>NC_084581.2:5997500-6325000 GCF_033978685.3 Nerophis lumbriciformis
TTTAGATATCATTTTTTTCTAGTTGGCTGTTTACGCTGCAAGTAAAATGTGATTTTTTTTAGACTCCAGTGTGCATTGGCCCCAATGTGGCCCCAATTCGGCCCCAATGTATCTCCAATGTGGCCTCGACGTCACTTGCATGCGCAAAACAAAGGAAGTTGACCGGGAGGAAGTCGCTACTACTACAAAATAAAATAAAAGTCGAACCTTAAAAAATAGTGTTTTTACATAAAAGTAAATGAAAGTAGTCTACTGTATGAATGGATGTATATAGTGTAATATATTTGGGAGGGTTCTAATCTTTTTATGGCTATTAAGTAGAAAAGACAAGGACATCAGTGTGGATCTACAGGAGCTTTATTTTTCAACTCACATGTAAGCAAATGTGCCACAGCGTTCCTTCAACAATCGCTATTTCTTCGAAATCAAAATATTTATTTATCTATTACATATAGCCTATTATTTGTGCACTATTGACAAGTGATGCACCAAAAATTTGGTCGTCTTAAATGGACTTTGCTCACTGAAACTGGATGTCTTTCCAGCGCACACGAGTGACGGAGCTCGCCCAAAGCTGACAAAAAAGTCACATTCAAGTCACATATGTCGTTTAGACTGAAGTCACATTTGAAAAGATCAGATTCCAATTGGATTGAGGACTACCTCCTGATGTGGTCTGAATCTGATGCCAAAAGATCAGATTTGAAGCACTTTGGAGCGTTTTAGGGCTGCAACAACTATTCGATTATATAAAAATAGTTGGCGATTAATTTAGTCATCGATTCGTTGAATCAATGCTATGCCCATGCACAGAGGCTCCTTTTTTTTTTTCAAACCTTTATTTATAAACTGCAACATTTACAAACAGCTGAGAAACAATAATCAAAATAGGTATGGTGCTAGTATGGTGCCAGTATGCTGTTTTTTTTTCCAATAAAATACTGGAAAGGATAGAAATATAGTTTGTCTCTTTTGATTAATCGAAGTAATAATCGACAGATTAATCGATTATCAAATTAGTTGTTAGTTGCAGCCCTAGAGTGTTTAGACTGGCAAAAAATATCAGATCTGTGTCACTTGAGAGCAAAAAAATCTGATTTGTTATGCATTGTAAACGGGGCCATTTTAACCTGAAACTGAAAACTTTTTACTTTAACTCGTGTCATAACAACAAACTCCCTCCTCCAGTGACACTCACAAACACACACACACACACACACACACACACACACACACACACACACACACACACACACACACACACACACACACACACACACACACACACACATACACATACACATACACACACACACACACACACACACTGCACGGCTCTGACAGGTGTCGAAAGGTTTGGCAAGAACAGAACACTGATGTCCCTTCGGCGCTCGTCGTGACATGACAAGGTAGCGGCATATTGGATTATTCAGGAAGTGTAAGATTGAAACAAGATCTTACTTCACATTCTCGTTTGTTTTCTTGTAGCACAATCATAGAAAGTACTGTTAGCATGTTTGCGTGTTAGCATGTGGCGGGTAAAGCTGGGAACATCAGAGCTGCCAAGTTTCAGAAAATGACAAAAGTGAGACTTTAGTGGCATGATGCATTCAAAAAAAAGTTGTTCTTTTTCCATTCCGATTTGGCCGTTTTTATGTCAATTTATACCTTAAGTGATGTCCTCACGTCCAGCAGCTCTCCCTGCACCGTGGCCTCCTAATGCTAGTCTTAATTAACCAGGAATTAAAAATGAAATGCGCTTCCACTGTTTTTTCTGCGGAAGCATGGTGTCAGAGGGGTTAGTCGTGCCTCCCAATAAGAAGGTCCTGGGTTCGATCCCTGGGCTCGGGGTCTTTTTGTGTGGAGTTTGCATGTTCTCCCCGTGACTGCGTGGGTTCCCTCCAGGTACTCTGGCTTCCTCCCACCTCCAAAGACATGCACCTGGGGATAGGTTGATTGGCAACACTAAAGCGGCCCTAGTGTGTGAATGTGAGTGTGAATGTTGTCTGTCTATCTGTGTTGGCCCTGCAATGAGGTGGCGACTTGTCCAGGGTGTACCCCGCCCTCACCCCCCCAGTTGTCTGTTTGGTCCAGCTGGCCGGGAACGTTTTTTCTGGTTTATTTGGAGTAAGCACTCCATTTATGTCGAAATAGCTTGTCTCCAAAGTCCACGTTTGCAGCTTCAAGTGGCTTTCACCTCACTCTATCGGCTTCTGTCTGCTCCACCATTTCACCCTCTTCTTTGTGCTCGCTTCTAGAAGCAGTAGTTCATCCTCCGTTCATTCAGGTTCAAACAGATAAGATTGTGAATCCTCATGTGTCCAAACATAGTCGCCTTTCTTGTTTGTTACCAAATCTGCCATGATTAGAACACACAGAAGCATTTTGTATCTGGAAGTAGGAACAAACATTTTTGCCAGAAGTCAGACGTGCGCTGCTATGGAAAGAGAAATTAATGTGTGGAAGAAGTCAGTCTGGGATAATGATCAAAATACGGTAAATATTGAACATATTACATATTGTTATGAACATGTCTGTTACTACATTATGTATAGACTTGCAGTGTGTATACAAAAAGTTGATGGAGTTTTGAAGTTGTTTTAGAGGGCTTTGAAGGATACAACGGTGACTCCCATTAGCCGCATCTTTCAAGGTTTTTTTTTATCATCTTTAAAATCCTTATTAAAAAAAAGACGTGTGTGTTCTTGTCTCTCATAATGATTGTGAACAATAGACAAAGTGAAAATAAAAAACTGCAGTTCTCCTTTAAAAGTACAACAAAATGTGTTTGCAGTACCAGCGGTCCAAGAGTAGACATTCAGTAGACGGAGGACCGACCGCCTGTGAGGAAAGGCTCACGGCAGCACCGCTTGTACGTTGAGGACCGTAGTCTCCAAAATATCCAAAAAAGTCGCTAGATTTGTCGCTTTTGGGAAAGAAAGTCACTGAGAGGAGTTGCTTGGAAAGATTCTAGACTTCGCGACAAAGTGGACCAAGTTGACAACACTGCGCTGAGGTTTGTGTGAAAGAGAGAGACGCCAAGACCCGCCTTACGTTGCTTCTAATTGGTTTATATTGCGTGGTGCCTTCAGTGGTTGGCTAGATTTAGGCCCAAGAGTTTATGGATTGGTCTGGGATTGGTTATTTCAGTCAGGCAATCAAAGTTACTTGAACTACGGCAAGGGGTGGGGATAAAAGTTTAATTATGAAAAAAATAATATAGAGTAGTAAATGAGAAAATATATGCGTGAGAGGTGGCGTGAGAATAGGTTAAATTGGGTGACTCTCAGGCTCAAAGTACTAAACATAGTACTATAAAGTAGTCGGCAAAGTAAATGTTATGTAGAAAAACGAGTGAATGTGCGATCAAAGAACATTATAGGATCAGAATAGCGGTGATTAACAATATTTTAATTAATTATCAATTAGAAAACATTCAAGCTTTTACAATAATATGAAAAAAGGAGTAAAAATGACAGAACCTTTTTAGGTAATAAATAAATAAAAAAGTTTCTGGAAATTGATTAATCTGTGAAGGTGTTTACTAAGAGAGGCTTGCGCATGTGTGAGGGTGTGTGTCTTAGGGGTGTGACTCTTACAATAGCTCACGACTCAACTCGATTCCAATTCTTGCGATGACGATCCCATTCAGAATCCATTTTCGATTCAAACTGATTCTTGCAACATACTGTCTGTTATAAAAAATATAATAAAAACTCTTCAAAACAGCTCCTCTTGGCTGCTGACGCATGACGTGTACATACAGCAAGTAAGCACAGAGATGGCCTAAAAACACCTACTGGGTATTTAAAAAAAAATCATTTCTTGAAAAGGTTGAATCTATTCAGAATCATAATAATGAAAATTGGGATACAGATGTAAATAGATTTTTTTCTGAAAACCTTAATGTGTGTGTGTGTGTGTGTGTGTGTGTGTGTGTGTGTGTGTGTGTGTGTGTGTGTGTGTGTGTGTGTGTGTGTGTGTGTGTGTGTGTGTGTGTTACATATATTTAGCCGAGATGACAATATTACATTTTCTAAGATAGCGGCTCACTCAGGAGACAGATGAAAACAGGCGGCGACCGCGGGATGCAAACATGACACTCTGTCAGCTTCGCTTGCTGCAACATTGAGCTCCAAGGCATCGCTAGACGAGCACTGAATCACAGATAGGCCTGTGTGTGTGCGTGTGTGTGTGTGCGTGTGTGTGTGTGTGTGCGTAAGTGCCTTGTTCAAGTTCCCCTCGCGTGAATCAGTAGGATGATGAATGACCAGACAGGTCGTACATGCAGAACGACCTTAATTGATGCCTAAATTCCATCTATCCGCTGTTGTCATAGCAACCAGTTGAAAAGGAGAAAATACAAAAGGAAGGTAATACTGAGACCCTTTAAAAAGTCAACTCTTTGCTCCTCAAGTGGTTTTGTTACTGATTGGTTGTCTTTGGGGGGTTTGCGTGGCCATTTAGTTTTTCTGCACTTAATTCTTTTATGATAGATATTTTTTAACGACAGATAAAACAATGTTTGTCAACACTAGTGTTCAATTATTTTAACGTCTGTCCACACGCTTCAAAGGGGAAATACACTTTTTGGGGAATTTTGCCTATCGTTCACAATCATTATGAAAGACATGACGACGGATTGATTTTTTTTAATGCATTCTACATATTAAATACATGTGATCAAAAGTCTGATTACAATGAAGCCTATAGGAAACGTTCAAATCTGCCTATAGAGCCCCTAAAAACATCCAAACACCTCCATTAGTGTTTTATATACATGATGTAAGTACACATGTAATGTAGTAACAGGCACATTTATAATAACAATTAATAATGACGTATTTTGATAATTTTAAGCATACGCGGCACATTAATTTCAAAAACGCATCACAAGGTTTGCTTTTTTTTAATCCACTGATTGCTGCTCACTACAGACTTCATGAGAGCCAACAAACATAATAAAACATCACTTACTTGTGCAAGGTCTGCTGTCAATAGGATGCCGAATGCTGGGATGTTTTTATATTCCCATTTAGATGAAGAATGTCTCATAAACCTCACAAAGAAACAGAGTGGGGAACAAGCGTATTCGTGTCCTTCTCACCAGTTCCAGGTCCTAAATGGCTGTCAAAGTGTACCAACTTGATACAAGTAATATGAGAAGCTACTTGATAAACCATCACCCGGAAACTATACTTGATGCTAGCAGGGCCAAGCATAATTTGGTGATATATTTACATTAATAAACGTTAAATTGTTAGTTAACTTCTCTGAGAATCAGCATTTTCCAAAATGATATAAAAATGTCCATTAAAGAGCAATTTTTTTCTCTGAAGTGAAAAATTGAAAGACACTAAAGTGAACATGATTGTTTTTCACTTGTTACATTTTACTGTCATGATCCTTGGTTCGGATCATGTTTAGTTTAGTTATGTTCTGTTAGTTTTGGACTTCTTTAGTTCCTGGTTGCACTTCCTTGTTTGAGTTTGTTACCATGGTTACTTATTATTTTCACCTGCCGCTTGTGTTCCCGACGCGCACCTGTTTGTCATCACTGACACTATTTAAGCCTGCCTTTCTGTTCACTCGTCCTGGCTTCCTTGTTTGCGATAAGCAACAGTCACGTTTCTGTATTCTTGTTCTAGACTCTGTGCCTAGTTGTCAGACTCTGTGCTAAAGTTGTTGCCTTAGCTTCCCGTGCGTTCGGCACGCTTTTCTTTTGCTTGTTTTCTGTTTGGCTATGATTTATGTTAAATAAACCATCTCTTACCTCACGCTGTCGTCCGGAGTGTCCGTGTTGCATTTGGAGGAACGATCCCGCATAAATATGCCACCCCCACGTGACAGTTACATACTATGGCATTTTTAAGTCTTTTTTTTTTAGACATATACCACAATATTATTGGAACGTGGCCTCAATTTCGTGATTATATCGTACTGTGAGATTTTGATATTGTTGCATCCCTGGTAGTGTTTGTAGAGGATGTGTACTGTAGTTGTTTTTGTAGAGGTTTTGTTTGTAGAGGTTGTGTAGTTGTGTTTGTAGAGAATGTGTAGTTGTGTTTAAAGAGGATGTGTTGTTGTGTTTTTGTAGATGATGTGTAGTTAGTTTTTTAGAGAATGTGTGTTTGTGTTGTAGAGAATGTGTTTGTGTAGATGATATGTAGTTGTTTTAATAGATGTGTTGTTGTGTTTCTAGATTATGTGTAGTTGTGTTTGTCTAGATAATGTCTAGTTGTGTTTATAGATAGTGTGTAGTTATGTTTGTGTAGATCAGGGGTGTCAAACTCAAATTCAAATACAGAGTGGGTCAAAATTTAAAACTGAACAAAGCCCTTTTAATAGGGACCCAAACAAGTTTTGCATTGAATATTGAACAAGCAAGGCTTATATAACTTTACAGTGCCATGCAAAATCGAGTTTCAAATAATAATAATAATAATAATTCTGAAATATCAATGGCATATCAAACAAAATTTAAATAAAAATGGAATGTCTCTTTTCTATTTGCAGCCTTCTGAGGTAAATATCAAAATAGACTTTTTCCACAGGCTAATAATACATTTGAAAATAAAATAACAAAAATGAATGAATCAAACATTCATGCCTTGAAGTAGCAAGAGAAAGTGCATGAATAAAACGTTAATTATTGCTCAGTTTGCTACACTGATTTGCTTTAACACTGAATATGGAACAAGCAACGCTTATATAACTTAATAGTGCAAAATCAACATTCAAAAAACAAACGAAAAAACATCAATGGTGTATTAAAAAAAATTTAAATAAAAAATGTAATGCCTCTTTTCTATTTCCAGCCTTCTGAGGTAAATATCAACATTAACTTTTTCCACAGGCTAATAAATTAGAAAATAAAATAACAATGAATAAACCAACCATTCAGGCTTTTTTACTGCTCAGTTTGCGACACACTGATCTAATCTGCGTGGCGAAATTGGTAGAGTGGCCGTGCCAGCAATCCTAGTCATGTCTGTTGTGTCCTTGGGCAAGACACTTCACCCCTTGCTCCTGATGGCTGCTGGTTAGCGCCTTGCATGACAGCTCCCGCCATCAGTGTGTGAATGTGTGCGTGAATGGATGAATGTGGAAATACTGTGAAAGCGCTTTGAGTACCTTAAAAGGTAGAAAAGCGCTATACAAGTACAACCCATTTATTTATTTATTTACCTACCATCTTTTCTGGGATGCTAGTTGGTGGGCGTGGTTGGGAAGGCAGAGTTTGGTGGTAGCGGGGGGTGTATATTGTAGCGTCCTGGAAGAGTTAGTGCTGCAAGGGGTTCTGGGTATTTGTTCTGTTGTGTTTATGTTGTGTTACGGTGCAGATGTTCTCCCGAAATGTGTTTGTCATTCTTGTTTGGTGTGGTTTCAAAGTGTGGCGCATATTTGTAACAGTGTTAAAGTTGTTTATGTGGCCACCCTCAGTGTGACCTGTATGGCTGTTGATCAAGTATGCCTTGCATTCACTTGTGTGTGTAGAAGCCGCATATATCATGTGACAGGGGCCGGCACGCTGTTTGTATGGAGGAAAAGCAGACGTGACGACAGGTTGTAGAGGATGCTAAAGGCAGTGCCTTTAAGGCATGCCCCTAAGACCGTGGTCCGGGTGGAAATCGGGAGAAATACGGGAGAATGGTTGCCCCGGGAGACTTTCGAGAGGGGCACTGAAAATCGGGAGGGTTGGCAAGTATGAGTATTAGCGGTGAATGCGGTGTTACAGCGGCACCGCCGCTGTATAATACCGGTGGGCCAGCTCTAATGTTAATTTAATATCGCCTCAAGGGCCAAATGAAATTACACGGCGGGCCAAATTTGGCCCGCGGGTCAGAGTTTGACACCCATGGTGTAGATAATGTGTAGTTATGCTTTTTGAGTAAGTGTAGTTGTGTTTGTAGATGATGTGTAGTTGTGTTTGTAGATAATGTGTAGGTATGTTTGTAGATGAGATGTTGTGTTTGTGTAAATGATGCACAATTGTGTTAATAGAGAATGTGTTGTCATGTTTGTAGATGACATGTAGTTTTGTTTGTGTAGATATGTAGTTGTGTTAATAGAGGATGTGTAGTTGTGTTTGTAGAAGATTTGTAGTTGTGTTCGTAGATGATGTGTAGGTGTGTTTTTAGAGGATGTGTTGTTGTGTTTGTAGGGAAGGTGTGTTTGCAAATCATGTGTAGTTGTGTAAATTGATGACGTGTAGTTGTGTTTGTTGATGTTGTGTAGTTGTTTATAGATCGTATGTAATTGTGTTTGTAGATGATGGTTAGATTTGTAAATATAAAACGTGTAGTTGTGTTCGTGTAGATGTTTTGTAGTTCTGTTAACATAGGATGAGTCTGTAGTTATGTTCGTGTAGATGATGTGAAGTTGTGTATGTAGAGTGTGTGTAGTTGTGTTTGAAGATGATGTGTAGGTGTGTTTGTAAAGAATGTGTGTTTGCAGACAAAGTGTAGTTGTGTTTGTGTAAATGGAGTGTAGTTGTGTTTGTAGGTGAATTGTAGTTGTGTTCGTTTAGATGACATGTAGTTTTGATTGAATGATTGAAACTTTTATTAGTAGATTGCACAATACAGTACATATTCCATACAATTGACCACCCGAATACGTTTTTAACTTGTTTAAGTCGGGGGTCCAGGTTAATCAATTCATGGTAAGTTGTGGTGTGTACTTAAAGGAGGGAAAATAAATGTATTGATTGAATTGGTATTTTTGATTCGGATTAAAGTTGGTCATCAATTCTTTTTTTTTTTTTTTTTTTTTTTTATTTTTTTTTTTATGTCCTGTCCAGCTTCTCAGGCAAATCATATAGTTGATGTAGATGCCCATGTCGGCTGTTCAGATTTACTTTACAAAAGAGAAGTGTAGGATACTTCTCTTGTTGCCTTATTTGTATTTGACTTTATTAAATGTATTTATATTATCATTTAGTGCAGCCGGGCCGGAGCAGGAGGGGATAGAAAGAGAAAAAAAAAGAAGACAGAGGGGGAAATTGTGGGGACAAGAGGGGGATTAGACAGAGAGACAAAAACAACAACAGCAAACAACAACAACAACAACAATAGAGCAACATCAGCAAATATGACATGTACAAATATGATGGTAAAAGTAATAGCAAATAAGCAGTTAGCGAAAAATAAAAAATAATACAGAAATAACAATGAGCATTATTACACTACAAATGGATCAATACAAATACCAATAGAAATAGCGCTATTGATAATGAACAATACCAATAATTTACCTTTATTATCAACAATACAGTTGTTTAAATGCAACAATACATATACATAATGATAACTTGAGATACGAAAGAATGCAGAAAAATGGAGGGGGAGAAAGAGAAGCAACCTACATTAACCTTGTAGATTGTTATAGTCACAATAGGTTAAGCTTTGTCAGTGTGCCATGTGTTACACCCAGTTTACCCTAGGTCAACAACGTTAATATATGTTTGATGAAACGTGATTATGTGCATGAGTGTAAGTATGCATATGTACTTGTATATGTACAGAATGTGTATATGTGTTTGTACAATGAATGTATATGTACAGAATGTGTATATGTGTTTGTACAGTGAATGTATATGTACAGTATGTGTATGTGTATGTTTGTATATTGAATGTGCGTGTGGATGTACGAACATTAGGTAGGTAAATATGTACTGTATTTGTGTATGTATGTGGGAGCGTAGGTACCTATGTACGTATGTGAGCATATGTGAATTTGCATGTACAATACATTCGACTCCCAGAGTGCGTGGGAGCCAGAGCACGGCCCCATCACCCCCGAGAGCCCAACCCACAAACAGGAGGCGTGGTGCCCAGGGAACCAGGGACCACCGCCCCCACGCAGCCAAGCCGGCCAGCGACAGGAACCCCAGAGCCCGACCCACCGTACCGCCCACAAGGGCCAGCAGCAGGCCGCAGACAGACGCACCCGGCAGAGGACAGGGCACGAGAAAAGCAGGGGACAGCCAGACCCCAAGCCAGCGAGAGACCACACCCCACACGGGCAGAAAGGCGAGACGCCCCGCCCGAGGGACCCAGAGACTCCCCGCAACCGGACGGGAAGACCGCCCCCGCCCCACCGGCAACCGGGCCCCCACGAGCCCACCCCCCACCCCCGGAGAGCGCGGCGAGGCCAGCCCCCGGCCACCCCACCCAAATCGGCCGCCGCAGGACCACCCAGGCACAGGGCCACGGGAACCACCCACCCCACCCGCAGGGACCCCAACGATGGAGATGGAACAACCAGCAACCGCCCCGCCGAGCCCCCCCCCTGAGGGAGGGGAAAATTAAAAAATAATATTAATAAAATATATTAAAAAATAAATAAATAAATAAATTAATTAATTAATTAATTTAAAAAAAAAGAATTAAAAGAAGATCACAGACATGCTGACAAACAAGGTCACTACCCCAGCAACTGGCCGACTCGCAGCACCTCGGAATACCTTGCAGCACCAAGCTACCACAATAGACGCAGGGACTAGGCCCAACAGGCCCCAACCAAGACGGGCACCCGGAAGGGATGGACAGCGGGACCCAGGAGCTCCAGACACGCAGTTCGGATGCAGTAGCCTGAGGCGTCGACCCCCGTCTGACAGGCAGGCCCAGAGCGTACCCCCAGAAATATACATACATACATACATATATACATACACATACACACATACACGTATACATACCCACACATACACATATATACATATACATACACATATGTACACATACACATATATAAACATACATACATACACACACATATACATACATATACACAGTTCGTCAGCCCCGACAGCCATCACACGCGCGCGCTGCCATCAGTCACAACTTCAGCCACACCCCTGCACCAGACCCAACAGCCACGGGCGCCCACACCACAAACAAACGGCAGCAGAAACAGCAGCCGCAATAACCCCAGACAGCCAGCACCAGCCAATCAAATCAAAGCGATCAAAAAAAAACTGCGACCAGCAACCACACGCCACCAGGGCCATGGAGACCAGCCGGCGCCAGCCCGCCGGTCAGCCCGAACGCCAACACGCAAACAAGAGACACCAACAACCCCCCCAACCAAAAGGCCCCCCACCCCAACCCAAACCCGCACAAACACACCACCGCCCAAACAACCGAGACACAGCATCCAGACCAGACACGGGGGCTGCGCCGCCACCACACCAAGTCACCAACAGAGACCCCACAGCGCAAGGTCGGGCCACACGGGCACGGACCCCATCCAACAGGAAGTGAGACCCGCGCGACGCCACACACAAATAAATAATAAGATTAAAAAAAAAATAAAAATAAAATAAATAAAATAAAATAAAATAAAAATTTTAAAAAATAAAATAAAATAAAAATAAGTAAATAATAAAAATAAAAATAATAAATACATTAAAAATAAAAAAATATATATAACAATAATAAATGAATAAAAGCCTGGCAGGCCACCAGACCGCAGTCCCCGCCGGCCGACGAGGCAATGAGGGGTGCGCCGAACCCCAAACCCCCCATGCATGTGTACAAGGCCCCCAGAGTGTCTACTGTGTAGTTAAAATTAGGAGGTCAGCCGTTACAGCCGACCTCCAGTCCCTATTGATGTGTGAACTGTAGCGTGAGTGAGATATGTATGCTTGTGGGAACTAATAATGCGATTAAAATTGGGGGACATCAAGGTCATGGTGGGTCCCAACCAAACCAAGCCCCCCAAATCCTAAGTGTCTAATATGCAGCTAAGATTGAGGGATGGACGAGCAGGGGACAAGACAGGAGGACTGGAGCCCCATTGGAGGCATCCTCAACCCCCCGCCATGCCTCCCCGCAGGACAATCCCCAAAGTCCTATATATGTGTGACTGTGTGCGCTATAAGTAGGAGGAGTAGAGGGCCCGGACATCCCCCCAGTCCACGCGGCCGACAACCAGGAACTACGGCCAGGAGGCCGCCACCCCCCGCCACAGCCCGTGACCCACACCAGACCACTTTAACGTGACGCCACGCGAGCCCCTCCCCCCGCCAAACAAAGCCAGCCCCCGCCCGCCCCAACCCAACCCTGCAGAGCCCATACCGGCAACCAAACGCAGAGAAACCGCACAGCCCCCACGCCCAATGCAAACACCGCATCCCGGCCATCCACACAGCAACGTGCCCATACGAGTCCCGGCCAGGGGAAGGAGCCCCCCAACGGGGAAAGAAGCCAATGCATCCCGTCCGCCCGCCAGCCCCCAAACCAGCCGGCAAGCCAACGCCAGCCAGCCCCACAACCCCACAAGCGCACAGACACCAGCCACAGTCCCCCAACCACTCCAACCCAACACAGCGATGCCAACCGCTGGTATCACCGCAGCAACCATCACCACCACCGCCCGTCCGCAGCGTAAACACCCGCGGCCGCCGAAACCAAAACAAAAAAGCGACCGACCCCGTAAACCACAACAACGCACACCCCCGGCTACCACCGAGGCCACCAACCCACCTACCCCAACTCATCCACAGCCAGGCCAATTGAGCCACCGGACATCCACACCCATGCACACACCTACACATTCATATACACATACATACACACATACATATATGCATATACATATACATACACATCCACACATATACACACGCATGCATATACATATAAACATACACATACACACATATATACACATTAATACACCCACACACATATACATAAGCCCACATATACACAAACACATACATACACAACACACACACACACAAAAAATAAAAAAAATAAATAAATAAATACAAAATAAAAAAAAAATAAAAAAAAAATAAAAATAGAAAGAAAAGAAGAAAAAAATAAAAATAAAATAAAAATAAACCCTTTAAATAAAATAAAATAAATAAAAATAAACAAGAGGCCTGGTCGCCAACAGTGCCCAACGCCACCAAACCCCGCAGCCCCTCCCGCACGTCCAGGCCCCCCCCGCCCACCACCCACCAGGCATCCCATCCGGCAAAAAGCCATAAGGGCCCAGCCCTGCGCCCACAGCCGGCATGCCACGGCACCTCAGCAGACCCGGCGCCGCGATCAGCAATGCACACCGGGGCAGCGACACATACATATGTACCTACATACATACACACAGATTTCACCATACATATATACAAACGTACACACACCCACATACACGCGTACCCATATATAATTTAACAGAATAAGTTAAATATATTAAATAGATTAAAAAATAAAAAATAAAAAATAAAAATAATAATAATAATAATAATAATAATAATAATAATAATAATATATATATATATATATATATACATACACACATACATACATATATATACACATACATACACATACATACATACATACATACATTCATACATACATACATATATATATACATACATACATATACATACATATATATATATATATATATACATATATATACACATAAAATAAATTAAAATAAATAAATAAAATTAATAAAAAAATAAGGGCAGAGTAAAACACAGGAGGGGGACTCCCGCAGGGCAGTCGGGCAACACCGCCGGGGCCCCAACAAGGGAGGCAAGCAGGTCATCAATTCTAATGTTTGAAATGTAAATTAGTTTGCATTTAGGTTTGTTCTGAGAGAAGAAAGTAGTTTAGTTTCAAAGTTGTGCTGGAATGTTTGTGTTTATTAATTATTGAGCAACTTCACCTTCTACCACCTTCTGAATAGATGTAACACATTTTTCTGTTTATTTGTGGCTCACTATGTCATGACCTTTTCACTCAGGTCATTTAGTGTATATCTACAGTATGTTGCTGTCATGTCTGTGATCATGTTTTGCGGTTATGTCCTGTTTGGTTTTTGGACTCTTTTTAGTTCCTGGTTGTGCAATATTGCTTGTTTTGTTTCCATGACTACTCATTGGTTTCACCTGTCATGCATTTGGACTCACGCACCTGTGTTAATCATGTCACTACTATTTAAGCCTATCACTTTCAGTTGGTCGTCCTGGCGACATTACGTATGTTACCTCTGCTCACTTCATGCCATGCTTACTGACATTGCTCATGCTTGTTCATAGTTTGATGTTGATGTTAATTTCATGCTTTGCTCATGCCACAGTAAGTGTTGTTTTTGTTTTTATGTCCATCGTTTTGCCTTTGTGCTAGTTTATTGTTTTCAAAGCCAAGTTTGTTCTCCGCCTTGTGTGCGCCTTTTGTTTGTACCCTTTTAGTAGTTTAGAGTTAAAAGTAAATCATGTATAAATCCTAGTCCTGCCTTGTTTACTTTGCCATTGCCTGGAACGCCAAGCGTTACACTCCGGCCTCTGTTTGGTCATTCGGACACACTAGCTGCCAATCCCAATATATCCATTTCACCCTGTCTGCCTTGCGGAATTCTTGTTTGCCACCGGTGACTATTAAATTGTTTCCCTCTATGATACTATTAGTTTTTTTCATGCTTCATGCTTTATGCTATGGTTTGCAGTTCATGTTTTTGCTCATGCCATGCTCAGCTTAATTTGCGCTTCCCAGCAGCACAACTTTTTGTGTGTTTTGCCCTGTTATTGGATTAAATACATCATTCCTACCTTCAAACTGCCTGCTGTCCTACGCATCGTAGAAGCGCAAACACCACAACATGCTAAAACGCAACAGACTACTCTATACTTTGATATCATTAATCTAATATCATTAATATTACTAATCTAATGTTAATATCATTAATTTAATCTCAATAATATTACAAATATAATATCAATATAGTTAATCTAATCTCATTATCATTATTCTAACCTCATTAATATAACTCATCTAATCTCATTAGTATAATTGATATCACTAATCTAATGTCATTTACATCACTAATATCAATAATATCAATAATATCACGAATATAAAGTTAAAGTTAAAGTACCACTGATAGTCACACACACACTAGGTGTGGTGAAATTACTCTCTGCGTTTGACCCATCCCCTTGTTCCACCCCCTGGGAGGTGAGGGGAGCAGTGAGCAGCAGCGGTGGCCGCGCTCGGGAATCATTTTGGTGATTTAACCCCCAATTCCAAACTTTGATGCTGAGCGCCAAGTAGGGAGGTAACGGGTCCCATTTTTATAGTCTTTGGTATGACTCGGCCGGGGTTTGAACTCAGGACCTACCCATCTCAGGGCAGACACTCTAACCACAAGGCCACTGAGCAGGTAAACCTCAATAATATCACTAATACCAGTAATCATACTTCAGTTAGAGCCGTAATATCACTAGTCTAACCTTATTATTTTGACTCATATCAGTAATATCACCAATAAAAACTCATTAATATCACTAATCTAACATCGGTAATATCGCTCATATCAGTAATGTAATAATCTAATATAATTGATATTACTAATCAAATCTCATTGATATCACTAATATCATTAATATTACTATTATAATATCAATATCATTAATCTAATCTCAATAATATTAAAAATCGAATATCAATATAGTTAATCTAATCTCATTAATTTAATTATTCTAACCTCAATAATATCACTCATCCAATCTCATTATTATCATTGATATCACTAGTCTAATCTCATTAATTCCACTAATATCAATAATATCACTAATCTAACCTCAATAATATCACTAATGCCAGTAATCAAACTTCAGTTAGAGCCATAATATCACTAGTCCAACCTTAGTAAAATGACTCATATCAGTAAATTTTACTGATATGAGTCAGCTTTTATTGCTGATTTTACTAAGTAAAATCACCAATAAAACCTCATTAATATCACTAATCTAACCTTGGTAATATCACTCATATCAGTAATATCATAATCTAATATAATTGATATCACTAATCCAATCTCATTGATGTCACTAATATTATTAATATCACTAAAATAATCTCACTAATACCCCTACTATCACTAATCTAACCTCACTAATGTCACTCATATCAGTAAAATCACTAATATTACTTATTTTATTATTTAAAATCACTAATATTACTTATTTTAACCTCATTATATAAGTAATCTAAGTTGTACACAAAAAAAATGTCTGTTTATCTGCCTTGGTACTTCAGCGAGCAACTATTGTCAAAGAGGATTAAACTAAACCAAATAATTATGTATACAATCAAAGAATTGATGTTTTTTGTAATGATTACTTTAATATATCTGTACTATAAAGTACAGTAGTAGACAGGGACAACCCTATGCTGTAGTATAGTGTAGTACTGTAGTGTAATGTGTTGTATTGTAGTGTAGTGTAGTTAAATTTGGTGTCATGTTGTATCATATATTTGTAATGTCATGTAGTGGTCCACATAGCTGTACGTGTGTAGCTGTATGTATGTCTGTGTGTGCCTGTGTGCGCACGCGTGCGTGTTTGTGTGTCTGCGCGCGTGTTTGTGCGTACGTGTACGTGCGCGTGTGTTTGTGTGTGCATGCGTCCGTGCTTGAGGTGTTGATAATGTTGCTTAGCTCTGAGGTTGTTGCCCGATGGGCAGCTTTGGTTTCACACAATGAGACACACACGACTGTGTGTGTGTGTGTGTGTGTGTGTGTGTGTGTGTGTGTGTGTGTGTGTGTGTGTGTGTGTGTGTGTGTGTGTGTGTGTGTGTGTGGCCATGTTGTCATACTCTGTGTGTGCACGTTCATCTCTAAGTGTGTATAATCAGACAGGTGATTGTTGTGAGGCAGCAGACCATGAAACATTATGTTTTCACTGCATAGCGCGCGCATGTGTGTGTGTGTGTGTGTGTGTGTGTGTGTGTGTGTGTGTGTGTGTGTGTGTGTGTGTGTGTGTGTGTGTGTGTGTGTGTGTGTGTGTGTGTGTGTGTGTGTGTGCGTGTGAGTGTGCGTGTGTGTGGTGCAACATAATATGCAGTTCTCCATGGCAGCATCTGTGCTGAGATGCTGATACTGAAATATTGCTTCATTCATCACTCGGCAGAACACACACACACACACACACACACACACACACACACACACACACACACACACACACACACACACACACACACACATAGTTATCACCCCCAACTCTGAGAATGAGCAATTAGAATGACTCAACAAATGAGGTTGACTTGAGATGAGAAATGTGTGTCTTCTTCATGTCTGAGGTCTTTCTAACACTTCTCCGAATGATAACTGCCATCCTCATTTTTTTCTTCTCATCCCCACTTTGCTGACAGACTCCTTCACTTCAAATAGTTTTTCAGAGTTTTTACATACCGTATTTTTCAGACTATAACGCGCACCGGATTATAAAGCGCACTGCCGATGAATGGGTCTATTCAGGTCGATCAGGTCCAGCCTTACACTTTCCATCCTTTGTAACTGAGCTACTGTGTGGAACAATTTCCCTTGTGGATCATTAAAGTTTGTCTAAGTCTAAGTCTAAGTCTTCATACTCAAAACGTACTGCAATATAAGGTGCATTTTTTTATTGTGATTTTTATTGTTTAGTATTATAAGCAAATCAAATTGTAGATATTTGTTTAAAACCATCCATCCATCCATCCATCCATCCATCTTCTTCCGCTTATCCGAGGTCGGGTCGCGGGGGCAGCAGCCTAAGCAGGGAAGCCCAGACTTCCCTCTCCCCAGCCACTTCGTCCAGCTCTTCCTGTGAGACCCCGAGGTGTTCCCAGGCCAGCCGGGAGACATAGTCTTCCCAACGTGTCCTGGGTCTTCCCCGTGTCCTCCTACCGGTCGGACGTGCCCTAAACACCTCCCTAGGGAGGCGTTCGGGTGGCATCCTGACCAGATGCCTGAACCACCTCATCTGGCTCCTCTCGATGTGGAGGAGCAGCGGCTTTACTTTGAGCTCCCCCCGGATGGCAGAGCTTCTCACCCTATCTCTAAGGGAGAGCCCCGCCACCCGGCGAAGGAAACTCATTTCGGCCGCTTGTACCCGTGATCTTGTCCTTTCGGTCATAACCCAAAGCTCATGACCATAGGTGAGGATGGGAACGTAGATCGACCGGTAAATCGAGAGCTTTGCCTTCCGGCTCAGCTCCTTCTTCACCACAACGGATCGATACAGCGTCCGCATTACTGAAGACGCCGCACCGATCCGCCTGTCGATCTCACGATCCACTCTTCCCTCACTCGTGAACAAGACTCCGAGGTACTTGAACTCCTCCACTTGGGGCAAGATCTCCTCCCCAACCTGGAGATGGCACTCCACCCTTTTCCGAGCGAGAACCATGGACTCGGACTTGGAGGTGCTGATTCTCATCCCAGTCGCTTCACACTCGGCTGCGAACCGATCCAGTGAGAGCTGAAGATCCTGGCCAGATGAAGCCAACAGGACCACATCATCTGCAAAAAGCAGAGACCTAATCCTGCAGCCACCAAACCAGATCCCCTCAACGCCTTGACTGCGCCTAGAAATTCTGTCCATAAAAGTTATGAACAGAATCGGTGACAAAGGGCAGCCTTGGCGGAGTCCAACCCTCACTGGAAACGTGTCCGACTTACTGCCGGAAATGCGGACCAAGCTCTGGCACTGAGCATACAGGGAGCGGACTGCCACAATCAGACAGTCCGATACCCCATACTCTCTGAGCACTCCCCACAGGACTTCCCGAGGGACACGGTCGAATGCCTTCTCCAAGTCCACAAAACACATGTAGACTGGTTGGGCAAACTCCCATGCACCCTCAAGGACCCTGCCGAGAGTATAGAGCTGGTCCACAGTTCCACGACCAGGATGAAAACCACACTGTTCCTCCTGAATCCGAGGTTCGACTATCCGGCGTAGCCTCCTCTCCAGTACACCTGAATAGACCTTACCGGGAAGGCTGAGGAGTGTGATCCCACGATAGTTAGAGCACACCCTCCGGTTCCCCTTCTTAAAGAGAGGAACCACCACCCCGGTCTGCCAATCCAGAGGTACCGCCCCCGATGTCCACGCGATGCTGCAGAGTTGTTTAAAACATTCAACATTTTAACCATGTCTCTTACAACACAATAGAAGGGGGGCAATAGGATTTATTGATATTGATATTGATCACGGTTGTCTCATCACAATTAAAACAATCAAAGTGTCTCTGTATCTTACAAACCTGCAGCAGTAAGACAAGAGCATCACTTCCTGCTTTTTCTCATACAAGTGCAAAACACACACATGCATGTACATATAGTGAGGCGTCTCTGTCGGTAGCTGTAGCCTCATGTACCTTATGTTCTTCATTTTTATCACCTTCCTTGGCTTTCTAATGTTTTTCATGTTCCTCACGGTTTTTATGTTCCTTATGTTCCTCATGTTTATTTTCCTCATGTTCTTCGTGCTCCTCATGTTATTCACGTTTCTCATATTCCTAATGTTCTTCGTTTCTTACGTACATCATGTTTCTCATGTTCTACATTAGACTTAGACTTAGACTTCCTTTTATTGCCATTCAAATTGGAACTTTACAATACAGATAAGAACAAAATTGTGTTGCATTAGCTCGTTGTAGTGCAGGATAAAAGAGAAATAAGGTGCAGATATAAATAAATAGATTACTGTACAGATAAATATATTGCACTTTTGCATATGCATCCACGTTTACGGATGTGTGTTACATTGTAAGTAAAGTAAAGTTAAAGTATATGATTGTCACACACACACTAGGTGTGGTGAAATGTGTCCTCTGCATTTGACCCATCCCCTTGATCACCTCCTGGGAGGTGAGGGGAGCAGTGGGCAGCAGCGGTGCCGCGCCCGGGAATCATTTTTGGTGATTTAACCCCCAATTCCAACCCTTAATGCTGAGTGCCAAGCAGGGAGGTAATGGGTCCCATTTTTATAGTCTTTGGTATGACTCTTTATATTCCAGCGAGTTAATCCGTTTTGGGGGGGAATTGAGGGGATTACTAATGATGCGTTCAAGAGTCTTATGGCCTGAGGGAAGAATCTGTTACAGAACCTGGAGGTTCTGCTACGGAGGCTGCGGAACAAGGATGATGGGTCAAATGCAGAGAATAATTTCGCCACACTTAGTGTGTGTGTGACAATCATTGGTACTTGAACTTTTTAACTTGAACTTTTAACACTTTACAAAGAAAATGACAGATACAAACAGTCTGTAAAATATTAAATGTACATTGAAAGCACCATTCCGTGGCAGAACAAAACATGCAGCATTTGCTATAGTTAAAACCTTAGAAAATAAAATAAAACCACAAACCTGCAGGCGACAATCAGACAATGTCGGTATCCCGTCTTTCTTTGGCTTACGCCTAAACACACAAAATAACACTCGTTACCTACGCACGTAAGCACACACACACACACACACACGTACGCACGCTCATGCACGTATACGCAGCTGGTTGGCGCCAATATTAGTCATGTAAAATATTACCTGGAATCCAAAACAAGGGAACAACACAGGTAAGCATATTCCCATTCTTGGTACACACATTCATTCATTAAAGACCTCATTTCCACCGAAAAACAAACAAAAATGTCAGTGGGATCGCCCGACCGAGACTCACCCTCAACCATGTAGAACTTTTCTGTGAGGGGAAGAAGGGAGGGGCTACACAACCCCAGAGGACTACAGGGGCTCAGGAGGGACAAAAAGACACCAAACCGTCCTCTCACAGGCGAGCAGAAAAGATAACTATTTAAAGATAAAATTCATAAACAATATATAATTAATAACAAAGGTGTATTTTAACTCTGTTACATTAGCGTTAAGATGCAAAAAGTTGCTGGACATCCATTGTTTAATTTCATTAAGACACGCCTCCAGGTCATTCCAATCCGGAATAAGAGTAAACTTTATGCTCACCGTGAGAATGTGCCAGCCCACGTGCATGCTAAAATGGCCTCTCTGTTGCCATTGTTCACCAGGAACTTTAAAGGCCACTTTTCACGTCATGCGCAATCGTCAAGCTGTCTGGTCGTCAACAGCAGCTGAGAGGCGTCATGTGACATTGGAGCTATTATGGCGGTTCAGATGAGAAATTGTGTCTTTTCCTGCCGCAGCATGATTGACAGCAGGTTGGCGTCTATAGGGCACTATGCCCTGAGAGCCTTAATGGTCACATGATTCACACTTCTCCTCTCTGCAGAAATATGTGTACCATGAATCATCTCCATTTCTTATTTTTATTCTGCACCATTTATTAAATATAACCTCTCCTCCTTTGACTCGCTTCTTTTCTCTTGGGATTGTGAGTTTCATCTTGTAAACATTTGAGTTTTTTATCCTAATTTTAAGACCATTATTTTCATGTTAAAGGGAAACATTATCACAATTTCAGAAGGGTTAAAACCATTAAAAATCAGTTCCCAGTGGCTTATTTTATTTTTCGAAGTTTTTTTCCAAATTTTACCCATCACGCAATATCCCTAAAAAAAGCTTCAAAGTGCCTGATTTTAACCATCGTTAAATACACCCGTCCATTTTCCTGTGACGTCACATAGTGATGCCAACACAAAGTAACATGGCGCATAGAACAGCAAGCTGTAGCGACATTAGTTTGGATTCAGACTCGGATTTCAGCGGCTTAAGCGATTCAACAGATTACAAATGTATTGAAACGGATGGTTGTAGTGTGGAGGCAGGTAGCGAAAACGAAATTGAAGAAGAAACTGAAGCTATTGAGCCATATCGGTTTGAACCGTATGCAAGCGAAACCGACGAAAACGACACGACAGCCAGCGACACGGAAGAAAGCGAGGGCGAATTCGGCGATCGCCTTCTAACCAACGATTGGTATGTGTTTGTTTGGTATTAAAGGAAACTAACAACTATGAACTAGGTTTACAGCATATGAAATACATTTGGCAACAACATGCACTTTGAGAGTGCAGACAGCCCAATTTTCATCAATTCATATTTTCTGTAGACATACCCTCATCCGCTATCTTTTCCTGAAAGCTGATCTGTCCAGTTTTGGAGTTGATGTCAGCAGGCCAGGGAAGCTAGGGTTGATATTCTTCTCTTGATCATCTTCAGTGGCATAAGGGACGGTGTGAGCCAAGACATCCAGGGGGTTTAGCTCGCTCGTCTGCGGGAACAAACTGCCGCCATTGCTTGCCGTGCTACCGAGGTCTTTTGTCCCTGAATTGCTCACACACTCTGGCAGATTCAATGGGGGTCTGGCGGCAGATTTCTTTGACTTTATCGTTGGAAATGCATCTGCTTTGAGTGTCGCAGGATATCCACACATTCTTGCCATCTCTGTCGTAGCATAGCTTTCGTCGGTAAAGTGTGCGGAACAAATGTCCAATTTCTTGCCACTTTCGCATCTTTGGGCCACTGGTGCAACTTGAATCCGTCCCTGTTCGTGTTGTTACACCCTCCGACAACACACCGACGAGGCATGATGTCTCCAAGGTATGGAAAACAGTCGAAAAAACGGAAAATAACGGAGCTGATTTGACTCGGTGTTTGTAATGTGTTTGAGAAAATGGCGGATTGCTTCCCGATATGACGTCACGTTGTGACGTCATCGCTCCGAGAGCGAATAGTAGAAAGGCGTTTAATTCGCCAAAATTCACCCATTTAGAGTTCGGAAATCGGTTAAAAAAATATATGGTCTTTTTTCTGCAACATCAAGGTATATATTGACGCTTACATAGGTCTGGTGATAATGTTCCCCTTTAAGGCCATAGAATATTATTTTTTTATTGTTTTCATGCTCTGAAGTCTTCTATACTCATCTCTCTCCTTCTCTTTATCTTCTTGTTCTACCAGCTCCTATTCCACCTCTCTTCCATACATCATCTCCCCATCTTCTCCTTTCTTCCCCTTCAGCCTCTCCTTCCTCATCCTCATTGTACTTTCTGTTGTTCCTCCTCTTCATTGTCCTCCATCTCACTCTTCCTCTTCCTCCCTAACCCCCTCCCCCCTATTGTTTTGTTCAGCCACTCTTCCTCCTCTTTTCGTCCTCGTTTCTCCTTTTTCACGAGACGCTGCTCACCTCCCCCCAAAGGACTCTCCTCCCCTCACCAGTGATTTTCTGTCTCTTCATTTTGCACGCACACACACACACACACACACACACACACACACACACACACACACACACACACACACACACACACACACACACACACTGAGGGAGTATGAAAGTGTGTTCATATCAGCTTCAACATCAGTCATCTGTCAGCACAAATGTTATCTGTACATCTGTGCTTGTTGTGTGTGTGAGTGTGTCTGCGTGTGTGTATCTATGTGTGTGTGTGTGTGTGTGTGTGTGTGCTTTCCCTCTACACGTACGCACACATGTGCACGCGTCTGAGAGTGTTGCAGGTCCGCCTTTATCTTCTTATCGCTCCTCTCGGCTGGAGCTACTGAATAAATCAAGTGCAGGAAAAGCAGAGATGGAGGCAGCAAGATAGCGGGACGGAGCGGTGAGAGAGGTGCATGATGGGAGAGGATATGAAGAATAGCGAACATTTATTTCTCATGCCAGACAATGACGATGAGCCTTGAAAGGATAAGAGCAGCCGTCATCTGCTGATCTTATTCGATGAAATGTTTCTGGAAGACAAGAAATAGCAACATGACTGATTTGAAATGTGTATTACATATATTTATACTTAATGCTCATTACATTATTTATATTCATTTGTATTTGTTTATATTAATTTGTATGTTTTGTTATGCCATCTGCTTGAGAGTTATTCTTATTTTCAGGCCCTTAAAGCAACAATTGTCTTCTTTTTAGGCTCTGGTTCTTACCAGCTTCTCACTTTGTTTGGATGGAGGACACTTTAGTGCAGACACACACACGCACACACTCACACACGCACACGCACACACACACACACACACACACACACACACACACACACACACACACACACACACACACACACACACACACACACACACACACACACACACACTAGTCACATGTCACCAATCCATCAATCATGTAGGTAAAGGCCAGTCCAGTCATTATGCTGTGTATTGTGTGTGTGTTTTTTAAGGAGAAGAGTCTGCTGACCCAGCAGTGGAGAAGACACATTCACATTGTTGTGTAGTGTATTTTAATGAGCTGGTTGCTCATTTATAATTCATGTTCTGCAGTGTGAACACGCCGCCACTTTAAGAGTGCGTGCGTGTGTGTGTGTGTGTGAGGGAGAGTGTAAATGAGATTTTAAGATAAAATAATGCACTGTTGTCCATAGCAGACTTCACAGTGACTTCTTTTGGGACTAAATAAAAGTTGTGTTTGTGTCCGCAGGTGCGCCGGCCTCCGCTACAGCGCCGACCTTCCTCCTACTTCCATCATTATCACCTTCCATAACGAGGCCCGCTCCACCCTGCTTCGCACTGTCAGGAGGTACGACATGTACTGTATAGCAACAATTTATAACAACATTTATGCTCTCATGTCATGTGTTGACCATCACTGCTGTTTTCCCTCATACGAAATAATGCTTAGTCTGTCCCAGGGTCAAACTGTGGCTATGACAAGCCACTTTAAGGTCGTTTTAAGCTACAGCAGTTTGATTGGCTGACCTGAAGCCGAAGGAGGCTCTAACAATTTACTATCATCCTCTATCGCAGGTGTGCCCACACTTTTTGACACTGGGGGCCGCATGGGGCTAAAAAAATTTGGCCGACTGCATGTAAAGTAACAATGTATACACACACATATAGCCTATATATATATACAGTACATACTAGAGATGCGCGGATAGGCAATTATTTCATCCGCAACCGCATCACAAAAGTCGTCATCCACCCGCCATCCACCGGAACTAACATTTTATCAAATCCACACCCGCCCGCCATCCGCCCGTTTTTATATATCTAATATAGACGATGCAAGGCATTAGTGAGGTTAGAAAGCGTTTGCCTGTTAAAGAAAGGAGACTGATCCAATGGAGCAGAGACATTCAATGCGTGCCACGCAATAATATCTTTTGGCCACGCATTAGTGGCTAAGAGATATTAATGCGTGATAATATTATTTATCATTATTATAGTATTATTGTCATTTCCATTAAGAAAGTGTTGACTATTGTTGCCAATGCCCACAGATCAGGAGTGCGTTCCTCACACTTTGTGTGCGCAGTTGCAGCAAGCAGAACGAGGCTTTTAAGAAGTTAAAAAAATGTTTTAGAACGACTAGGCCTATATTTTTGTTAGGTAAAAATTTTTTTTTAATGAATATTAACTTGTTAACGTTATAATGCTCAAATAGGGACGAGGGCGGGGTGCACAGTGAAACAGTGAACAATTTCGCGACAAAGATGAACCTTTATTGATTGATCTGCAGCCATGACAAAATATCAGACAATCTCCATTGTCAACGACAGGCAGGAAAATAAAGATAAACACATAGCCTATGTTGTAGGCATAGGCATAGGCTCATACGTTTTTAAGTTGAAATAAAAAATTAAAAAAAAAAAATGTGCCTCATAAGCCTTAGGCTGTCAATCACGCGCACAAACTTAAATTATACAATAACATATGTATGTCATCCCTATTTAAACAAAAATAAATTAAATAAATAATAATAATAAATTACCTGCAACTTATTGGCCAAGGCAAATAGCTGAAGGGGGGAAATCAAACCCATCAGACTGCACTTTATCATCAAACTTGAATTATAATGAAAATAGACGGTTGCGACAAACAAAGCAGGCTAAATAGCCTTACATTGTCGCCAATCGGAGATGCGCTTCACTTGAAAGCGAGGCCAAATAATTAACACACGGTAGTATATCTCGAATAGAAAAAAACACAATAAACAACGCAATTGCCTTAATTCCTTTGCATTGTAGTGCGCCCAAACAACACGTAACCATCAAAATTATTCAGCTGACCGAACTCAATATAGGTTAGACATGGGCTTATTTGGTATAGCCTAGGTAACGTAGACTAATTCGTTTAACATATCCAACCGTATGTCTACTTACTTTTTTTTTTGTTAGCACTATGCAGGAATAAAATGGCATCTACAGTGCCAGGATTCAGGCGAGAGCGCCTGGCCTCTAAAATGCGCCCTGCTGCCCTGAAGGAGCGCTCACTTGCGCCACTTGTTGCTGGGACGCATAGGATTCTCTTGGCAAGGTGTTGTAGTCGTGGGAATGATTGTCCTTGTTTCCCCCCAAAAGGAAAGTAGATTTTCCTCTGCTGATCAGTCGAGATGGAAGTTTGTAGAGGAATAATCCTTTACTTCATCAACAAGCACAGGTGTATCCTCCTCCCATTCTGTGAAGTCAATCCTTTTCTTTTTCGGTGATGCACCATCAGCTCCACCTTAAGGACCGATAAAATCTATACGTTTTTCGTATGTGGGTAACAATATTTAACTATGTATATATATTTCCAAATTGGTTCAACCGCCAACCGCCCGAATCTATTTACAATCTATTTTTTTCGTCATGTCACCCGCCCGACCCGCGGATTATCCGCGGACTCCGCGGTTGTGTCCGCAAACCGCGCATCTCTAGTACATACATACACACAATGTATATACAACATATATATTTATACAGTTCTGAAGTTCGTGTACTTACAGTATATATGTATTAAATATCTGTGTAATCTAATTAAATAAGCATCCACATAAATTTGATACTGAAATCATTACTCTAACTTCAGTTGTGTAAGCCCTTTTAAATTTTGTTGGTGCAGTTCGACCGGATGTGATGTGTCACGCTATTATTGTGAAGCCGGAAGTAAGTGTGTGCGTGCGTGCGTGTAAAAAAAGGTGACTTGACGAGAAGCCGACAAGAGACATGACACTTGTCAATAAACAACGTACCTCCTGACTACAGAGGTAAATCAGTGCCAAAACTTTTGTACCTGAAAAAATTAACTTTGAAATTGAAAGTTCAAGTTTTGACGTTGAATATTGAAAAATACATCAGTGTATTCAAAATAAAAAGCAATGAACATCGTTTTTTTTTCAAGTTAAATATATTTTTGATTCAAACTTACATTTTTTTGGAATAAATTAATTCTTTATTTTCATTTTTTCACTTTGATATATTTTGACATATAGGGGTTAGTGCGTGTGTCTCACAATACAAAGGGCCTAGGTTCAATCCTTGGGCTCAGGGTCTTTCTGTGTGGAGTTTGCATGTTCTCCCCGTGACTGCGTGGGTTCCCTCCGGGTACTCCGGCTTCCTCCCACCTCCAAAGACATGCACCTGGGGATAGGTTGATTGGCAACACTAAATTGGCCCTAGTGTGTGAATGTGAGTGTGAATGTTGTCTGTCTATCTGTGTTGGCCCTGCGATGAGGTGGTGACTTGTCCAGGGTGTACCCTGCCTTCCGTCCGAAAGCAGCTGGGATAGGCTCCAGCACCCCTGAAAGGGACAAGCAGTAAAAGATGGATGCATCTTTCAAATTTTTCAGATTGTTATTTTTTTTCAAGTTTCACATCTTTTTTTTTCAGATTCAAATCTTTTTTTTTTTTAAGGTTCAGACTTTTGACCCTTTTCTCTGTGGAAGTGGTATGAGGAGCGTGGGCTCATGACAGACCAATTAGCAAAAGGAAAAGGGGAATCCTCTTCACGTTGCTTTCACAGAACATATAAACTATCAGAGAAACTGTCAGAGAAAGAAATGACGCCAGTGAGACGTGAAGGCTGTTTTAAACAGCACAGATGACAAATTGCAGAAATGGCCCGACAAATCGTGCTATATTATGCATTTTCAAAATTCTGTTTTTTCCATTGCACCTAAAGTGCAGCGCGCAGTGATCCACTTGGTAGCACACAACACAGGTGACGACATGTTCAAAATGAAAGGTGGTTTTGTGACAACATGCAATGTTTCTGATGTATTTAAATGGTCTGGCAAAGCTGGAAATGAAGCACATGCTAACGTTAGCAACTCAACATCCATTTTTGATATGTACTCACTAGTAGTAGTGCTGAGGAAGCAGTCAACAACCATAGCCAGAGCCATACTGGCTGCGGGGTTGTCTCTCATTAATAAGCCAAATATGTTCCAGACCACAAATGCTTTCATATTCTCTCGGCTTGCTAGTTTGACCATATCAAGATTTAAGATTCAAGATTGTTTATTGTCATATGCACAGTTAAACAGACAGTTTGCCGTACAATGAAAATCTTACTTTGCTAGTCCACCCTTCAACAAGTCCCACGGTACTTAGCTAAAAAAAATATATATATACTGTATATATATATATATATATATATATATATATATGTATATACAAGGCACAGTAAGTAACATAACATTATTGCACATTCTGATTGACAGTCAACAGTATAAATATGGAGGTGACATTTGGTCACAGCAGCAGTTAAAGTGTCTTCAGTGATCAAAGGTGAAAAGTGTCTACAGTGATGGTTCACATATCTGAGTTATTGTGTAAAAATATGGGGAACTAACAAAAATACACTTCATTCACTAACCGTCTTACAAAAGAGGTCACTTAGAATAATATATAGTATTGGATATAGAGAACATTCAATCCATTTATTTATTGAATGTAAAATATTGATTTGGTGCATTTGCAAACAGCTAAGAGTATGTAGAAAGCAAACTACAACCTGCTACCAAAAAATGTACAACAATTCTTCACAAAAATGAAGATGAATTTAACCTTCGAGAAAAATGTAATCTAAAACATTTGGATGCATGTACAACACTTAAAACCTTTAGCATATCAGTTTGTGGAAATTATGGAATACATTAATAAACAATGTATTAATATGATCCACTTTAAGGAACTCAGTGTGTTGCAAGTGATAAACGCTTATTCAATGAAAATTTAAAAATTGTAAAACTGCATCAATATACATAAATTACAGAAGCATCAATAATCGATTTTTAATCGAATCATAGCTCCTGAATCATAATCGTAATCGAATCGTTAGATGCCCAAAGATTCCCACCTCTACTCACAATATATAAATGTCAGACATAAATGACTTAGTAGATAAATCAAGGGTGCACCCTGCCTTCTTTTTACTTTGTCCTAATTTTTATTCTAATTTTATTTACACTTTTATACACATATATACATTGTATTCTTACTTGTTTTGTGAATTGTTATCTATATTATTAAAATGCTACAAAGTTCTTTAAGTTAGGGAAAATTAAAAACAAATTGTGATTTCACTGTTAAAGCATGGGATATGGGACCAACTTAAAAGGGGAACTGTACTTTTTTGGAATTTGGATCGTCCATCCATCCATCCATCTTCTTCCGCTTATCCGAGATCGGGTCGCGGGGGCAGCAGCCTAAGCAGGGAAGCCCAGACTTCCCTCTCCCCTACCACTTCGTCCAGCTCCTCCCGGGTGATCCCGAGGCGTTCCCAGGCCAGCCGGGAGACATAGTCTTCCCAACGTGTCCTGGGTCTTCCCCGTGGCCTCTTACCGGTCGGACGTGCCCTAAACACCTCCCGAGGGAGGCGATCGGGTGGCATCCTGACCAGATGCCCGAACCACCTCATCTGGCTCCTCTCGATGTGGAGGAGCAGCGGCTTTACTTTGAGCTCCCCGCGGATGACAGAGCTTCTCACCCTATCTCTAAGGGAGAGCCCTGCCACCCGGCGGAGGAAACTCATTTCGGCCGCTTGTACCCGTGATCTTGTCCTTTCGGTCATAACCCAAAGCTCATGACCATAGGTGAGGATGGGAACGTAGATCGACCGGTAAATTGAGAGCTTTGCCTTCCGGCTCAGCTCCTTCTTCACCACAACGGATCGATACAGTGTCCGCATTACTGAAGATGCCGCACCGATCCACCTGTCGATCTCACGATCCACTCTTCCCTCACTCGTGAACAAGACTCCGAGGTACTTGAACTCCTCCACTTGGGGCAGGGTCTCCCCCCCAACCCGCAGATGGCACTCCACCCTTTTCCGGGCGAGAACCATGGACTCGGACTTGGAGGTGCTGATTCTCATCCCAGTCGCTTCACACTCGGCTGCGAACCGATCCAGCGAGAGCTGAAGATCCTGGCCAGATGAAGCCATCAGGACCACATCATCTGCAAAAAGCAGAGACCTAATCCTGCAGCCACCAAACCGGATCCCCTCAACGCCTTGACTGCGCCTAGAAATTCTGTCCATAAAAGTTATGAACAGAATCGGTGACAAAGGGCAGCTTTGGCGGAGTCCAACCCTCACTGGAAGCGTGTCCGACTTACTGCCGGCAATGCGGACCAAGCTCTGACACTGATCATACAGGGAGCGGACCGCCAAAATCAGACAGTCCGATACCCCATACTCTCTGAGCACTCCCCACAGGACTTCCCGAGGGACACGGTCGAATGCCTTCTCCAAGTCCACAAAGCACATGTAGACTGGTTGGGCAAACTCCCATGCACCCTCAAGGACCCTGCCGAGAGTATAGAGCTGGTCCACAGTTCCACGACCAGGACGAAAACCACACTGTTCCTCCTGAATCCGAGGTTCGACTATCCGGCGTAGCCTCCTCTCCAGTACACCTGAATAGACCTTACCGGGAAGGCTGAGGAGTGTGATCCCACGATAGTTAAAACACACCCTCCGGTTCCCCTTCTTAAAGAGAGGAACCACCACCCCGGTCTGCCAATCCAGAGGTACCGCCCCCGATGTCCACGCGATGCTTCAGAGTCTTGTCAACCAAGACAGCCCCACAGCATCCAGAGCCTTAAGGAACTCCGGGCGGATCTCATCCACCCCCGGGGCCTTGCCACAATCATTATGAGAGACAAGAAGAAAACGTTTTTTTTTTTTAGCTTTCTAACATATAAAAATCGACTCGTTCTAGGTGACTAGCAATGCAGCTAATGGGGAGCAATTCTACCTCTAAATCACTTTAAAAATGCATTCTAAAACCGTCAACAAAACTTCATTTACGATCCGCAACCTTTATAATAACCAAACTGTAGCGACATTGTTATTGTAAGAGCGAACACGGAGGAACTTTTTTTCTAGCGTAGTAACACATCGACGTGCTTCAGTATTAGCTGTAAAAGCAAACTACGGCAAGAGATAAGATAGCTTCTAAATCAACACGAAACACGTTTGAGTTTGTAATGCACAACACTGCGATACGACACCAATCTGTACTGACTGAAAAACATGAACAATCATATTACAGTATCTGTAAAGTATTAACCACATTTCATGTTTTATTTGAGCACAGCTAGCCAGACAGTGTATGTACTGTAGTTGTAATAACACACATGGCGTGCTGCGTGTATCATGATCGATATTAAAGTGACTCACTCGATGGACAGTTGTTCGTCTGGTCCAGCTGGCTGGGGACGTTTCCTGTTGATTTTGGGTAAGCTCGCCATTTATGTCGAAATAGCTTGGCTCCAAGTTCCATATTTTGCAGCTTCGATTCACTTTCACCTCACTCTGTCAGCTTCCGTTTGGCACAATTTGTCGGGCCATTTGTGCAATTTTTAATCTGTGCTGTTTAAAACAGCCTTCACGTCTTACTGGCGTCATTTCTTTCTCTGACAATCGCAATGTGTTACCTGTATAAGGTGTTGGCTTGAACTGAATTAGTTTCCATGTTCTGTGAAGGCAACGTGAACAGGACGTTCCTTATCCTTTTGCTGATTGGTCTGTCATGAGGCCACGCCGCTCGTACCACTTCCACGGAAAGAAAAGGCCAAAAGTCTGAATGTGAAAAAAACAGATTTTAATCTGAAACTGTAAAAATGTTTTATTTTATCAGAAAGTTTTGAAAGATCAAATATATGAAAGTGAAAAAATTAAATAAAGAATTACTTCCAAAAAATTTAAGTGTGAGTCAAACATGCTATAAACTTGAAAAAAAACGATGTTCATTTCTTTTCATTTTGGATGCATGTATTTTTCAACGTTCAACATCAAAACCTGAGCAAAACTTTTGGCCCTGATTTCCCTCGTTAATGTCTGTCCTTTCTGCTGGGCTTCATGTAATTACAAACCTTCGGTTACAGTTGTTGTTTTTTAAATATCGTATTATTATTTATTACAGTTGTGTGCTGTCACAGCCATATTTACACGTAATCGCCAATGGCAATACTTTAAGTCTGCATATTAATTTCATACCAAATTCAAGAGGTAAGTTTTCTAAACATGTAAGAATACAGTACAAATTGCAGTAAAGCCATATTTTCAAAGGGTAATCGCCAATACGCTGTTATATGGCTGCGCGTGCGTGCACCCCCACACACACACATAGACACGTTTGCACAAATGCACACATTGCGACACTTTCTTACCACACAGCAGGGCGTTGCTTGTGACATAACAACAATAATTTCTACAAAAACAACATTTCAGTTTGCATTGATTAAAGCAATCTGTAACGGACTGAACACATAACTTCAACTACTTCAACTTTAACAACACCCCACATCAGACCGTGACGACAATGCAATATGAAGTATAAACGATAAAACATTGAATATTAAAGAGTTTGACTCCCTAACGACCTCTTTAAAGTTTTGTAATCAATCAGAAATATCAAGCAGTTAAAATGCACCAAACACGGAAAAGTGTGGATAAAGAGTTTTGTATATCACCCATAATGCATTGTACTGGATTTATATTTGTATAATTTTAAATTATATATAATGCATGAACATGTTTTATAATGTCCACAAAGTTCAATGAGCAGGATGTGTATATGTGCAACTGTGGGTTGGCTTTATTTGTTGGTCATAGGTAATTCACACCATGAGTGTAAAAAGTTGTTTGAATTGGGTCATATAAATTGATGCTGTGCTTTACACACTTGATATTTGAAACTCATGGTCATTGACTTTCGTTTCTGTTTTTGACCGCAAGAGTTTGTTTGGTAAGATCACTCCTACTCACCTCATTTGTGAATATATTTAGGCAAAATCATGCCGTGGCTAGTCTTCTTGTTAAACCTGTGATGTCTCGTGGGCGGCATTAAAGACTCAGGCCATGGCCAACAATGGCCAACTTGTAAAGACTTCATTAAGTGTACAGATAGCGTTTTAAATCAACGTTTTTAACTCTGCTAAGTGTCATACAAGTGTAAGAAGAAGTGACACGGTGTCAATATATTCAAGTTGTAAATCTACAATTAAAATATAACTGAACTGGCAATTACACCCAGAGAGAAGACACACACACCCCTCAATCCCTTGACCATCTTCCTTTCTCACTCTCGCTATAAGCAGGTCCACACACACACACACACACGCACACGCACACACACACACACACACACACACACACACACACACACACACACACACACACACACACACACACACACAGTCTGGCCCAAGTTCAGCTCATTATTAAAGTCAGTGTGCAAGAACTGACTATTTCTCCTTACTCTCACAGAGGACATTGAGTGTGTGTGTGCGTGTGTGTGTGTGTGTGTGTGTGTGTGTGTGTGTGTGTGTGTGTGTGTGTGTGTGTGTGTGTGTGTGTGTGTGTGTGTGTGTGTGTGTTATGTGTAGTGTGAAGAGCATAGTGTGTGTGAGTGTGTGTTGCGTCCTCCCCTGCAGGCCTTCTTAAAGCTCTGTAGTTTTCCCACCAATTAAAAGACAATCTGTATCCCTGGGCCCTGCTGCTCCCTTTGCTCTGCCTCACCGTGTGTGCGCGTGTGTGCGCATGTGTGCGCACGCGCGCGCGTGTGTAAGTGTGTGTGTGTGTGTGTGCATGCGTACGTGTATGTTGTTTGGTGTCGACTTGAAAACTACTTTTTCAAGTTTTTTATTTTTAGTTTGGGAGCACTAACATAACACAATTTGAGCAAGCTTGCTGTCTCCTTCAGGACATTTTTTCTTAGAATCATAATTTTATAAAATGTTTTTACTTTATAGTTCTTATTTTCTTGCATCAGACTTGCAGAAAAGGAAGAGTTCATATTTTTAATGTATGTTTTTTGTCACATTTACTATTTTGAAGTTCACTAACACATAATACACTTCAAGTGATGACATGGAGTTATATATTTATCCATGTGGTTTAGATACTGTGATAAGATCTTCCCCCTGCCCTCATACTGCACGTATATGATATACAGGTAATGCATATGCACCTGTTTTTGTCAGCGTATTCCAGGGGTCGGGAACCTTTTTGGCTGAGAGATATGGAAGTAGAATTGTCTCACATCAACTTATATATATATATATATATATCAATATGACATTAATACATATGCATATATTAATAAATATACAAATACAAATGTGATATACAAATAAATAAATATTTTGTATGAATAAACCCGTATGTGTTAATATATTTTTGAGATTTAAAAAATATATAGAAATAAAATCTATAAATATAAAAATGTGGCATTCGAATAAATCAAGAATTTGTATAAATAAACGTGTATTTGTAAATATGCTTGATTTTGTATTTGTATTTGTATTGAATTTGTATATGTGGATCGCTTTTTTGCTTTTGTGTCGATGAGACATTCCTACCACAAACCAGATGCACAAATAAATGTGACCTAACCACTCCCCTGAACAACCAGCAGAGGGCACTGCAGCCGGAGCGGTCTGCGTCACAGACATGGTCAGACACTGGCGAGCCAATCAGGGGCACACTAGGGAGGTTCATAGGATGATTGATATATGATGATGATTTGACACACATTGCACTGATAAGAGATCAGTATCTACATCGGGACAAGGTCATTAAACGACATCGATACAATAAAATAAGCAGCTAGCACGATCTTTCAGATTAACTGGATACATTAGCATTAGCTAATACAACGCTAATGTTAGCTAGCTCAGGCCCGTTATACGTTCTCTCTGTAAAGACGTGGATTGTTTTTGTGCAGAGAACGCCGGGCATTTTGCATATAATACATATAATGCTCTGTGACCCAGACCGCTCTGGCTGCAGTGCCCTCTGCTGGTTGTTCAGGGGAGTGTGTAGGTCACATTTATTTGTGCATCTGGTTTGTGGTAGGAATGTCTCATCGACACAAAAGCAAAAGAGCGATCCACATATGCAAATTCAATACAAATACAAATACAAAATCAAGCATATTTATATTAAAATCTCAAAAATATATTTACAAATACACGTTTATTTATACAAATTCTTGATTTATTTGTATGTCACATTTTTATTTTTATACATTTTATTGGTATATATTTTCAAATCTCAAAAATCTATTTACAAATACGCGTTTATTTATACAAATTATTTATTTGCATATCACATTTGTATTTGTATATTTATTAATATATGCATATGTATTAATATCATATTGATATATATAAGTTGATGGGAGACAATTTTACTTCCATAGAGCCATGAAAGCCAAATATTTTAAAATGTATTTCCATGAGAGCCATATCATTATTTTTAACACTGAATACAACTAAATGCATGCATTTGTAAGTAAGACCAACATTTTTAGAGTATAATAAGTCTCTTATTCTTTTAAATAACATTGTTATTCTGAAGCTAACCAATAATAAATAAAATACTTCTTACCATTAATGCGACTTCTTGAACAGGTGCAGTAGAAAACGGATGGATGGATTAAAATGCATGAGAATGTTTTATATTCTGAACGTTATTTTTAACACTGTGATTACCAGCGGAATTATTTATCTCTTATCGTGTTAAGCAATGTCAGCTAAGATTTATCTGAGAGCCAGATGCAGTCATCTAAAGAACCACATCTGGCTCGAGAGCCATAGGTCCTCTACCGCTGGCCTATTCCGTCTTTAAAGGAAAACTGCACTCTTAGGGGGGCAATTTGCCCATACTCCACAATTCTTAAATGAACCAAGACACACATGTCTTTCTCTTTTTTGTTCATTCCAAATAGTGAAAAACTGTTAGCAAGAGGCAGATAACAATCCAGTTAATGGGGATTGATTTACGGTATTTCGCCTATAAAGCACTTTGAAATACCGCCAACAACATTTTATTTACAATCTGAAAGTATATACATATAATGTAGTAACAGGCACATCTGTGTTAACATGTAATATTTACAGTATTTTAGTCATTTTAAGCATTATCGGGACTTCTTTCCTGGGAACATTGATTTCACAGAGCGCATAGCAACGAACACTACTATTGTCAACAACAACTACTACTAATCATGGCAAACTTTGCGAGACACAATTACTTTGGGACAAATGATAGTGCAGAACTTTTATCATTTTAACGCTGAATATACAGAGGATGAACTACAAGTTGTAGAAGATAGGTGCTAAGCTGGGCCAGATATACAAAAACACTAAACGTTAGTGTTAGTATTTAGGACTAGTGCTGTATGTGTACATAACAAAACAATCACTTACAATATCTGTTCTTACTGGGATGTTGACTAATGAGAATGTTGTATCTTTCAGCACAGGACTCCCGTTTGAGCTGCTAAATTCAAAATGCTGAGAACAAACTACCACCTTGTTTCATCTTCCGAGCAAAGTATCTGGGTCTAATTTGAGAGCCAGTATGGACTGATTTAGTTTGTAACTAAATTGAGTTTTACTTGGTATAGTGTGGAATTTCAAAGGTGACCAAATTCTTGGCTTATGGCCACAACCTTCTACTAGACACGTGTGAGATTTATAATCTAGAATTTACTTTTACAAAATCTGAAGTGATTTAACAATAGCAGCAACTTGGTAGCTATCTTACCTCTCGCTTTAGTGGCCGCAAGAGCAATGTGTGTCTCTCTGTGAGAAAGGCACCAGAAACGTAGTTCCTCTGTGTTAGCGCTTACAATAACAATGTCGCTATAGCTTGGTTAATATGTAGGTCATGGCATATAAATAGAGCATTGTTGGTGGTTTCGGAATTTTTTTTAGGGCGCTTAATAGGCAAAATAGATGATTCCCCATTACTTGAAATTCTACCCACCTCTTGCTAACAGATTTTCACTAATTAAAATGCACAGAAAAGAGAACAACGTGATTGATTGATTGATTGAGACTTTTATTAGAAGGTTGCACAGTGAAGTACATATTCCGTACAATTGACCACGAAATGGTAACACCCCAATAAGTTTTTCAACTTGTTTAAGTCGGGGTCCACTTAAATTGATTCATGATACAGATATATACTATCATCATAATACAGTCATCACACAAGATAACCAGCGCAGTGGAAGAGTGGCCGTGCGCAACCCAAGGGTCCCTGGTTCAATCCCCACCTAGTACCAACCTCGTCATGTCCGTTGTGTCCTGAGCAAGACACTTCACCCTTGCTCCTGATGGGTGCTGGTTAGTGCCTTGCATGGCAGCTCCCTCAAACAGTGTGTGAATGTGTGTGTGAATGGGTAAATGTGGAAGTAGTGTCAAAGCGCTTTGAGTACCTTGAAGGTAGAAAAGCGCTATACAAGTACAACCCATTTATCATTTATTTAATTACTTACATTATTTACAATCCGGGGTGTGGAGGGGGTCGGGGGGTTAGGTTTGGTTGTTATCATCAGTCATCAACAATTGAGAACAGAGAAATGGATATTGGAACAGTGTAGGTCTGACTTGGTAGGATATGGACAGCAAGTAGTGGGCAGAGAGAGAGAGAGAGAGAGAGAGAGAGAGAGATCAGAAGGCATAAGAAAAAGTATCTGCATTTTATTGTTTACATTTGATTATTAACAATCCGGGGAGGGTGTTAGTTTAGGGTTGTAGCTGCCTGGAGGTGAACTTTTATTGCGGTTTTGAAGGAGGATAGAGATGCACTTTCTTTTATACCTGTTGGGAGCGCATTCCACATTGATGTGGCATAAAATGAGAATGAGTTAAGACCTTTGTTAGTTCGGAATCTGGGTTTAACGTGGTTAGTGGAGCTCCCCCTGGTGTTGTGGTTATGGCGGTCATTTACGTTAAGGAAGTAGTTTGACATGTACTTCGGTATCAGGGAGGTGTAGCGGATTTTATAGACTAGGCTCAGTGCAAGTTGTTTTACTCTGTCCTCCACCCTGAGCCAGCACACTTTGGAGAAGTGGGTAGGAGTGAGGTGGGGTCTGGGGTGGAGGTCTAGAAGTAATCTGACTAGCTTGTTCTGGGATGTTTGGAGTTTAGATTTGAGGGTTTTGGAGGTGCTAGGGTACTAGGAGGTGCATGCGTAATCGAAAAAGGGTTGAACGAGAGTTCCCGCCAGAATCCTCATGGTGCTTTTGTTGACCAGAGAGGAGATTCTATAGAGAAATCTCGTTCGTTGGTTGACCTTTTTGATTACCTTGGTTGCCATTTTATCACAGGAAAGATTAGCCTCTAGAATGGAACCTACGTAGGTGACCTCATCTTTCCTGGTGATAACAATGTCACCCACTTTTATAGTGAAGTCATTGACTTTCTTAAGGTGTTCTTGTCTCACATAAGGATTATGAATATTGGGCAAATTTGACAAAAAAGTGTAGTTTTCCTGCTAGCATCTGTAGATAAGCAATGTAATACAAAAAAGTTCTGTCAAGTTTGAATGTTGTTTTAATGCGTGTATAATTGTGTCATTTGCTCACGGTGAGATGAAAGAAGAACGTCTTTCTACATTACCCATGATAAAGCTTCAATGCCAGTGTTGGTGTTGGGGGTCTTGTCGATACTTAATCAAGCTGCGAACTGACAATTGATTGTGTGATGGCGAGACAATCAGATGAAGCTGATGAATTACAGGAGAAGACTGATGAGTGTTGTGGTATTATCAGACTCAAAAAGAAAATCTGAATTTAAATTGACCATTTACTCTTTTGGAGGGTCAGTTTACAGCCGGCGTTTATCAGAATGTAGAAACGCAGCGTCTAGATCAGTACTTTGAGATTGACTGCGTGGTTTGTCTCCAATCACTAAATGATGGAACAAATGTGTCCAATCGTCATGACAAGGCCTGCTAAAAGCATATTTAACCCCGGAACGCAACAGTGGGCGGTGGGTGGAGCCACGGTCTACAGCAGCAAAGTGTAGCGTCCCTGCATGTCATCAGCAAGTGGCCATGGTGGCCAAACGAGGATTTAAAGCGCTGACGAGACTATTTAATGTTGACTAAGTGGACTTTTAGTGCTCCGCTGCGCCTGAGGGATGGAGACGTATAGCACCGCACGCCATAGATCAGAGCTGATGAGACAGGATCTAGAGGAGGTTTAATCGCCAGAGAATTCCTGCTGCATGTCAGAGCGGGAAAGCTTTTTATGTTCATTAACATCATGTTTGTTCAAATTTATGTCGGTACCCTTTCAATATACTTCCACCTCCTTGTCCATCCGTCTTTCTGTTCTAAACTACAAGCTGACTAGTCACCTGATGGGTCACTTTACTTCCTGTGTCCCTCTATGTTGCACCGCCTCTATTCTGCTCAACCCCTCCTCAGAGCTGATGGTAGGATCTTTTGGTCTCACCTCCAAACCGATTAGCAGCGTCTTTGTCATATGCCCCGCCTCCATGCTGCTCTGTATCCCACCTTTATTCCATTCCGCCACACCCATAACCTACTTTATACCGTCTCCATTATGTTTTTTTCGTCTATATCAGTGGTTCTTAACCTTGTTGGAGGTACAGAACCCCACCAGTTTCAAATACGCACTCACCGAACCCTTCTTTAGTGAAAAATAAAATGTTTAGTTTTTTTTCAAATTCAAGACAAAGTTATGTTTTTTTTTACTGGTGCACAAAATGAACCGTGCATGAACATCACCTCGTTCAAAGAATAATTCCAACACATGAACTCACAACAAATGACACACCTGCAAATCAGTGTGACTTCGGCTGTTGCTGTATCCATAATCATCATCATCGGCGGTCACTCGAACGAGTATGACGATCCTCCTGGTAGGGGTGTATCCCTTTATGGAGGATGCCTGTACGTGACTTTGTTTTACGTGGAGAGACGGGTGCACAGACAGTCACCACACGATCCTTGACAGAATCAGGTCAGGGTCCAGTGGCATGGAGTCCAAGACGTTGAGGTCTTCACTGTATCCCTGGCTAGGGGGCAGTCAGGTACTAGGCTTTTGCCAAGTGCCACCTGGGGTAACAGTAGTAAAGGTGTTAACCTCCTCATGCCCCAAGACCCCATAGAGGAGCCTCCACTGCCGGATGCACTTTAACGTCATGCCCAGGACGCATCCATAATACGCCAGTAGGGAGAAGCTTTTATTTACATGATGAGTCGGGTGTGTGACCTCCGCGGCGGAGACTCTGCCGAACCCCTGAGGCCTACTCACCGAACCCCTAAGGTTCGATCGAACCCAGGTTAAGAACCACTGGTCTATATGATATTTTTGCCCTATACCTCCAAACCACGGTGCACCGCCTCTAGACTGATTTACCCCGCCCCCATGCTAATTAGTATCATATCTGTCATATATCCCGCCTCCATGCTGCTCTGCTCCGCCTACATTGTTAGTTAGATTCAGTCTATTTCGAACATGCATAAAATACAATTACAACGTAATGCACCACATATTTCCAGTTTTTTCATTACAGCATGTCTGACAAGGAGTAGGAAGAAACAGATCTTTTATTTAATCCTACCCCTTTTCATTTCAAAGCAGTTGTATCCCACTTTTTTGCTCTCTTTAACAGAACAGTGAATAAATAAATCACTACATAAATTAAATATACCATAAGTAAGTAAACAAGTATTAAATACATAATTAAATATTAGACATATAAACATATACACAATAATCACCTAGGACAGTGGTCCCCAACCACAGGGCCGCGGCCCGGTACCGGTCCGTGGATCGATTAGTACCGGGCCGCACAAGAAATAATAGAAGAAAAAAAAAATATATATATATATATTTATTTTTTTATTTTTTTATTAAATCAACATAAAAAACACAAGATACACTTACCCAAAAAACCTCCCTCCCCCATTTACACTCATTCGCACAAAAGGGTTGTTTCTTTCTGTTATTAATATTTCTGGTTCCTACATTATATATCAATATAGATCACTACAGTCAGCAGGGATACAGTCCGTAAGCACACATGATTGTATTTTTTTATGAATAAAAAAAAAAAGATATATATATATATATATATATATATATATACCATATATATATATATATATACCATATATATATATATACCATATATATATACCATGTGTATATATATATATATATATACCATATATATATATATATATATATATATATATACATATATATACCATATATATATATGTATATATATATATATATACCATATATATATATATATACCATATATGTATGTTTATATATATATATATATATATATATATATATATATATATATATATATATATATATATATATACCATGTATATATATATATATATATATATATATATATATATATATATATATATATATATATATATATATATATATATATATATATGTCTTAATAAGGTTATCCAAAAAATAGTGCTCGATACCGTAGTAGAGCGCAATATATGTATGTGTGGGAAAAAATCACAAGACTATTTCATCTCTACAGGCCTGTTTCATGAGGGGGGGTACCCTCAATCGTCAGGAGATTTTAATAGGAGCATTCGCATACCATGGTTTGTATAGGGCACAGAGTGGGTGGGTACAGGCTGGCCTAGGGGCGTGGTGATTGGCTCATGTGTTACCTAGGAGGTGTTTCCGTCTATGGCGGCATGCTGTTACAATTTCGCTGCGCTTGTTGAGGGATGACAGGTCTGGACGGTAAATAATAAACAGTTTCTCTTTCAAGCATAGGTTGCATCTTTTATTACCACTATTGTAAGGTGTGCTGGATGCAAGAATTTGCCATGTTATTGAATATTCAACATTATTGTCTTTGAGGTCCCAAATGTGTTTGCTGAGTTCTGTGGTATTTCGCAGGTTTTTGTTCCTGAAAGAAGCCTTGTGATTGTTCCATCTGGTTTTGAATTCTCCCTCGGTTAATCCTACATATGTGTCGGATGTGTTAATGTCCTTGCGTATTACCTTAGATTGGTAGACAACTGATGTTTGTAAGCACCCCCCGTTGAGAGGGCAATCAGGTTTCTTTCGACAATTACATCCTTTGTTGGTTTTGGAGTCGTTCTGTCTGAGGGCCGACGGCTCATTTGCAATTGTTTTGTTGTGGTTTGAGATGATTTGTCGTATATTGTTCATGCAGCTGTAGCTCAATTTAATGTTGTTCTTGTTGAATACTTTTCTTAGGATGTTGTCTTTGGGAAAGTGTTTGTCAATCAGATTGAGGAATTTGTGTCCAATGTTCGTTGAGACGTTTTTGCTGTATGGGGGGTTGTACCAGATGATGTCGTTCCGTTTTCTGTTCTTTTTTGGCTGGTTTCCTGGCGTGGGTTCATAGGTGAGGGTGAAATTGTATCCGCTTTCATCAAGGGCTTTTTGGTACGGGGGGGTTGCTTGGTCAAATTCAGCTTTGCTAGATGACAGCATCGATAGCCTTTTATTGATTCCGGTAGGTATTCTTTTTGTGGTGGTGGGTGGGTGGTTGCTGTTATGGTGCACGTATTGGAGTGTTGTGTTGGGTTTCGTGAATGGTTGGTAGCTGTTATTTCTCAGGTTGAAAGTGACGTCAAGGAAGTTGACGGCTCAGGTTGAAAGTGACGTCAAGGAAGTTGACGGTCAGGTTGAAAGTGACGTCAAGGAAGTTGACGGCAGGTTGAAAGTGACGTCAAGGTTGAAAGTGACGTCAAGGAAGTTGACGTCACTTTCAACCTGAGAAATAACAGCTACCAACCATTCACGAAACCCAACACAACACTCCAATACGTGCACCATAACAGCAACCACCCACCCACCACCACGAAAAGAATACCTACCGGAATCAATAAAAGGCTATCGATGCTGTCATCTAGCAAAGCTGAATTTGACCAAGCAACCCTCCCGTACCAAAAAGCCCTTGATGAAAGCGGATACAATTTCACCCTCACCTATGAACCCACGCCAGGAAACCAGCCAAAAAAGAACAGAAAACGGAACGACATCATCTGGTACAACCCCCCATACAGCAAAAACGTCTCAACGAACATTGGACACAAATTCCTCAATCTGATTGACAAACACTTTCCCAAAGACAACATCCTAAGAAAAGTATTCAACAAGAACAACATTAAATTGAGCTACAGCTGCATGAACAATATACGACAAATAATCTCAAACCACAACAAAACAATTGCAAATGAGCCGTCGGCCCTCAGACAGAACGACTCCAAAACCAACAAAGGATGTAATTGTCGAAAGAAACCTGATTGCCCTCTCAACGGGGGGTGCTTACAAATATCAGTTGTCTACCAATCTAAGGTAATACGCAAGGACATTAACACATCCGACACATATGTAGGATTAACCGAGGGAGAATTCAAAACCAGATGGAACAATCACAAGGCTTCTTTCAGGAACAAAAACCTGCGAAATACCACAGAACTCAGCAAACACATTTGGGACCTCAAAGACAATAATGTTGAATATTCAATAACATGGCAAATTCTTGCATCCAGCACACCTTACAATAGTGGTAATAAAAGATGCAACCTATGCTTGAAAGAGAAACTGTTTATTATTTACCGTCCAGACCTGTCATCCCTCAACAAGCGCAGCGAAATTGTAACAGCATGCCGCCATAGACGGAAACACCTCCTAGGTAACACATGAGCCAATCACCACGCCCCTAGGCCAGCCTGTACCCACCCACTCTGTGCCCTATATAAACCATGGTATGCGAATGCTCCCATTAAAATCTCCTGACGATTGAGGGTACCCCCCCTCATGAAACAGGCCTGTAGAGATGAAATAGTCTTGTGATTTTTTCCCACACATACATACATATATATATATATATATATATATATATATATATATATATATATATATATATATATATATATATATATATATATATATATATATATATATATATATATATATATATATTAAATAAGTAAAGGGTTTGTATGTTCTCTATATCCAACGTTATGTATTGTTCTAATTGATCTCTTTTGTAACACCGTTAGTGAATGAAGTGCACCTTTTTCGTTATTTCCCCATATTTCTACACAATAACTCAAATATGGTAACAAAAAATTGTTGAAGTAGAGAAACAGGTCTGTTTGTAAACTGGTGTTGTGTTCTTACGACTTTTGCTATTTTCATTTTGTTTGGGAGTTTGAAATGAAAGGTTGCTGATATATGTTAAAGGTTCTGAAATCTTTTCAATAACCATTTTTATTGTTTCCATATCAATTCCATTACAATCAGTTGAGGTCTAGGATTTGCATTTATTTTCAATATTGATTATTTCGTCTTTTGTCAAACCTTCGAGGAACGTCGTGTGGGGATTTCTGTCGGTAGTGTCATTCAAGTCCTCAACTGACTCGGGATCTGGAATCTTATCCTCCAGATTTGGTCCAATGGTCACAAAGTAATTAATGACACTTTCAACTTCCATCCATTTCTTCCATTTTAACTTCTCAATTTCCATCTGAGAAGTATTTTGGATAATTCTTCTTAGCACCATTTTTAATAATACAATTGATGCCCCATCTTGCTCTCATATTGTTTTTGTTCTGGTCTAATAATTGACTGTAATAATAGGCTATTACCCCCCGCAACCCCAAGAGGGACAAGCGGTAGAAAATGAATGAATGGATGGATTCTCTCCTACATGTTCGTAGTATGCTAGTTAGCTTGTTCTTGTACGTTTTGTAGATCTTTGAGTTATAAATGTTCTATATAATGTATTATTCTTGTTGCAAGCATTTTTAAGTCCTTTTGTCATCCATGGTTGATTGTTTTTCTATTGCGTCTTACTAAGTTTTTTCAATGGACAATTTTTGTCATGAAGCATCATGAAAGCATTTAAAAGAAATACCATAATCATCATCTACATCATTTTCACTGTATACTTTGTCCCAACTTTTGATCTCCCAGATCATTCTTGAAAGTTGTCTGTGAACGTCTCTGCTTGTGGTGGGTTCTCCCGAGGCCGATAGATCTGTCTTGAGCCCGGTATACAGGGTTGAGCAAGTTTTTATTGACATACACAAGTATGGATTGCTTTCCAGCAGTCCATATTCAGGCGTGTTGATGCTTGCGCTCTCTCTCTCTCTCTCTCTCTCTCTCTCTCTCTGTGCGTGTCATTCGCTCCCAGCCGCAGCTGCCGTCACGGTCCCGGCCGCTGCTAATAAAGGCGACAGGTGATTAGATAACCAGCCCCAGCTGGGGCAATCTACTCACCTGCAGCTGGCTTTGAAGCCGGGCCATACACACCCCATTCCTGCAGGAGGCGCGCCGACCACGCCCTCCTCCACACTGTCATACTTTGTTTTGTGCATATTCTTCAAAATGTATTTTTGTCATCTTCTTGTAGTTCCTGTCATAGATTATGAAAACTGGCAGATGATCACTGATGTCAGATGTTAGCAGACCACTTGTAGTATTATCAAAATCATTAGTAAAAAATATTATCAATAAGTGTGGCACTGTGTCCGGAGATTCTGCTTGGTCTTGTGATTTTAGGATATAAACTCAGGCTATATATTCTGTCTATGAAGTCATCTATGGACTTTTGTTAGGATTCAAGAGGTCCATAATGAAGTCTCAACATAAGAAGGTTATTTTTTGACTGATTTCAGTAGAAGTTGCCTTAATCCAGGTCTCAAACGTATCAATGTTTAAATTAGGTCAGGGGTCTCCAAACTTTTTGACTCAAGGGCCGCATTGGGTTGAACAAATTGTCCGGGGGCCGTGCTGTATCTTTATATATATATATATATATATATATATATATATATACATATATATATTCCAAGCGCGATGATGTCACGCCAAGCGTGATGATGTCACGTTATCGATGGGAAAATGCAATTTTAGACAATATGATTTGCCTGAGCGGCTAGTAGACTCTGAGTTACAAGCGGTAGATAACAGCCAGATAGAGAGGTAGCGGTGTGACAGACCTCATAGTAAGCACCTCAAATGCTTTATATTTATTACTTAGGTTAGGGGTAAGGTTAAGGTTTTCATTGTATATTATTGCGACCCCTCCACCGCTTTTAAGGGGATGGGAAATAGATGCATTCGTATAGTTAGGAGGAGATGCCTCGTTAAGCGGGGGGGAAAAAAATCTGGTTTTAGCCTGGTTTCTCTGAGACCAATGACATTAAGATTGTTATCTCTAATGACCTCATTAACTAATATTGTTTTGGGAGACAATGATCTGGTGTTAAAAAAGCCCATATTATAGGTAGTGGGCTGTTTTGAGGAATTTATGTTAATGGTATCCGTAGTAGTAATATTAATAATGTTATATTTATTTTGTGTAGTGCACCTTAAACAATTTCGATCACATCTAGGAATTGATATGATGGGGATCTTCAGAGTATTTGCTGGGTGCTGCGATAGAGTGAATGCGTCATAATTTGCCAACTCAGTAGAATGCATGTTCACATCTGACACAGTCACTACAGAAAAAACATTATGTGAGTTGTGTATTATTCTAGGAGAAATGCTATGCGTGCAGGGATTTTCCAGCCAGGTGCTGGTTAGTTCTAGCTTAACTGACTCCTCACCCGGACTAACAGACACTGTAATTGCCGGTGTCTGATCTTGCTCTAGCATAGTTAGTCAAGTGTGACGCAAACAGTAATCTATGTTCCTAGCAGAGAGGAATGGCGCCTTCCTGGTTAGGGTGAAGGCCGTCCCTCATCAGCAAGCCTGGTTTTCCTCAGAAAGAAGGCCAATTATCAATAAACGTTAGTCCCTGTTCTCTACAAAAACTAACCCATTATTTATTTACCTCTCATCATTGCCTCTCGCAGGCAGGGGGCCAGAGACAAGTACTTAATGCTTGGACATCTTTCTAGCGAGATTACAAGTCTTGGCTATAGCTAGTGGTGCGATTAGACTGTCGTAGGTGTTTATTAGGCCTTTTGCGAGTTAGCTCCCTAAGATTAGCTTCAATGTCACGTGCTCTGGCCCCGGGAATACACTTAATTATGACTGGTTTGCTAAGCTGTATGTTCCGATTGATGAAGTTCCATATGACTACGGTGTGGTGTCCGGTAGACTGGGGTGTAGGACTAACTAAAGGGCTAAATCTATGCTGCGTCTCAACCGGTTCACCGTGGTTTGTAGGCCGCTTAGGGCTGCCTCAAGCTGGGCTAGTAAGTTCGCTACAGCTAACGCTAGCAAATGTGTCCGCAGCGTCTAAAGTTACGAGATTACTCTGCTCTAGTAGCCGGACACGGTCCTCTCGTAGGGCCAACCTATCCATGAGAACGGTGCTTGTGCTTGTGCTTGTGCTTGTTTTTTTCACCGAGTAGAGTTCTTGCTGTTTACGGAGAAGTGGCCGCAACGTGTGAGAGCAGATTCCTTAGCACGTAGCTGCCTTTGCCGTGCCGGGCTTAGCTTCGTTAGCTTAGCAGCTAGCTAGCTGAGAGAGGGGCGGTGAGACAGAAAACGGGTAGTTTGCAAGTTTGATAAGACTACTTTATATGTTTGGGAAGGAATAAAGAAAGCTGTCAAACAATTACAAACCCCGTTTCCATATGAGTTGGGAAATTGTGTTAGATGTAAATATAAACGGAATACAATGATTTGCAGATCATTTTCAACCCATATTCAATTGAATATGCTACAAAGACAACATATTTGATGTTCAAACTAATAAACATTTTTTTTTTGCAAATAATCATTAACTTTAGAATTTGATGCCAGCAACACGTGACAAAGAAGTTGGGAAAGGTGGCAATAAATACTGATAAAGTTGAGGAATGCTCATCAAACACTTATTTATAACATCCCACAGGTGAACAGGCAAATTGGGAACAGGTGGGTGCCATGATTGGGTATAAAAGTAGATTCCATGAAATGCTCAGTCATTCACAAACAAGGATGGGGTGAGGGTCACCACTTTGTCAACAAATGTGTGAGCAAATTGTTGAACAGTTTAAGAAAAACTTTTCTCAACCAGCTATTGCAAGGAATTTAGGGATTTCACCATCTACGGTCCGTAATATCATCAAAGGGTTCAGAGAATCTGGAGAAATCACTGCACGTAAGCAGCTAAGCCCGTGACCTTCGATCCCTCAGGTTGTACTGCATCAACAAGCGACATCAGTGTGTAAAGGATATCACCACATGGGCTCAGGAACACTTCAGAAACCCACTGTCAGTAACTACAGTTGGTCGCTACATCTATAAGTGCAAGTTAAAACTCTCCTATGCAAGGCAAAAACCGTTGATCAACAACACCCAGAAACGCAGTCGGCTTCGCTGGGCCTGAGCTCATCTAAGATGGACTGATACAAAGTGGAAAAGTGTTCTGTGGTCTTACTAGTCCACATTTCAAATTGTTTTTGGAAACTGTGGACGTCGTGTCCTACGGACCAAAGAGGAAAAGAACCATCCGGATTGTTATAGGCGCAAAGTTGAAAAGCCAGCATCTGTGATGGTTTGGGGGTGTATTAGTGCCCAAGACATGGGTAACTTACACATCTGTGAAGGCGCCATTAATGCTGAAAGGTACATACAGATTTTGGAGCAACATATGTTGCCATCCAAGCAACGTTACCATGGACGCCCCTGCTTATTTCAGCAAGACAATTCCAAGCCACGTGTTACATCAACGTGGCTTCATAGTAAAAGAGTGCGGGTACTAGACTGGCCTGCCTGTAGTCCAGACTTGTCTCCCATTGAAAATGTGTGGTGCATTATGAAGCCTAAAATACAACAACGGAGACCCCCGGACTGTTGAACAACTAAAGCTGTACATCAAGCAAGAATGGGAAAGAATTCCACCTGAAAAGCTTAAAAAATGTGTCTCCTCAGTTCCCAAACGTTTACTGAGTATTGTTAAAAGGAAAGGCCATGTAACACAGTGGTGAACATGCCCTTTCCCAACTACTTTGGCACGTGTTGCAGCCATGAAATTCTAAGTTAATTATTATTTGCAAAAAAAAAAAAAAGTTTATGAGTTTGAACATCAAATATCTTGTCTTTGTAGTGCATTCAATTAAATATGGGTTGAAAATGATTTGCAAATCATTGTATATTTACATCTAACACAATTTCCCAACTCATATGGAAACAGGGTTTGAAGAAGCACACAGATAGAAAGATAATACTTAGCTTTTTGCGCACCAACAGCGAGCAGTCTCTCATGAGAAACAGGAAACCGGAAACGCCAATCTTATCTGTCCTGTGGTATTGGCACCAGCCGTTGGACAAGATCTGACCAATCTAAGTCTAAGACTAGATCTGACCAATCTAAGTCTATGAGCACGAACTGATGAAGCCTACTCTGATGAGCGGCGAAACGTCTTCTAAGGCAAAGCAAACAGTCCAGTTGCGATCGATGAGATGACAATGACCTGAATGAATGAGAACATTCATAGACAGCCCTGCAATGATGATCATTCTGTTGTGTAAACTGATCCATTTCCTCTTTGATGTTTTCCGAAACATTGATATTCTTCAGATTGGTTTTGTCTTGTTGTCTGGCATTGATCTGTTGTCTCAATTCTGCCATCTCCTCCCTGAAGTTCTCCAAATCAGTGTTATCTTGGTGCATGACATACAACTGTTGGCGCACTACTGCTATCTCCTTTTTTATGTTCTCCATAACACTGCTGTTTTCCCAATGGGTGTTGTCTGTCTGCTTGGCATGCAACTGTTGGCGCAATGTTGCATTCTCCTCTTTCAGCTTCTCCATTTCCCGTCTCAATGCGGTGTTGTCTTCACTGAGAATCTTCATTTCTTCTCTGAACTTTCTCATTTCCATCATATCATCACAACATTATTTGTGCGCTCTGATAATGTTTTTGGAGATTTGTGACATCTTTTTGTACATCCTTGATAATCTGTTCATGGAGATGATTGACATTGTTTTGTACCTCATTTTTGTAGAGTTCCTATTAACGCTTCTAAGTCCAGTTCCACTTCTTGTCGTGCTCATGGTTGCTCGGCAGCGAAGTGAAGCCGTTGGTGTTGTTGGCTTTGGTGGTAGCGGCGGCACTAAGGTGTTTTTTCACATACATTGCACCGGCCAGAGCTTTGCCAGCCTTTCTTGTAGATCAATTGTGTGGTCAGAAACACTTCAAATATGTCCAAATCTTTTAACATTTTAACCCTCTGTCTAAGCCTCTGTCTCTGCATTGGATCCAATCTTTGTCTGTTCTCTTTGACAACCTTTGACCTTAACAAAAATCCCATTGGTCTGTCTTCTTTTCTTGCACCTTCCTTTCCTGCCCTAATGTTATCAGAGGAGTAGAAATATTGAAAAGACATTTTCTCACATTGCTGGAGTACAACTTATGAATTTTTGATGTCTCAATTCTGCTCTTTAATGAAATATTTTTTTCCATGGCTACACGTTATACATTTTCATGGCTTGACATTTTCAATATGTTGTTTCCAAAGGCGTGCAGTGCGTATATAATGGATTCAACAGTGGGTGCGTGTGTGCAGGTGTGTGTGTTTGCTATTCAGGCATTATTTGTTTGTCACATGACATGTTTGTTTCTGTGTCAGTGTTTTAAACAGAACTCCTGTTCATCTCATCCATGAGATCATCTTGGTGGACGACTTCAGCCCTGACGGTGAGCACGCACACACACACACACACACACACACACACACACACACACACACACGCACACACACGCACGCACCACACGCACACACACTCTTCCAGGTCACATGTCACACAGATGAAGGGGCGTGTCTACAGCAGCTGCGTCAGGTCGACAAGTCAGGTGAAAAGAGACATCCATTTTGGGACACAGCACAGCGCTGAACAATGGCACCACTTGTGCAGCTGAGGCCACTCATCACCATCATCCGTTTTCAAGGGACGGATGGCAACCCTAGTAATAAGTGTCCTTAATATAAACAAGTATAAAATGTTCATAGTCGCATATGACTTACACATACAAAGTCTCCAAGGCAGAAGGATATTAGAAGGTATCCAGTAACAAACGTGTCTGCATCATTAAACAACTGCGTCATGAGCTTAACTTAATGAATTATTGTGGCCACTAGGTGTTGCCAAAAGCAAAACGATGACTCCACTTCAATTCAAAGAAAGCAAATCCGTCAAAAGGTTAAGAGTTTTTCTTACCCACCACTGTTTTTCAGTGTAATTTCACTTGATCAAACTTCTTCTAACATTGCACACTACATTATAATAAAAGGTATGTACTAGGATTCGTGTTAATATTGCATCGTATCAATATCGGTATCGGTCAATATTAATGGCTCCAGTATGGAAGTGAAAAAGTGGTATTTTTTTATTTTGGTCTGGAAAATGGAAATATTTTGAAATGTGGAAAATTGATAGCCTGGATGTTTCATTGAGTTTTTAATGCTGGAATTGTTGGAATCAGTTCCAAAATATGGAATTAATAATGTGAATTGTTAAGATCAATAGGAATATTACTGCAGAAAATGTAGACTTCCTCGAAAAACTAAAATTTTTATAACAGGTGTGTCAAACGTACGGCCCGCAAACTGGTTTTATCCGGCCCGCGAGATAAGTTTGCTAAGTATAAAAATTAGCTGAAATGTTTGAATGAAAGAACTGCTGTTCTAAATGTGTCCATTGGAATGTCAAAATAGCAATTCTTTGTATACCCTGCTGCAAGAGCGGCCATAACTTGAGAGGGGGCGGAGCTATGTGCCATGTTAATATAGAGGCAGCACTTCCATGTTTGGACGCTATGTACTTGTGCTGCTTATTAGTGATAGCATACAAAGTGCGGATCGTTAAAATGATGCCTTGATTGTCAAAGATGTTGTTGGTAATGTAACCTGTGACATTTCTATCCAAATAAATGCTTTTGATCATCTGTACATTTCGTGTTGTACTTATGAGTGCGGACACACTTTCTGGGCACACATAAATATGATGGAATATTTTGTATCCCCTTCTGACTTCATCTGTGATTATTGAAATCAGTCTTACAAGTTTTGTTGAAGATGATGATACATATGTACAGAATAAACCACATGATGTTAGTACAGCAGTTAAGGAAATTGAGTAAATTACATTAATATCATCCTGTAATTGAATTGTATTATTAATTTAATATTCTAATAGATTAAAAATGAACATCAATGGGAGCATTTCAAAACTCTGCCAGAGTCAGTTGCCCCTATTTGACTGATGAACATTATCACATCATTTATTCCGAAAGTATAAATAATGGCAAATGAAGATAGAATACTATTAACTGCAACATGCAAGTTTAAAAAACACATTATGATTTGCACCTTGTCAGAATGTGCTTGGTCTATTTAAAAAAAAAAAAAAAATCTGAAGTTGTCTTTATTTTTAAGTTTTCATGCAATGATTTTACCAGTCCAGCCCACTTGGGAATAGATTTTCCTCCATGTGGCCCCCTATGCTAAAATACCACTCAGTGGCCTAGTGGTTAGAGTGTCCGCCCTGAGATCGGTAGGTTGTGAGTTCAAATCCCGGCCGAGTCATACCAAAGACTATAAAAATGGGACCCATTACCTCCCTGCTTGGCACTCAGCATCAAGGGTTGGAATTGGGGGTTAAATCACCAAAATGATTCCCGGGCGCGGCCACCGCTGCTGCCCACTGCTCCCCTCACCTCCCAGGGGGTGATCAAGGGTGATGGGTCAAATGCAGAGAATAATCTCGCCACACCTAGTGTGTGTGTGTGACAATCATTGGTACTTTAACTTTTAACTTTAAATGAGTTTGACACCCCTGTTTTAGAATGTTGAAAGTTGTTAGTCCAGTAAGATTATTGTTTTTAGGTTCTAATGGTTTAAATGGGCTAAGAATTGTGAAGTAGTTTGTTGTACAAAATCCAAAACCAGTGAAGTTGGCACATTGTGTAAATCGTAAATAAAAACAGAATACAATGATTTGCAAATCCTTTTCAACTTATATTGTGGGATCTGAGCCGAGGATGTCGTTGTGGCTTGTGAAGCCCTTTGAGACACTCGTGATTTAGGGCTATATAAGTAAACTTTGATTGATTGATGTTCAATTGAATAGACTGCAAAGACAAGATATTTGTTGTTCGAACTGAGAAACTTAATTTTTTTTTGCAAATAATCATTAACTTAGAATTTAATTGCAGCAACACATTGCAAAAAAGTTGGCACAGGGGCTTTTTTACCACTGTGTTACATGGCCTTTCCTTTTAACAATACTCAGCAAACGTTTGGGAACTGAGGAGACCAATTTTTTAAGCTTTTCCGGTGGAATTCTTTCCAATTCTTGATTGATGTACAGCTTAAGTTGTTCAACAGTCCGGGGTCTCCGTTGTCGTATTTGACGCTTCATAATGCGTCACACATTGTCAATGGGAGACAGGTCTGGACTACAGGCAGGCCAGTCTAATACCCGCATTCTTTTACTAGGAAGCCACGCTGTTGTAATACGGTCAGAATGTGGCATGGCATTGTCTTGCTAAAATAAGCAGGGGAGTCCATGAAAAAGATGTTGCTTGGATGGCAACATATCCATCCATCCATTTTCTACCGCTTGTCCCTTTCGGGGTCACGGGGGGCGCTGGAACCTATCTCAGCTGCATATTTTGCTCCAAAACCTGTATGTACCTTTCAGCATTGTGTAACTTACCAATGCCTTGGGCACTAATACACCCCATGCCATCACAGATGCTGGCTTTTGAATTCTGCGCTTATAACAGTCCGGATGGTTCTTTTCCTCTTTGGTCCGGAGGACACTACGTCCACAGTTGCCAAAAACAATTTGAAATGTGGACTCGTCAGACCACGGAACACTTTTACACTTTGCATCAGTCCATCTTAGATGAGCTCGGGCCTAGCAAAGCCGGCGGCGTTTCTGGGTGTTGTTGATAAATGGCTGCATTGTAGAGTTTTAACTTTCGCTTACAGATGTAGCGACAAACTGTAGTTACTGACAGTGGGTTTCTGAAGTGTTCCTGAGCCCATGTGGTGATATCCTTTACACACTGATGTCACTTTTTGATGCAGTGCCGCCTGAGGGATCGAAGGTCACAAGCATTCAATGTTGCTTTTCTTGCTGTTTACGTGCAGTGATTTCTCCAGATTCTCTGAACCTTTTGATGATATTACGACCGTAGATGGTGAAATCCCTAAATTCCTTGCAATAGCTCGTTGAGAAATATTGTTCTTAAACTGTACGACAATTTGCTCACGCATTTGTTCACAAAGTGGTGACCCTCACCCCATCCTTGTTAGTGAATGACTGAGCATTTCATCGAAGCTGCTTTTATACTCATTCATGGTACCCACCTGTTCCCAATTAGCCTGTTCACCTGTGGGATGTTCCAAGTAACTATTTGATGAGCATTCCTCAACTTTCTCAGTCTTTTTTGCCTCTTGTGGCAGCTTTTTTGAAACATGTTGCCGGCATCAAATTCCAAATGAGCTAATATTTGAAAAAAATAACAAAGTTTACCAGTTTGAACGTTAAGTATCTTGTCTTTGCAGTCTATTTAATTGAATATAGGTTGATACACAATGATTTGTAAAATCATTGTATTCTGTATTTATTTATGATTTACACAACATGCCAACTTCACTGGTTTTAAGTTGTGTACTATTGTTTAGTCTGGTACTGCAGTTTAATAGTAGTATTGTTGATCAACTTGGTGCAGAACAGCACACAGTATGTACATCAGTCCCTCAATAATGTCAAGAATGAAAATGATGCTGACAGCAGCTCTGCAGTCTTTCTCATTAATACTCATTGTAGTTTATTTGAATAATGAATTAGCCTAATTAGACTATGAATGTGTCCAATAAGAATAATTCAATGAGTGGCAATTATGTTGTCTTTGTGTTGTTTCAGGAAGTGACTGCCAGCTTCTCACCAAACTGCCCAAAGTCAAATGTCTGCACAACAGCAAGAGAGAAGGTGTGTCTTTTTATCAAGATGATGTATTTCTTGGTGCTTCACACTAACAAGCTAAACGTTAGCAAGAGGACGCGCAAGACGCATGAAGAAGAAGAGCTGCATGTCTTCAATAGAACAAAGTAACGATGTGACCCTTTTTAAAATGTCTGTACTGGGAGAGCGTGACAAACCAACAAGCACTTAAGTGTCTTCATCTTGCTAAATGTGGCTGCGGCACCTCGTACGCTCTTAACGCTCATCTTCTTTTTCAATCCAATCGTGGCTGCCGCCATGCTTGTAAAAATAGAAGGTGAATGATTGTAATACACTAATTGAAAAGACAGCTTGAGGATGTAAAGAAGGAGAAGAGGCCAAGACTTGTAGAAGATGTTCCTTCAGTACACTTCAATAAGTATACTGTGTACACTGTGTACTTCATTCCTGAAGATGTGAATGTTGACAGTGTAAATCTATTCCACGTATCGGTAATGACGATCGCAATATTTCCCTATAATAATTTCCATTGCTAGGGGTTGCTCCTCAGCCACCTTTATTCTAAGTTTGCCCCTCCCCTTACGCTACTTAGCCAAGATGGCGAATATTGAGGCTGCACACTCACTATTCCGAGCGTTTTGAATGCAACATTTAGGTACTGACAGTGTACTGCATTTGGTTGTACTTTTCTATGATTGCACAAGTGATGACAGGTTCAACAGTGGTGAGCACACCACCGGCTGTCATCATGGAGACACTTGTATATTACACATCCGTGGCATCGTGCTCCAACCTGTGATGTTTTGCTATGTTGTGGAACATGCAGCACACAACTATAATAATCTATGCCACATTTTCTGGGTAATATAGAAGCTCCTCCAGTGCGAGCCAGACAATGAAACCGACTTTTTAGCACGCCGGAGGTACGCTTCAAAACGTTTGTCGTTTGAAAATGAGCAACATTATAGTGATGTTCTGGCCAAGTTGAGTGAGTGAAGGCTATACTATCACCTTCAAATTACAATATCACATATTTGCCAGTAATATAAGTAATGATTTTTACAAAGTGTAAATGATACCATACACTTACCTAAAAGCCAGTCATCTCCATATACTGTAAACTTTGAAAACAGCCCAATGTTGTTGAGGATGTTTGTTGCACACAACCTAAACATTCTTTCATTGTCAGCTGGGATAGGCTCCAGCTCGCCCGTGAACCTTTTTATTGTTTATGCTTTGGCCTTTTTCTTGTCTGCTGCATTTGTCCTTTTCCTTCCTCCTGGCTCACCTTGCTGTCTCCTTGTTTGACGACAGGAACACGTCCTACATCGTGTCACTGCCTGCTTTCATTACAGGACACACACACACACACACACACACACACACACACACACACACACACACACACACACACACACACACACACGCACACACAGTTTGGCTCGTTAACGGTTTACGACTTAACGTCTTCTGGCTCAATTGTCTTTTTAATGCCAATAAACGCAGACTATACTTATATTACTATATTGTATGTCTCACACACACATTCACACACCGTTAGTGGTGTGTATTGTAAAACATGCCTTCCTCTACAAAGTCGCCCATTCTTCATTGTGTGCGTGCGTGTGTGTGTGTGTCTGCCCATGCAGAAAATAAAGCCTTATTGAGGATGAAATGGGATTTTAAATTGGCTGAGCTTCGGCCCAACGGCGCAGCGTGAAACTTTCACGGCCGTGAATACAATGTCACACACACACACACACACACACACACACACACATTGAGCGGCATGTCAGTGAGTATTGATCAGAGCGTTTAGTTCAAACAGAAGACAACACTGGCCTCCCTAACAAGCTCGCACGCGCACACACACGCATGGACAGAGAAGTGCCGAGTCACTTCCTGTCTCATGCTGTGTGATGGGCCTGTTAAAAGATTGCTTCCTTGCCCGTCTCATAGTGCTGCATCGATTTCTGCTCACTCACTCACAAGACCAACATGTCCGACAAGACCAAGGAGGTTCATCTCCCTAGTTAGGATGATGCTGGTTAGAGGCATGGAAACAAGCACTACATTACCCACAATCCTTCCACAAATGGTTATGTCCACTCAGTTTAAAGATGGTCTATTGTGTGTGCAGGTCTGATCCGGTCCAGAGTGCGCGGCGCTGATGCTGCCGGGGGGACCGTCCTCACCTTCCTGGACAGTCACTGTGAGGTCAACAAGGACTGGCTGCCGCCCCTCCTGCAGAGGATCAAACAGGTACATGCCCCTTCAAAATAAAACTACTTCATCGTCGTTATGATTCTCATATCATTCTCATCTCATATCACCATCATCATCTTTTCATATCACCTTCTTCTTCTTCTTATATCACCATCTTCTCATATCACCTTCATCTTCTTTTCATATCACATCATCCTCTTCTCATATCACTTTCATCCTCTTCTCATATCACCATCATCTTCTTCTCATATTATCACCCTTTTCTCATATCACCATCATCCTCTTCTCATATCACCTTCATCCTCTTTTCATATCACCATCATATTCTTTTCATATCACCATTATCATTCTTCTCATATCATAATTCTCTTCTAATATCACCATCATCTTCTTCTCATATCACCTTCATTATCTTCTCATATCACCATCATCCACTTCTCATGTCATCATTTTATTCTAATATCACCACCATCCTCTTCTTACATCGCCGCGATTCTCATCGCACATCGCATCATCTTCTTCTCACATCGCCATCATCCTCTTATCACTCTTCTTATATCGCCATGATCCTCATCTCGCATCGCCATCATCTTCTTCTCATATTGCCATCATCCTCTTCTCATATCACCATAATCCTCTTCTCATATCACCATTATCCTCTTTTCATATCACCGTAATCCTCATTTTATATCATAATTGTATTCTAATATCACCACCATCCTCTTCTTACATCGCCACGATCCTCATCGCACATCGCCATCATCTTCTTCTCACATCGCCATCATCCTCTTTTCATATCACCATCATCCTATTCTCCAATCACCATCATTCTCTTCTCATATAACTGTCAACCTATCCCCCATCGCCCTCTTCACATATCCCCATCATCCTCTTTTCCATCATAACATTTTTTTTTTCCATCATCTTCTACTCATATCACTATCATTTTCATCTCATATCCACATGATTCTCATCTCATATCGGCATCATCCGCTTCTCATATTATTTTCTTTCTCTTCTCATATCACCATCATCCTTATCTCATATCAGAATCAGTGTTTTTGCTGATATAATCAACATTTATTCTAAAACATCAATCTAAATACATTTACAATATATTAATTCTTACGGTGTGTGGTTGTGTGTGTGCGTGCGTGCGTGGTTGTGCGTGTGAGTGTGCGTGTGAGTGTGTGTGTGTGTGTGTTGAAAGGGTCATCCATCACGGTGCGGCGCTGCCCAGCACTTGGTGCTTGTGTAAATGGAATAAATTGCCATTGAAATGTATGTGTTATTGATCCAGGTAAGTAATATTCCCTCTGTGTGCCTGAGAAGCTTCTAGATCTTATTGGCTCTTAAAAGTACGAGAGATGCATGAAAAAGTCAAGCTTTAAAGAAAATGATGTTGACTTGATTTATCAATGTTTTTTACGGTACTTGTAGTTTGTAGTTTTATCTTCCTCCTGTATCTGCATGAGAAAGTCCAAATTTAAAAACTGGTATTAATACATGATTGTCATGTCACAATTAAAAACTACACAATGGTGTGGTTTTTAAAAGACACTATGTAATGTGGACCAACACAGCCGGTGTCCTCTTGGCTCTGACCCCCCAGCTAATGGTCCAGAACCGCCCCACCTGCCGGCTAACATCCCTGGCTGCTGCTTGACCACGCTAATCGTGGCGCGCCCCGTCATTAAAGCGCTCGTTCCGGTCTGCTTTCATCCTGGTGAAGAGCCGACGGGCCTTCAGAGCAAAACCTGCAGAAAGATGATGTTTGGATCCTGGCCAGTTCCTCTTTTAACGGCCGCTTTGGAGCCCGTTTAAAGGCTAAAGGCGGAGCTAGCTGACCTAAAAGTCATAGGCAAATTATTACATACCCAGTTACGTGTTATTTGATGTGCTCGTTATGTTTAATACATTAAAGTCTGTGTGCCTCTTACACAGAACACCATCATTTTCAACACAACGGTGTTTTAGTTTAAGTCTTTTTACTACTAATACTTGGTCATTTTGTCTTTTTTGTTCAGGACCCAACAAGAGTTGTCAGCCCCGTCATCGACATCATCAATATGGACACTTTCGCCTACGTGGCCGCCTCCTCTGACCTGCGAGGAGGTACACCGACGCTACCACAACTGTTCCTGTACGACATATTTATCTCTCTTATTCAACTGTCAGGTTTTGATTGGAGTCTGCATTTTAAGTGGGAGGGGCTTTCACCTGAGGAGAGAGCACATCGGACCGACCCCACCCAGCCAATCAAGTGGGTACAAATTTCAATGAGAGTGTACACTAGTAGTACCTTGATTTTTAGTTGTAATACATCCCTAAAAGGTGTGACGAAGATATAATTGTACAAACACCAAATACCGGTAAATTTTTCATTAGAAATAATGTAAATCCAATCAGTCCGTTGCAGACAACCGAAAATATGAACACAAAACGCATTTTATAGAAAATAGTGATTGTTTTACATGCAGAAAACAATGTGAAATACATATTCATTATGAATCACTTTGACGTTAAATTGGACACTGTTGCTGGCCAAGATGGCAATGAGCGGAGAGGAAGGGGAATGGTACAGTCGTACGATGCTACAAGTTTTTTATTGAATTCCATAGTGTTTCCCACCTTCTTTATCAAAGTGCTGGTACTCGCAACTTTCTTCGGCCCCATGGTGGATTTTTTTTTTTTTTTTTTTTAAAGGATTGAGACTGATTCAGTGTATGTTTTGGTCATTTATTTTTTGTTTCATGAATGGGAATTTAAAATAAAAAAACGACTTATTTCAACTTTATTTTAAAAAAACAAAAAAAGAACATTAAAAAACAAAACATTTGTCTTTTTTGGTGTCAAAGAGCAATAACAACCTCCAAAAAACTGTTTGATTTTAATTTTATATTTCATATAACAAAAATGTAAATCCATCATAAACAGAAACGGAAATATAGACCAAAATAATGTTTTTTATATTCTGACACCAAAGTTTTTCTTTTCAAAGTAAAAGCGGGGATGCTACGTTACCCATGTGACGAGCTAAAATGTCTTAAGAGCCCTACACAGAAAATATTTTAGACATGGCAACAAGGACTGACATCGACAGATACTGTATCTCTATGCACACATCACATAAAAGTGGAGGCAAATGGATTTGATCACGCAACATACAACACTATAGTACAGGTTTTTTTTCTTACAGGCCAGTCCACGGTGCTGTCTTTAAAAATCGCGACTCACAGTCTCGATGTCGGATTTATGTAAAAACGTATTGGTTTGTTTTTCCGTTTCTGTTATGTGAGTAGCAATTTATGTAGATGTCAGTCCTTGTTGTACCATGTCTCATTTCTGTGTAGGGCTCCAAAGGCATTTTAGCCAAAGTCACAGGCACACGGGTATCATAGTAATTATCCCTGCTTTTACTTTGAAAATACAAAACTTGTGCTTTCTGCAAATGGAAAAAAAAAATCCATTTTGGTTTGTTTTTCCGTTTTTGTTAACTGGGGATTACATTTTTTGTAATGTGAAATATAAAATGAAAATCAAACCGTTTTAGATTGAGTTTTTGCTCTTCTAAACCAAAACTAACTTATTTTTTAATTTCCTTTTTTGCATTATGAAATTAAATGTACATTACTAATCATTTTTTTTGTTTGTTCCTCAATTTCTGTTAACTTAAATAATAAAATGACCAAAACATACACTGACCAAGACTGAGTCCCCAACGCGTGGATTCTTTGTTTGGGCACTCCATTCCTTGGAAAAGCGGACAGGTTTGTTACATGTAATGTTGCGTTTAGCTATTTCTTTACTGTTCCGCGTCTACTGCGGCTCTCTGCCTTTCTCTATACTGCCTCTAAAGGCGAAATATTGGTATTCATACTGTCCCACACAGGGGTGTCAAACTCAAATCCAGAGTGGGCCAAAATTTTAAACTAAACAAAGCCGCGGGCCAAGGTTGAACAAATTAACCTTTAACGTACTCTACGAGCTATCGTCACATTCGCTTTTCATCCATTCTAACATCGTTCAGACCCAGTCACAAGATATGTGCGGCTTCTGTACGCACACTAATGTTGTGTCGTTCGCGAACGATTCGTTCGAACGAACAAATCTTTTGAGTGAACGTACTGAACCGAATCACTTCATGAACTGATTCGTTCCTTTCTCAGTTTAGTTGAGCTCCGCCGCGACCATGCCGGTATGAGTGGAACTGGCGCATTCTGTGTCTCACTGAACCCTCGACGTCGGCGAACGACACAGCCGGCTACTCATCATGGGGGCGGGGGGAGGGACTGGGCAAACGATTCGTTCACCGCGGATTAACGACATGAATCACTCAGTGAACGACAGAATCAGTACTCGCGAACCTACTGACACAGAGAACTGACTGTGTCGCGGAGGAGGACGTCACATTGAGGCTCTCGTTCATTCACTGTGCGAGTCGTTCATTGGGTGCTGAGGGCTTGTGTTGTTCGCGAACTGACACACACCGAGATCTGCCGCTGGGGAAGCTGTTACTGACTGACTCATGATTCGCCAACCTGCACACAGAACTGCTGCTGCAGAAGTGATTCAGGTTCACGTACTGGACTGTGCTGACTGTGGCGCTGTGTCAGTCACTCACTGCCTGGTGTACTGCATGCACAGAGCTGTGTAGGGACTCACGTTCACCCTATTTGCTGCTTCTCCCGCGAATGTCTGCACTGTACTGTACTATGCACGCCCCCCCTCCTCCTATTTTTTTTTGGGGGGGGTTGGGGGGGATTTGGTGAACAAATTTTTTGAACGACTCAATTTAAGGAACTGATTCTAGTGATTCAGTACAGTCAAAAGAACTGCCGATCCCATCACTAACGCACACACGAGCGAATGCAACGCATACTTCATCAACAGCAATACAGGTTACACTGAGGGTGGCAGTATAAAAAACTTTAACACTGTTAGAAATATACGCCACACTGTGAATCCACACCAAACTAGAATTACAAACACATTTCGGGAGAACATCTGCACCGTAACACAACATAAAAACAACAGAACAAATACCCAGAATCCTTTGCAGCACTAACTCTTCAGGGACGCTACAAAATACACCCCCGCTACCACCAAACCCCCCACCCCACACACCTTGTAGCGTCCCGGAAGAGTTAGTGCTGCAAAGGGTTCTGGTTTGGTGTGGATTCACAGTGTGAGTGAACACTGTGAATCCACACTAAAGTTTGTTATTCGGCTACCCTCAGTGTAACCTGTATCACTGTTGATGAAGTATGCGTTGCATTCTAATGTGTGTGCGTGCAGAAGCCGCACATGTTATGTGACTGGACCAGCACTCGTTGGGCTGTCTGGCTGGCTGGCTGGCTGGCTGGCGTTTGGAAGAATCCTGGGAGGATCTGCGGGCCAGCTTTAGTGTTAATTTGATATCGCCTCAAGGGCCAAGTGAAATAACACGGCGGGCCAAATTTGGCCCGCGGGCCAGAGTTTGACACCCATGGTGTAGTTGATACAGAGCAGCAGCGTACCAGAAAAGGCGGGACAAGGAAATGTGCAATTACCACACAGTTCGACATTTTATTTAATTAACTGTTAAAGGAGCCATATTAATTAAGCATTAATAAATCATGTTCTTTTCAAATACCTCTATAACTGATAACAGTAGTTCAGCTCATTTAAAAATTAGATTTACATCCCCGAAATCTTGTTATGGTTTTCATTTCGATGTCCCGCCCTTTTACGTTTGACCAATTAGAAAGTCTGTGAGTGTGTCACATCCAGGATGCTACTTACGCACCGCCATCTTAGTCGAGCTACTGCCACTGGTAAAGTTACTAAACATGTCAGACCTTAGTAAATCTAAAATGCCTTGTTACGATTCTCAACTTATTCATGACAAAGCCAGGAACAAAACAAGGATTTGTATCGGGATGCTTTGAAAGATGGAGACGATTAAAGGCGGAGGAGATTTTTTTTTCTTTTTTTTATATATTTTCGACAAATAACACCGTGTGGATGTGGATATGGGTAGCATCAATGCCTATTTCGTTCTCTATATGCTGATACGCTGAGGAAATAGGTTCCAACATTAGCACGGCTGTCATCATGGCAATGTGAAACGTATGAACGTATGGAGACAGCTAAATCACATGATAAAATAATTTCTCATTCGTTTTTGCATATTGTGGGCTACATGTACCAAGTTACTGTATATGGCAATCTGAAAATTTGAAACAGTAGCCTATAGGCCAGACCTAGGCAAAATACGGCCCGCGGGCCACATGCGGCCCGTTGATATTTTCAATACGGCCCGCCGAACGTTGTACCGAACATACTTTTTTAGACCTTTAACATCAAAATTGCTATTATGATGTGCAGTGCTGTTTATAAATGACCGTAAGTCTTGAACTATAGAAATAATTTCAATGGTTGAAATCTGTGCTTTTGGGTGTTATTGGAGTTATTACGGTAATCTACGTCACAGCAGCTCAGACCAGGAACAGAGCAGAGTGGGCGGGGTTTGTTTTCAGAACAGCCAGCCCGAAACACGTGTGTCAGAAAGAGATGCGGATGCAGATTTTTATGTGATAAAAAATTATATTGTAGGTGTTTATTACACTTTGCTGTACCTTATGTTGCTTTTTTTCTTTTTCTTTTTTGTGTGTTTTGCTTGGTCTGAGAAGTAAAAGAGGAGCAATGTTCATCCATCCATCCATCCATTTTCTACCGCTTATTCATATGTTGTTAATATTCAGTGTTTTATTGTTCATAGTTAATATTGTAAATCCCACTTTCTTTATTTTCATGTACATTTTGGGTGTCCCATTCAGTAAAAAACTGTAAAATTCCATTCCGTTTTTTTGAGGTGGTCTGTCTTAACTTTTTTAGAACTCTATCGGACATTGTGACTTTTGGTATTAGTGTTGCTGAAAAAAAAGGACCCAGACATACATACTGTACATCAGATTTTTACAGCAAAATGTGTATATATCATTTATACACACATACACATTGGCCGCCCAGACACTTTTTTTCTCTCAATGTGGGCCCCGAGTCAAAATATTTCCCCAGCTCTGCTATAGACATACCTTGGTAAAATGTCTCCTTTAGTTTTGCGCATACATTAGGCTGCTAAGCATGCTCTACTTATTTTCCCCAGTATAAGCATTGCTCGTGTTGGTTGTAGTTCATTTTAGTCTTTGTTTTCTGATAGTACTGACAATTACCATATGAATGCCATTTGTTGTGATATTGTACGCAGGCATGATGTACTTCTTCCTGAAAATAGCCTAATTTCTGTGTAAAATGTGTTGGTTAGAGATTTGTTATTGACAAAACGCTTGTCTATTCAGCTATTACGGTCCCAGCACCTCAACCCCAAGTAAAAGGCAGTGGAAGTTTGAAGTTCCTTGGAATCGCCCAGTCGATCGAGCTGGATTCGGCTGCGTATCTGACAACCTCAGTTAGGGAGAGAGGCAGGGGACTACAGAATTTTGACCGTGATTGCAGTACCATTTATGGCCACTTTTTTTGTGGCTCCTTTAAATGCTATAGTGCCCACTTTGGTACATCTGTGAAATTTAATTGAACTACATTTTTTAGAACCATCACATTTGGACAGCATGTGTGTGTGTGTATGTACATGTGTGTGCGTGTGTGAGTGTATGTGTGTGTATGGGGTCTGTGGACATTGTGTCAGTCAATGTGTCACCTGCGGGGGTGGAACTGAGTCACCACACTTGTGAGGTTGTTGTCGTGTGGCGCATGAATAAGTGTTGGTGTCATGTGACCACTTACAATTCTGCATCCTCTGAGGTACATCCTCACAAAGACACTTTAAAGATGATGATGATTAAGATGATGATGATGCCCGCTTGGCAGGACGCCCATCATCGCCGGCGGCCTCTTTGTGATTGACAGCTCGTGGTTCGATCACTTGGGCAAGTATGACACAGCCATGGACATCTGGGGCGGAGAGAACTTTGGTGAGTCATGTGACCGTCGCAACTTTGTGGTGGTGAAAAAAAGTAATGAATAGTCAAATAATATTCTATTCATGTTTATATATATACTGTATATAAATAATTGTGTGTATATATATATATATATATATATATATATATATATATATATATATATATATAGATATATAGATATATATTTATATATATATATATATATATATATATATATATATGTATACATATATATCTATATATGTGTTAGGGCTGTGAATCTTTGGGTGTCCCACGATTCGATTCAATATCGATTCTTGGGGTCACGATTCGATTCAAAATCGATTTTTTTTTTCAATTCAACACGATTCTCGATTCAAAAACGATTTTTTTCCCGATTCAAAACGATTCTCTATTCATTCAATACATAGGATTTCAGCAGGTTCTACCCCAGTCTGCTGACATGCAAGCAGAGTAGTAGATTTTTGTAAAAAGCTTTTATAATTGTAAAGGACAATGTTTTATCAACTGATTGCAATAATGTAAATTTGTTTTAACTATTAAATGAACCAAAAATATGACTTATTTTATCTTTGTGAAAATATTGGACACAGTGTGTTGTCAAGCTTATGAGATGCGATGCAAGTGTAAGCCACTGTGACACTATTGTTCTTTTTTTTTTTTTTTTATAATTGTCACTGCTATGTTGAAATTGTAACTAATATTGATACTGTTGTTGATGATATTCATTTTTGTTTCACTACTTTTGGTTTGTTCTGTGTCGTGTTTGTGTCTCCTCTCAATTGCTCTGTTTATTGCAGTTCTGAGTGTTGCTGGGTCGGGTTTGGTTTTGGAATTTGATTGCATTGGTATGGTATTGCTGTGTATTGTTTTGTTGGATTGATTAATTAAAAAAATAGATTTTTTTTTTTAAATAAAAAAAATAAAAAAAAGATTTTTTTTAAATGAGAATCGATTCTGAATCGCAGAATGTGAGAATCGCGATTCGAATTCGAATAAATTTTTTCCCACACCCCTAATATCTGTGTATATATATATATATATATATATATATATATATATATATATATATATATATATGAACATATATACATATGTATGTATATATATATGTATGTATATATATATATATATATATATATATATATATATATATATATATATATATAAACGTGTGTATTTACATATGTACCGTATTTTTCGGACTATAAGTCGCAGTTTTTTTCATAGTTTGGCCGAGGGTGCGACTTATGTGTGAAATTATTAACACATTACCGTAAAATATCAAATAATATTATTTAGCTCATTCACGTAAGAGACTAGACGTATAAGATTTCATCCGATTTAGCGATTAGGAGTGACAGATTGTTTGGTAAACGTATAGCATGTTCTATATGTTATAGTAATTTGAATGACTCTTACCATAATATGTTACGTTAACATACCAGGCACGTTCTCAGTTGGTTATTTGTGCGTCATATGGCGTACACTTATTCAGCCTGTTGTTCACTATTCTTTATTTATTTTAAATTGCCTTTCAAATGTCTATTCTTTCCCCAAAAATGCGACTTATACTCCTGTGCGACTTATATATGTTTTTTTTTCTTCTTTAATATGCATTTTCGGCCGGTGCGACTTATACTCCGGAGCGACTTATACTCCGAAAAATACGGTATATATGTGTATGTATTTGTGTATATGCATATATATATACATATACATATATACATATACACATTATATATATATATATATATATATATATATATATATATATATATATATATATATATCATCTGACATATCTCAAATAGAGATCTCCTTCCGGGTGTGGCAGTGCGGAGGAAGCTTGGAGATCATTCCGTGCAGTCGAGTGGGTCACGTCTTTAGGAAGAAACATCCGTACGTCTTCCCTGAGGGCAACGCCAACACCTATATCAAGTACATCTCTGCCTGACCTCTGACCCTGAGAACACATTTTGGGTCACATTACATTTGTTTTACGTTGGCACATTTAGTTACACATTACTGGTGTGCTTGTGTGCGTGTGTGCATGTGTGTGCGTGTGTGTGTGTGTGTGTGTGTGTGTGTGTGTGTGTGTGTGTGTGTGTGTGTGTGTGTGTGTGTATGTCAGGAACACACGTCGCACAGCCGAAGTGTGGATGGACGACTTTCGCCTCTTCTACTACTCGGCTCGGCCTGCTGCGCGAGGAAAATCATACGGAGAGTAAGAACACACATACACCTGCATGCACTCACACACACACACACACACACACACACGCAATTGCAAATAAGTCCTAAAAAATCTTTAGTCCATGTTTATACCGACAGATCCGAGAAATTGAGTTTTAGAAGCCTCGTTTTTTCGGAGTCCTCAAAACCAAATCCTAATAGACAAATCCTTAGAACCAAGCCCTTGATTTAATTTTTTTTTTAATTTAAAATAGTATTTTCCTAAATGGCGACGCTGTAGTTGCTGCAGGTTGCAGGAGATCTGTTCTCTTGTGTGTCCTCTTTTTGTGTTCTTAATGTTTCCCTCTTGTTTCTTGTGTTGTTTGCCTTTTGGTTTGGGCTCTTTTGGGATTGCACAATAAAGGGTGGCACTTTTGTGACTTCTGCAGTTCTTTTGGTGCTTTTTTTGTGAACATTTGGATCTTCCTGGGTGGGCCTTTTGGCTATGGCCATGTTTGCATGGAAGACCAGCTGCTGGCTCTCTGCCACACCGGAGTCCTCGTGAAGAGACAAGAGGAGATGCGGATGAAGAGACGGAGCTGCCGAGCTAGCGCATAGTGTTGGAATTGACGAGATTCACAGAGCCCTGGCTAAATGAGCATGTATCAGACGCTTCGGTTTCCTTGGAAAGATTCTCGTAGGTGTACTGGACATTGGCCGAGACCTAGTGGGCAGTCTCGGACAGAGTCGGCTCTCTTGGTTGCTTTGTTGGGTCTCTTCCTGTCTCTGGCCCTGCTGCCACCTCTCGCCAGAAGACGATGGTGTGGAACACCGCAGAGGTCACCAGAGTGTATGTGGGTGTTGAAGTGGTGCTTTTGTATCATTTATTGCTGATTTTTGTTTTTTTGTTGCGTTTTACTTTTGTAGCTGTATGTAGAAATGATGCCGCTGAACTGACAGGTGGTTGTATCATCTCTGAGCTTTTTGAATTATGTCCTTTGTGTGTTTTGATGTTTACCTCTTGTTTTCATGTGTTTTTATTATTTACGAGTGGGAATGATGTCTGTCTATTTGTGTTGGCCCTGCGATGAGGTGCCTTCCGCCCGATTGTAGCTGAGATAGGCTCCAGCGACCCCAAAAGGGATAAGCGGTAGAAAATGGATGGATACCTTAATTTTTGTGGACTTGTATCTGCACTGCAACCACATAATTTACACATTGTGGGATAAATAAATGTTAGGATTTGATCACGGTGATCCCAGGATGCAGAGACGAGAGGCAATGTTGAATAATAAAAGGGGAATATTTAATAAGTCCAACAATTGCAACAAAAGGCGATGGGGCAAAAAATGCACACCATGAATAATCAACAAAAACAGGTTCCACAGTGGTCGGCAGGGAGGTAGGCCAGGGCGCACTGAACACAGCAATAAGTCCAACACAAAAATCCTCTTTACCTCAGGGGGGGCTAGGGAGCAAGCACAAAGAGGTGAGGGATTACAGGAATAAGGAGTGGCAACATACCGGGACTGATGAAACGAAGCAGGCACATGCACTTGGGAGGTGCAGGAGACAATAACCGGCGAGGCCAAGCTGACCGTGACGTGCCTATATACCGGAGTGCTAATTGTGAGCAGGTGTGCATCAAGGTCCGCCCCTCGCCGAGGACAAATCACTAGAAGCACAGGTGTAGACAAGAGGAGAAAGCAGGAAAAACACTAAAAACACAACAGTACCCCCCCCCCCCTTAATGGACGCCACCTGGCGGCTTACCTGGTTTCTCCGGAAAGTGATCATAAAAGGTAGTTAACAGTGAGGGGTCTAGAATAAGTGAACGTGGGACCCATGATCGGTCCTCGGGGCCGTAGCCCTCCCAGTCGACCAGATACTGGAAACCCCTGCCCCTTCTCCTCACATCGAGAATAGCCTTGACTGAGAACGCGGGATGGCCATCAATAAGTCTGGGAGGTGGAGGAGGCACCTCTGGAGGACTCAAGGGACTGGTGGAAACGGGCTTGATTAAAGAGACATGGAATGAGGGATGTATCCTCAAGGATTCGGGAAGGCGTAGATGCACGGCGGAGGGATTAATGATTCGCTCAATGGGATAGGGTCCAATAAATCGTGGCTGGAGTTTCTTGGAGTCCACTTGGAGAGGTAGATCACGGGACGACAACCACACCATCTGACCGGGCCTGTAGTCTGGTGCTGTGCTGCGGTGGCGGTTAGCGAGGCGCTGGTTGCGTTCTGAGGTGCGTAGTAGTGCAGACCGGGTATTGCGCCAGGCTTGATGTGCACGATGCAGGTGGGCAGCCACAGAAGGGACAGTGACCTCGGATTCCAGAGAAGGAAAAATGGGAGGTTGGTAACCGTAGGCAGAGTGAAAGGGTGACATGCCTGTAGCAGAGCTGATGAGTGTATTATGGGCATACTCGATCCATGGTAGATTGAACGCCCAGGAGGCTGGTTGCTGGTGACAGACGCAGCGGATGGCGGCCTCCAGATCTTGATTGGTGCGCTCAGTCTGACCGTTTGTCTGCGGGTGGTATCCTGAAGAGAGGCTTGGCGATGCTCCTAATGATTTGCAGAATGCCCTCCAAACTGCAGACGAGAATTGTGGCCCTCTATCCGACACCACATCCACCGGGATACCATGCAGCCGGAAAACATGGTGTACGATCAGTTCTGCCGTTTCAAGTGCAGAGGGCAATTTGGCAAGGGCTACGAAATGGGCCATCTTGGAGAAGCGGTCCACCAAAGTCAATATCACAGTGTTGCCCTTGGATGGTGGAAGTCCTGTGATGAAGTCCAACGCCACATGTGACCACGGGCGGGAGGGGATGGGGAGTGGGCGCAGAAGACCAGCTGGTGCCCGGTGTGAGGCCTTATTACGGGCACAAGTGGCACAGGCGGATACGAATTCCCTGGTGTCGGCCCTGAAGGTTGGCCACCAAAAGCGCTGGGACAGGAGGAAAATGGTACGGGTAATGCCTGGGTGGCAGGCGACCTTGGAACTGTGGGACCAGTTCAGCACTTCTGGACGGAGCTCTGGGATCACAAACAAACGTCCCTGAGGGCAGTTCTTAGGAGAGGGGACGTTCTTGAGTCCCTCCTTAACACGGCCTTCAATGTCCCACTGCAACGCTCCCAGCACTTGTGATGGCGGAATGATCATCTCGGTCTTGACCTCTTCCTCGGGGCAGGAGTGCATCCTCGACAGGGCGTCTGGCTTACCATTCTGGGAGCCGGGGCGGAAGGTCATGGTGAAATTGAATCTGGCTAGGAATAATGCCCACCTTGCTTGTCTGGGATTGAGCCGTCGAGCAGTTCGAATGTAGGCCAGATTCTTATGGTCTGTGAATACCACAAAAGGGGTCTCCGAGCCCTCCAGCCAGTGCCTCCATTCTTGCAGCGCCAACACCACGGCAAGTAGCTCTCTATTGCCGATATCATAATTGCGTTCTGCTGGTGTCAGGCGGCGTGAGAAGAAGGCACAGGGGTGCAGCCTGTGGTCGGAGGTGGAGCGCTGGGAGAGAACAGCCCCCACGCCGGAGTCAGATGCGTCAACCTCGACAAAAAATTGAGAGGAAATGTTAGGGTGGACAAGAACCGGTGCAGAGGTGAACGAAGACTTGAGTTTATCAAAAGCAGACTGAGTCTCTGAGGTCCATAAAAAGGGGAGCTTAGTGGAAGTCAGTCTCGTTAATGGTTCAGCTACTCTACTAAAATTACGGATAAAACGACGATAAAAATTTGAGAAACCTAAAAACCTTTGGAGGTGCTTTCTAGACGTGGGTGTGGGCCAATCAACCACCGCCTGGATCTTCGCTGGATCTGCTCGGAGTTGACCCCTCTCAACAATAAAACCCAAAAAAGGAACAGACTTGAAATGAAAAACACATTTCTCAGCCTTGACATACAGACGATTCTCGAGAAGGCGTTGGAGAACTAAGCGGACGTGCTGAATGTGAAGTTCAGGGGTCGGCGAGAAAACGAGGATATCATCCAGGTAAACTACCACGAAGCGGTCGAGCATGTCACGCAGGACATCATTGATGAGGGCCTGAAAAACGGCAGGAGCATTGGTGAGGCCGAAAGGCATGACCAGGTATTCAAAGTGTCCTAGTGGTGTGTTAAATGCAGTTTTCCATTCATCCCCTTGCTTAATTCTGACTAAGTGGTAAGCATTGCGGAGGTCCAACTTGGTGAAATGTCTAGCAGCGTGTAGTGGGTTGAAAGCTGAGTCGAGAAGCGGAAGAGGATACTTATTTTTAACAGTAATATTATTGAGGGCTCGGTAATCGATGCAGGGGCGGAGTGTCTTATCTTTCTTTTCCACAAAGAAAAAAACGGCGGCTAGAGGAGAGTTGGAGGGACGGATGAGACCAGAAGCGAGCGAAGTGGTGATATATTCCTCTAGTGCATCTCTTTCATGTTTTGAAATGTTATAAAGACGGGATGAAGGGAGTGTGGCACCAGGGAGGAGATTAATGCAACAATCATAGGGACGGTGTGGAGGTAGCGACAACGCGCGGTCCTTGCTAAAGACTTCTTTAAGGTTGTGGTAAGCAGTTGGCACAACCGATAAATCAATGACCTCCTGGGTTACGACGCGTGTGGGAACAGTGCGAGGGCATGCGGACCGCAGACAGTGCGTATGACAAAAAAGACCCCAGTTAATGATAGTGGTCTTGACCCAGTCAATATGGGGATTATGTTTTGCTAGCCAGGTAAGCCCGAGCACAACAGGAGCCGAACGAGAGGGAATGATAAGAAAATTGATTGACTCAAAATGGTTACCAGATAATTTGAGAGATAACGGCTGAGTTTGATGGGTGACGCTCGCCAGGTGGCCTCCGTCGAGGGATCGGACCACTCTAGGTCTGGGTAATTTAGCAACGGGTATAGAAAAATGTTTAACAACAGACTCATCAATAAAATTGTCATCACAACCTGAGTCAATGAGCGCCCTAATGTCCAATCTCTGGTCCTTATCCCAGGTAAGTATGCCCGTGAGTTGAAGCCTAGATAATGTCTGACCTGTAGATGGCAGTAGAGGAGCAGGGTCGGTCGCTGGAGGAGGTGACGCTTGGATGCGGCGAGGAGGTGACGCTTGGATGCGGCGAGGAGGTGACGCTTGGATGCGGCGAGGAAGTGACGTTTGGAGACGGTGAGGAGGTGATGCTTGGATGCGGCGAGGAGGTGACGCTTGGATGCGGCGGCGGGCAGGACGAAGAGGACAGTGGGTGATGCGATGCTCAGCCTTGCCGCAATATAAACACAGCTGGAGACGAAGGCGACGATCTCTCTCAGCTGGAGCGAGACGATTTCCTCCGAGCTGCATTGTCTTCTCTTTGTATGATATCGGCGGGGTATCGACACTGGGTATCGGCGCGAATGCAGTTTGACGCGCTCCATGGCCACTCCCATTATGTGTTGAAGTGCGGAGTCTCTCCTTTTCCCAGTCAACAAGGCGATTTTCAATCTCCACCGCCAGAGCGACGAGCTCATCAAGGTTGTCGGGAGTTTTAAGCGGGATCATCTGCTTCCGGGCTTGGTCAGCCAGACCGAGGGAAAAGACGTCCACCAATGCGGAAGTGGGCCATCCACTATCAGCCGCAAGCCTTCGGAATTCCATGGCGAAGTCCGTGACGCTCCGCTGTCCTTGCTGCAGACAAAGTAATGACCGAGCTGCCTCACGTCCTGGCCTTTCGCGCTGGAAAATGTTCTTCATGGCTTTGGCGAACGCGGCGTATGAAGCACACACGGGAGATTGACGCCCCCATTCCGCGGTGGCCCAGGAGGAAGCCCTGCCACTCATATGGGACATGACAAAAGCCACACGAGCTCTTTCGGAGTAAAAAGATGTTGGTAGCAGTTCAAAAAAAATCTCACACTGGGTGAGGAAGGATCGCACGTCACCTGATTCGCCGGAGAATCGCTCGGGCTTGGAGAGTGGAGGACAAGCAGCAGGAGGGATGTCGTTAGGCAGCGGATTATCTGCGGGACGAAGATGGCGCAGTTGGACTGCTGGGTCGGCCGAGGGAGAAGTCATTGCCTGCAGCGCGGTGAGTACACTTCCCAGTTGTGTCTCCAGGGCATTTAGGCGAGAGTCTTGGCGTTCCGCCATGGCGTTGACACAAGCCCCAAGCAGGCTAAACTGTTCTTCCTGTTGGCGTAGAGTTCTTCTGACCGGTTCGGTCTCTGCGGGATTCATGATGTGGCCGGTTATTATGTTAGGATTTGATCACGGTGATCCCAGGATGCAGAGACGAGAGGCAATGTTGAATAATAAAAGGGGAATATTTAATAAGTCCAACAATTGCAACAAAAGGCGATGGGGCAAAAAATGCACACCATGAATAATCAACAAAAACAGGTTCCACAGTGGTCGGCAGGGAGGTAGGCCAGGGCGCACTGAACACAGCAATAAGTCCAACACAAAAATCCTCTTTACCTCAGGGGGGGCTAGGGAGCAAGCACAAAGAGGTGAGGGATTACAGGAATAAGGAGTGGCAACATACCGGGACTGATGAAACGAAGCAGGCACATGCACGTGGGAGGTGCAGGAGACAATAACCGGCGAGGCCAAGCTGACCGTGACGTGCCTATATACCGGAGTGCTAATTGTGAGCAGGTGTGCATCAAGGTCCGCCCCTCGCCGAGGACAAATCACTAGAAGCACAGGTGTAGACAAGAGGAGAAAGCAGGAAAAACACTAAAAACACAACAATAAAGTCTTCTTAAAATCTTATCCTATCCTAATTTCAAATCCTAAAAATTAAATTTGTCATCCAGATCCTTTGAATTAAGTCTTTCAATCCAGCTCTCTAAGACCAAGTCCTTAAACTAAAATCTTGAGAACCAAGTCCTTCGATTTAGATCCTTTGAAATAGATCCTTGAATGCAATCTAGGTCCTCTGAGCCAAATCATTACTTTCAAACTAAATCAGTCAATTCAGATACTCAGAATCATTGTTTTAATCCAGATCTCCAGAACCAAGTCCTCAAACCAAAATATTAAAAACTAACACTTTCAATCCAGATCCTTTAAAATAGATCATTGAATCCAATCCAGGTCCTTTGAGCCAAATACTTGACTTCAAACTTTAAGAAGTAAAGCCGTCAATCCAGATCTTTAGAATAAAGTCTTTCAATCCCTATCTTTAGAACCAAGTCCTCAAACAAAAATATTAAAAAAGCAATATCTTCAATCCAGATCCTTTGAAATAGATCCTTGAATCCAATCTAGGTCTTTTTAGCCCTGAAAATTAAGTCCTTAATTCTAGATCTTTAAATCAAGTATTTGAATCCAGCTCTCGAGAAACAAAGTCTGTTTAGCCAGATCCTTGGAAACAGTTACTTGAATCTTTTATTCCAGGTATTTTGATCCAAATTCTTTATTTCAAAGCCCTAAGAACCAAGTCCCTAAATCCAGATCCGTAGAATTACGTTTTTAAACCTAGACCTTGAGAACTAAACACTTAAATCCAGATCCTCAGAGCCAAGTCCTGAGAGATTGAGTGAAGTTCCTGAGCATCATCACATCCTTCCTGATACTGACATCATCGTCATCATCAGCTGTCCTGTTTGCAGGTTGTCTCAGGCCCCACCCACGTCCTCCTCAACCATCTTAAAATGTCACTTTGTTTTTATCAGCCAGCAGCAGGCAACACGCTGACATTTAAACACATCGCACGCCGCCATTTTGCTGTGTGTGCTGCTTCTTGTAGAGGGAGACCACCGTGTCGCTCATCAAAGTGTTTTTGTCAGCAGCATCCGAGGACGCGTGGAGCTGAGACGCAAGCTCAAATGCAAATCTTTCAAGTGGTACCTGGACCATGTCTACCCAGAACTCAAGTCAGTCCCAGTCTTGTTTCTTCAACTGTGTTGCTGGTGCATCTCATTAAGTATCAAAAAAGCATGCACTGAAGTGTCCTCACACACGCGCACACACCCACACACACACACACACACACACACACACACATTCACATGAAGCCCCCACAATGGAATTAACAGGCGAGCTCTCGGGGGACGCCGACCCTCTAAACGAAGAATAACCTTTTACAGCTTATTAAAAGGCGGCAAGATAGCAGATTGAATTAGCGCCCATGGCCTTGAGCGCTCTACTTGAACATCAAAGTTTATCAGAGGAAAAAGTTTGCAGTAATAAGTTGTGAGCGGCCGCCATCGTGTCTTTGTAGACCACATCTTGATGGACTTAATTAACTCCCTTTGCTAATCTCCTCATGCTAATTAACAGGCTAAGATCCAGAAAGGCCATGTGTGCTTTCACACAGGAACAGGTTTCTTTCCACCTCCAGCCCAGAAGTGTCCACCTGGTGTACATATATTTTACAGGTGCACAAAAAGTCGCTAATTACTATAGCTTCTGCTTCCTCCATCAGAGTCCCTGACGATTCTGACTCGCAGTCCGGGCTGATCCGACAGAGGCACAACTGCTTGGAGTCTCGTAGCGTGGACGGCCAGGAGGTGCCGGTGCTCATGTTGGCGCCCTGTGTGAATCCAGACGGGGTCCATGCCCCTAACCAGGTAGGCTAGACACCAGCAAGCTCACTCATTTGGTTAAAAAGGGTACTGCAGCTACGTTGTTGGTCCAGGTTGTTTGCTCGTGTTGACGTGATTAGAGACGTGCTGAAACAGGAGTTTATTGTAAACATTAAACCAATTCTTTATTAAGTATAACAGTAATCTGCTTTGCCAATTTTGACACAAAGCTAAGAGTTTAGCATATATTGATCATATACTTTTCGCCGCAGTAATGTATCAAATCTATTATTCTATGATCTTCATACCAGCAGAAAAACTGATTATATCAGCTTGCATCTGAAACGTCTGCTAAAGGAACTCCAATACAAGCAGTCTGTTCGTGCCAGCTAAAGTCTTTTCTTGCTAGCTTAGCAGACCGATAACTTAGCAGACCGATAACAGGTCGTCTCCATTCAAGAGCATTTTGAGAGTTTCACTTAACAACACTGTAAAACTGAACAAACCAATGAAGTTCATCAATATAACTTACATGCTATACAAAATAACTTCTCTGTGACATTCAAACATAAAAAAATGTACATAAAACAAATGTGCTAGCTCGATTCTAATTTGCATTGCATTTGCCATATATAGTACATGCTACTAATAAGCATTAGTGATTTTACATGGCAATTTCAACACCTCCCACATTTGTAATGAAAACTACAACTGAGATGTGCATTACAATCAAACAGCTGGTGTGTAATAAGTACAATACTTAGTGTATAAATACTTTGTAAGACTCAACAAAAGACAAGACTGACACATTCTACTTAATGGCAAAGACTACTTCCTGACTACAGCAACACATCTCGGACATGAATGCATACTTGCAAATAAGATTCAACAACCAGCATGTAGAGCCCAACACAATATCACTTGATTAAGCCTTTTCTAATATTGTACTCTAAAAGAATAAATAAAAAGTATGTATTATTTATGCTGATATCGTATCGGCTTTGTATCAGCCAATAGTTAAAACTGCAATATCAGGACCCCTGAAGGTATGTATACTGAAAAAAGTGTGCCAAAGTCCTCCACAAGAATATAAAGAAGTCATATAAAAAGAAACTGTGAAAAAGAAAACAGCATGCGTGGTGTGCTTGATGGCGCGATAACGACGCAGAAACACGACAGCCTCCGTTATGATAAAGACAGAAACAGATCATTCACGCCCGCAAGCATCAATGAACACGTGGCGTCAATAAATCAACGCCCTCGTTAGCGGCGAAGTGAAGATGTCATCTTACTGGAGCAATTAACAACATGCTAACAATTCATTTACAATTAAGCTCCTTTAAGAGCATGTATTTATCATTATGAGCAAAATGTTCAATGGGGTACATTGTGGTCGTTCACCCTTCAGGATGCATGTTTGTGGTCCCAAAGTGATAAGTGTTCTTCCTGCAGGAGTGGATGTACACACCAGGCCAGCAGATACGACAACAACACCACTGTGTATCCGTCACCACCACCTTCCCCGCCTCACAACTGCTGCTGCTGCCCTGCAACATGGCCGACGGCAAGCAGGTTTGCACATGCACACGCACGCGCGCGCGCACACACACACACACACACACACACACACTCACACACACACAAGTGTTGCATAACCAAAGGCCAGCCACTATCATATATCACATGACCAAAAATTAATTCATGCAAATGTTAATTAATGTAAATATGAATTTGTACAGAGATGGTCATTATGCATACACACACACACATATGTGTGCTAGGCAGGTTCTTATACACACACACACACACACACACACACACACACACTTGTCATTACCTGACCAGTGGGCACCTTGACGGCGTCCCAGAACTCCCTGCAGCAGAAACCAATCTGACAAGTCATAAATCACCTGAGAGAGAGGGAGGGAGGGGGCACACTAGCATGAAGTAGGTGAGGGTGGCGGGCGTCTGGAGATTTTGAAGGGGCGGGGCCAAGTCACTGTCAAGAGGCAGGCGGCTAAAAATGAGCTCATTACACCTCACCAACTGTTCAGTGTGTGTGTGTGTGTGTGTGTGTGTGTGTGTCTGTGTCTGTCTGCTAATCCTGGTTGACTTCTTCATCCCAAATGTGTGTGACTAGATGAAACATGTGCGTGTGTGTGTGTGTCTGTGTCTGTGTGTGTAAGCGCTGGTAAGGTGCATCATTTGATCCTTGAGTCAGTCTTTGACGTGTGAGAAGGACGACGATCCACAGAGGAAGACAACATGTCAGCGCTAAGAACGAAAACAAGCACAGATGCTGCCAGCGCGCTTGCCACACACACGCACACACATTCATATATGAATAGGCAACGTCATGCACTCTAAGCATCTGGTAACATTCCTTTCCTCCACCAGAGGCCCAACTAGTGTCAGAAAACACAATAAATGTGCATTTAGCTCTATAGAATGCATATTATTACGATCATTATTATTATTTGCATTATTTTTTAAATATTTGTTTTTAATATTATATCATTGACCTTTGACTTTCAGTTCATCCATCCATCCATTTTCTACCGCTTGTCCTTTACGGGGTCCAGGGGGGTGCTGGAGCCTATCTCAGCTGCACACGTGTTGGCCCTGCGATGAGGTGGCGACTTGTCCAGGGTGTACCCCGCCTCAAACATTTCAAAAACAAAACATCACTTTTTACAGCTGATGCGCCTGAAGTCAGTCAAGGCAAGCCCTGTCCTCTGTGTTATCCATTACTAAACTAATCATACTGCATGTCTCCACTAGAGGAAGCCCTGTCTGAAAGCCGTGCTGTGGTAAGCAGCAAATATGGCGATGTCGACAAGTCAAGATGATATTTTAGTGTATGTGCTGTTGTGGGAAAGACCATCATAGTGACAGCAGTGCATGCTGGGATGCGAACTGCAGCCAGAAACACTGAATTCACTCGCTTTCGGATATCTCGCCATCTTAATAAAACCCAATGTGGTGAGCGCTGTGTCGAGCACGAGGCCGGAACAATGTTATCCACATCGAAATACAACACAGCGATACGCTTCAAAGGCTCTACAACATTAAAAAACATGGCCGTCGCGTGTTAACTGATGAAAAGATACATGCTCGCAGATGTTGTGTCACATGATTGAACATGGCATGCTCTGATTCTGTTTGCTTCGTTTAGTTTTATCTGGACCACCAACAACAAACGCACACACGCACACGCACGCACACACACACACACACACAGCTGGTTAAAAACCACTTTTCATGTCTGATCTAATCTGATGCCTTGTTTTCCAGCTATGAACAATGCTCACATGCATACACACAAACACACACACACACACCCACACACACACACACACACACACACACGCACACACACTACACTTCCTATCTCACTGAGCATGCCGCCATCTTGTGGTCACATATGCAAATTTGCAGGATTTGTGTTTTCATTTTATCTTAGTTTTTTTTAAATTCTATATTTATATATAATTTCGTTTTTAAAAATTATATTTTAAAAAGTTTTAAACTAAAAGTAAAAATACGTGGTATTGGGGAAAGCAGTAGCTTTATATACAGATGGCCTATTTTATGCTGCCCTTTTTTTTTGCTGCAGCTGTTACATATACTGTAATATTGTGGTAATTGGGATTTGTTATATATTATATAAAAATACAATATAGCAGTATATATTATATACTGTATATATAATATGTAAATATGACATATATGTTATATTTCGACTATGGTACATTATTTGTCTACTTAATACCTGCATTATCCTTTCCATCCTTTGAAACTGAGCTACTTAGTGTGTGGAACAATTTCTCTTGTGGATCAATAAAGTTTGTCTAAATCTATGTTAATGTGCAAAAACAATTGGCAGATTGTCTACTGTAAAAAGAAATGTACAATATTACTTTAAAAATCCTAAATCAAGGTTGGCTTATTTCAATTCAATTTAGTGTGTTTTTAATAATCTCAAAATTAAAATCATAATTTTGTTTGGACACTATGGCTCGACCCACACAGGAAGTATGTGTGGCGTGGCGTGTAATTGTCGGTGTGTCCCTCAGCGTTGGCAAAAGTCTGGCACTCACCTGGAGCACCAGGCGTCTCGTTTCTGCCTGGACTCTGCTATGGCGCTGGACGGGCTGGACTCGTCCCGCATGCTGGTCATCAGCCCGTGTGAGCTGAGCGCCGCCACGCAGAGATGGGACGTGCCTTTCTCCTGACTTCCCATCGACCCCGTGACCTCTCACCTCATCTCGAAGATGCCAGCGGATGAGCGTCTGTTAGCAGGGAAGTTAGTGGGCTGTTTGGGTTCGGAACGTGAAGGCGTGACGAGACACCAAGTGTACCTTAAGACTGGCGGCCATGTCGGAGTTGTCCGCACAGAACACGAGGCGGTAACAAACTCATTCAAAATATTCACAATGTTTTGATACTAGGAGGGGAACGCGTGTGACTTCTTACTACATATTCGCCTCCTTTAAATCATTGTGACAGCGGGAGAGCTCCCTCTGGTGGCAGCCATGAATAGAAAGGTGAACCGCAAACAGGAAGTGAGCTGTTAAAGCACTTCCTGTGTCAAGTATAAGGTCCGACGCCCTTTTACTTTGTGCATGTTTCCGTCATGCCTCTCAAAATAAATCACTTAATGGCCTTCCCGTGGTTCTTCACGTGTAAGCTTTTATTGTGTTGACAGGAAGTGACCATTTTGTCTTGTTTTTGTCTAAATACCTGCTTCTATTCTCAATAAAAGTTTTGTAGTGACGACTGACTTGTTTTCTCATTGTGTACAGCTCCACTAATGGACATTGGAGTGTTACTTTCAAAGGCAAAATTAAACTATTGCTAGAAACATACTTTTATATGGGACTTTATTGTATTATATGTATAGTACATGTTCCAAAAAGAAAAAAGCATAAAACGAGTCAAAGTGATGAAGCTTAGTGTTACGCTCATGACTTGGTGTAACTAAACATTAAAGTTAAAGTACCAATGATTGTCACACACACTAGGTGTGGCGAAATTATTACCCTATAAGATGAAGGCAATTGCATTTTATGAATATTTTAAATATATTCAATGTTTATAAATGAATATTTAAATATACTAAATGTAATAAAGGGAATAAATATTCAAAATAAGATCATTAAATTAAATCTAGTTTGGTTACGCCATCATGAGCGCAACACAAGGTTGTAAAAGTTTCAACTACAATTTTAAATAAGATGTCAAAAGCAAACTGAAATCAAATACACACAGCTTAAAGATTGATCAATACCTATTTAAAGGTTGTAATACATAAATATGATGATTTATCAAAATATAAAAGAAATATACCTGAACAGAACGCTCATGATGGTTACACCAAAAAGTAACGCTATGAATTGCGTTTTTGGAGCATTTTTATGCCATTTCCAAGCATCTCCTTTTTATTATCATTAATTTTAAATGGTCAAACTAATGCATATTATATATGCATGCCCTAGTAAACATAAAGTCATATTTATTTAGATTGTTACATTTTGAAGTACATTTGTGCAGGTGAGTGCGAATGTACCCATTACCAGAGCTGTACACCATTAGATACACTCACGTAGTGTCCAGCGTTTATTTACTCAACCGCAGAGAGTCTTAAGCCTAATGTACTATATGTTGCTGACTCCTTTGAGTTGAAAAAATACATTCCACTCTAGTCCTGTAGGAGGCAGTAACGCTCATAGTAAAGTGGGCGTGAACTGTCTCATGCAACAATCTTTTTCCCCCACAGCTCCACCTGCTGGATCTGATGAGTCACTGCAACACTTGACACCTATTGCAAAACTCAAATAGGAATTCATCTACCGGTACTTGCGCTTTTATCCGGATCTGCACCTAAATGTTGTTCTGTGTATTTCTTTTAGGTTTTGTTGATGAAAGCATAACCAGCAATAACGACAAGTCAGGTAGATTCATAATATTAGGAACAGCTGTTAGTAGCATATAGTACATAATAATACAAGTCAATGATGATGATGACGACATCAGATGAGCGACATCTCCTGGACTGTGTGTGTGTCTGTCTGTCTGTGTCCGTGTGTGTGTGTGTGTGTGTGTGTGTGTGTGTGTGTGTGTGTGTGTGCGTGCATGCGTGCGTGCGTGCGTGCGAGTGTGTGTGTCTCTAGAAGCAGTCTTCATTAGTTTTCTTTGGAATCCACAATGTCCTGGAATTTGGCTGTCGCGGCCTCATTCTCCACGTTTTTGGGCTTGGTGGGTATCTGAAGGAAGTGCATCAGAGGTCAAAGGTCATGCGGATGTTTCCACGGTTAAAGTTGAAAAAGTACCTGGTTGCACACAGCCTTCCCGAAGCGAACAAACGTGGCAAAGTGTTCGCAGTTGAGGGCAAAGAGATCGTAGGTGAGCTCTTCATTTACCAGGGCGTCGCTGCGCCGCCTCATGTCTTCGGTGGAGGACGGCGTGAAGGCGTGCCGGTTGTTGCAGATCAGGATGTGAGTGCCAGCGGGGACGTTGACCTCACCAAGCGGCACACAACGTATCTTGGTGGCTCCCAGCAGGAGGTCACCGCAGATGGGAAACAGGTTTTGGAGGGACATGCGAAGGTTTCCCATGATGGTGCTCTCCTCTGCAGCAACACATAGGAAGTTGTCATTATAGAGTAGGGGTCAAAGGTTAAATGACAGCCCCAGGTCACATGACGCAGCCTCACCTGCGACTGCAAAGTGGATCACATGACCGTCTTCGTGGTACACACCCCAGTGAGAGTAGCCGATGGGGTAAGAGAACTCGATCAGGTCACCGAATTTGGCTGTGGACACGATCTCCTCGATCTGTGCTTTCATACAAACATGGCAGTCAATTACAGTCTTGTAGAGACATGTAAAGTAACTATATATTTATTTTTTTTATATATATATATACACACATATATATTAGTATTATATATAGTAAATCTAAATATATATATTTATATATACATATCTAAATATATATATAAATAAATATAAATATGTATTTATTTATAAAGATTTGAAGTTAGTGTAGTGATATATATATATTAAATATGTATGTAACGTAATTAGATAATACATCGAAACAAATTTGATATCTAAATTACTTATATGTGTATATGTTTATTTATACAATATGCGTGTATATCTAATATGCGTGTGTATGTATATTTTTATATGTCAAAATTAGAATCATTTTAATTTACAAGAAATATGAGGATACACTTCACACACACACACACACACACACACACACACACACACACACACACACACACACACACACACACACACACAAATATATATATATATATATATATACATATATATATATATACACAGGTTTGAAGTTAGTGCAGTGATATATTATATATTTTACACATATACAGTACAGGCCAAAAGTTTGGACACACCTTCTCATTCAATGTGTTTTTTTTATTTTCATGACTATTTACATTATAGATTGTCACTGAAGGCATCAAAACTTTGAATGAACACATATGAAGTTATGTACTTAACAAAAAAAGGTGAAATAACTGAAAACATGTTTTATATTCTAGTTTCTTCCAAATAGCCACCCTTTGCTTTGATTACTTTTTTGCACACTTTTGGCATTCTCTCGATGATATTCAAGGTAGTCAACTGAAATGGTTTTCACTTCACCGGTGTGCTTGAAGCTCATCGAGAGAATGCCAAGAGTGTGCAAAGCAGTAATCAGAGCAAAGGGTGGCTGTTTTGAAGAAACTAGAGTATAAAACATGTTTTCAGTTATTTCACCTTTTTTTGTTAAGTACATAACTCCAAATGTGTTAATTCATAGTTTTGATGCCTTCAGTGACAATCTACAATGTAAATAGTCATGAAAATAAAGAAAACCCATTGAAATGAGAAGGTGTGTCCAAACGTTTGGCCTGTTCTGTATGTAACGGAAATAGATCAATCAATCAATCAATCAATCTTTATTTATATAGTCCTAAATCACAAGTGTCTCAAAGGGCTGCACAAGCCACGACATCCTCGGTACAAAGCCCACATACGGGCAAGGAAAAACTCACCCCAGTGGGACGTCGATGTGAATGACTATGAGAAACCTTGGAGAGGACCGCATATGTGGGTAACCCCCCCCTCTAGGGGAGACCGAAAGCAATGGATGTCGAGTGGGTCTGACATAATATTGTGAGAGTCCAGTCCATAGTGGATCCAACATAATAGTAAGAGTCCAGTCCATAGTGGGGCCAGCAGGACACCATCCCGAGCGGAGACGGGTCAGCAGCGCAGAGATGTTCCCAGCCGATGCACAGGCGAGCGGTCCACCCCGGGTCCCGACTCTGGACAGCCAGCACTTCATCCATGGCCACCGGACCTGTGCCCCCCCCCCCTCAAGGAAAAGGGGAGCAGAGGAGAAAAGAAAAGAAACGGCAGATCAACTGGTCTAACAGGGGGGCTATTTAAAGGCTAGAGTATACAAATGAGTTTTAAGATGGGACTTAAATGCTTCTACTGAGGTAGCATCTCTAATTGTTACCGGGAGGGCATTCCATAGTACTGGAGCCCGAATAGAAAACGCTCTATAGCCCGCAGACTTTTTTTGGGCTCTGGGAATCACTAATAAGCCGGAGTTCTTTGAACGCAGATTTCTTGCCGGGACATATGGTACAATGCAATCGACAAGATAGGACGGAGCTAGACCGTGTAGTATTTTATACGTAAGTAGTAAAACCTTAAAGTCACATCTTAAGTGCACAGGAAGCCAGTGCAGGTGAGCCAGTATAGGCGTAATATGATCAAACTTTCTTGTTCTTGTCAAAAGTCTAGCAGCCGCATTTTGTACCAACTGTAATCTTTTAATGCTAGACATAGGGAGACCCGAAAATAATACGTTACAGTAGTCGAGACGAGACGTAACGAACGCATGAATAATGATCTCAGCGTCGCTAGTGGATAAAATAGAACGAATTTTAGCGATATTACGGAGATGAAAGAAGGCCGTTTTAGTAACACTCTTAATGTGTGATTTAAACGAGAGAGTTGGGTCGAAGATAATACCCAGATAAAGCATCTAAATAAATGTAATATCCAAATTACTACACTAACTTTAGTTGTAGTTACAATTGTAAGGCAAAACCTCTGTTATTTACTACCATTTATTCTAACTGTGGGCTGTATCATTAAGAGTGCCCGTGCGCTCTTGCTGATCAAATTTACAGAGCTGTTTCTGCACGTATTCGACGATTGCAATGGTTTGAATCTGCATTTTAATTTCATACCAAAGTGAATAGGGAAGTTTGCCCAACATGTGAAAATACAATACAACCTGCGATAAAGCCATATTTTCGAGGGAAATCACCAATATACTGCCATATAGATCCGGTGCACACACACACGGTTCTGATGGTGGGGGAGGATGCCGGGACAGACCTGGCAGGCCCAAACGTATAGTGAGGGTCTGCTGGGAACGCCTGGCAGAGTCCCCCGTCAGAGAGACTTTCAATTACCACCTCCAGGAGAACTTCAAACATGTTACGAGGGAGGCCCTGGATACCGAGTCTGAGTGGACCATGGTCCATGCCTCTATTGTCGAGGCAGCCAATCTGTGGCCGCAAGGTGGTCAGTACCTGCCGTGGCGGTAATCCCAGAACCTGTTGGTGGACACCAACGGTGAAGGATGCCGTCAAGCTGAAGAAGGAGTCCTATCGGGTCCTTTTGGCTCATGGGACTCCGGAGGCAGCGGACAGGTACCGACAGGCCAAGCGGTGTGAGGCTTTGGTGGTTGCACAGGCAAAAACTCGGACATGGGAGGAGTTCGTAGAAGCCATGGAAAACAACTTCCGGATGACTTCGAAGCGATTCTAGACCACCGTCCTCCGCCTCAGGAGGGGGAAGCAGTGCACTGTCAACACTGTGTATAGTGGGGAACTCCACCATACACAGTGTTAAGTACATACTATTTGTTACACAGTGTTAAGTACATACTATTTCTGGGGTTGAGGTTGCCGAGGTAGTTAAGAAGCCCCTCAATGGCAGGGTTTCCGCCCGGAATTCCTTAAGGCTCTGGATGCTGTGGTTGACAATACTCTGTGTGGACATCTAGATTGGCAGACTGGGGTGGTGGTTCCTCTATTTAAAAAGGGGAACCGGTGTTCCAATTATCGTGGGATCACACTCCTCAGCCTTCCCAGTAAGGTCTATTCAGGTGTACTGGAGAGGAGGCTATGCCGGATAGTCGAACCTCAGATTTAAGAGGAGCAGTGTGGTTTTCGTCCTGGTCGTGGAACTGTGGATCAGCTCTAAACTCTCAGCAAGACGTACCGCCAGCTCTAAACTCTCGGAGGGGGATGGGAGTTTGCCCAACCATTGTACATGTGTTTTGTGGACTTGGAGAAGGCATTGACTGTGTCCCTCAGGAAGTCCTGTGGAGAATGTTTAATTCTTGTATATTGGACTGGCTTTTACTTTTAGTTGAGTGCATTATCTAAAGAAAATAATAAGCTTTACTGACTTTGATACATTTCCAATGAGCCTTCGTCGCTATTCGTTACCTTTTGTTTTGGTTCCGCAGCTAATTGTTGCAAGAAGTACTACAATGCTCAGCACCAATCAGTGCAAAGAAGGTGTATGATTGGCTCTCTGTGTGAGGCACCAAAATAAACAGAAAGTTACATTGTCCGTGTTCACAAAATACACGTGTTTTGTCTCCTAGAGGGGGCGTGACAGAAAATAATTGAGAACCACTGGGGGGGGGGGGGGGGGGGGGGGGGGGGGGCTATATTTTTTCCATGAGTTTGAGGCCTGTTTGTCGCCCCCTATTGGTTGTGCTAAAATAGGCTCCCATACAAGAAATATAGATATCCTTTGAAGTTGCATAACCATCATTAGACCATCCATCCATCCATCCATCCATTTTCTACCCCCTGTCCCTTTTGGGGTCGCGGGGGCGCTGGAGCCTATTTCACCCTGTACAAGTCACTACCTCATTGCAGAGCCAACACAGATAGACAAACATTCACACTGACATTCACACTACGGGAAATTTAGTCCAGTACTTCTGATATAGTGGGGTGGGCATGATGAGGTTTCAGGGGGTGTGAGAAGACAACACACAAGTCTTCAGCTGGGTGGCATGTAGGTGCTGATGTCAGCAGCTCAGGTAGTTTGTGAATGTGTGTGTAAATGGGTGAATGGGTGAAGGTGACAAACGCTTTGGGTATTGTGTAGGACTGTAGGTATAGTAAAGCACTATATACTGTAAATAAACACCATTGACCATTGCTCAATTGTATTTCAATTTAAGGGGTTGTGAAAAAAACCAAGGGGGGCATGACAAAACATAACTGATAAGCACTGACGTAAGGCGACATACAAAAAGAAACACTTTTTAAAAAACAGTTCTACTTTTTATTTGTATACCTTCTATACTTAAGTGTATATTTAGTTATAGTATTTCAACACTTGTTGGAAGTACAACTTGCTGACTTACTAACACCATTTCCTGCAAGGGATCTCTATTTTTACACAAGTATGACAGTTACTTGACAAAAGACAAGGTAAGTTATGACGTATTTTTATGGAAAACAAAATGCGTGTAAGGCGTGTTCACATGGCGACACGCCCCAGTCAGTGTGTGTTCAAGCAGGTTGGACCGCATTATTTACACGTTCTGGCAGGTTGTGTTAATTTGACGCTGTGAAACTCTTATATGTGATAAATGTTGTCTATTTGTTATTTATCATTGCCGAACAATGTATTACCATTGCCATACCATAATATCTTATCATTGCCATACCATAATATCTTACCATTGCCGTACCATAATATTTTATCATTGCCAAACCACAATAGTCCATCAGAGCACATCAAACTGCATAAGAGCATCACTTTTATATACAGTAAGGTGACTTATTATTACATACAACACATGTCAAATTAGAACTCCCTGCATGTTTAATATGCTCATTTGTATTTAAAATGCTACATGCACTGTATAACAACTGTGTCACTACTGAAGTATTACCGTTCTCATTCATGTACATATAGTATATAAGTACATCATCTCTCTTTAACAAGTACATTGATCTCTAAAGCTATTTAACACAAGCCACCTCAGATTTATGTCTGTTTTACATATAATCACTGCTGTCTTTGCATGTGTAGTAATAATCCTTTGTGTGCTTCTTACCTGCGTCTCTAGGTTCATGGTGGACTCCTCTGACTGGGTGGTGCTGAGGTGTGTGTTTACTCAAATCAAGTTTCTCTCCTTGCCAAGTCATTCCTGTGTGACCTGATTTGATGTCAGAATTAGAACCATTTTTATTCACAAGAAACATGAGGATACACTTCACACAAACATGCATATATATGTATGTATATATATATATATATATATATATATATATATATATATATATATATATATATATATATATATATATATATATATATATATATACAGTATATATATATATGTATGTTTACTGAGCATTAGTCAACTACACATTCACATAAAGTTTGTGTGCCGGACACAAAAGGGCTGGTAGTACGTAACTTTAGAAAGCAAAATGTAATTGTTTTACTTTGTATTTGATATACAGCAGCTTGTATTTTATGTTGACTTCCGTCAGGGAGGGGGGGGGGGGGGGGTAAGGAACTTCCAGTCGTAGTCTTTTTTTGAATCTTGATTGATACACAAGCCTCCAGCTAGGTAGCAGCACTGCTCAAATTAATCAACAAGGTCAACCAGGAAATATGACCAAGTATACGTACGTAACTCTTCAGTTTATTGGTAATGAGCATATAAATACTTATTGTCAGGTTCTTATTAGGATTTCCATTCAGGGGGTGTGAGGAAATGTTTTGTCTCCTAGAGGGGGCGTGACAGAAAATAACTGAGAACCACTGGTCTACGCAGAAGTCATGAAGTACACAGACTTTGATCCTGTACTTGAAGTATTAAAGGTGTGTTACATGTAAGTGTTTGTATTTACACAGAAATTTCCATCGCCTATAGGACGCAGCTGCCACGAAGATGGATGAGCATTTTTTATTCCAAAGAGGTTCCTGGGTGAAGCTAACATTACACGGCTTTGTCATGCTGTAAAAGTGTGTTTTGTGTACCACTCTTATATACAAGATTACCAAATGATTGCACCAAATGCATGCGTTTAATTTTTAATAACAATTTCTATATGATGTATGTGTATACATACATATATATGTGTGTGTGTGTGTGTGTGTGTGTGTGTGTGTGTGTGTGTGTGTGTGTGTGTGTGTGTGTGTGTGTGTGTGTGTGTGTGTGTGTGTGTGTAATAATAATAATAACAATTAGCTTTATTGTATCCAAATTTGTCTTGGACATCAAGACACAGCGTTTTACATACATACATACATACATACATACATACATACATACATACAAACAGTTCATCCTACAATACAGTGACGACAGTGAACAGTGCGCAGGTATATCAGTTGGTTAGGAGATCACACATTACACTCCCCCCGTATTGCACTATCCCAATATTGCACTCCTTATTATTGCCTCCGGTTATTACAGTAGTTTTCTGTTGTTAAGAACTTTGATTGACAGTGGGAGAAAGGAAAATCTATACCTGTTGAGTTTGTGTGTTGCTGTACTGTATCGTTTACCATTTGGAATCAACACAATTTCTCTATGAATTTTGTGGTGTGGGTCACGGGTAATTTTAAGACCCTGCTTTCTCGCGTTCTTGTCGAATACTTCTCGAAGGGAACAAAGGGGCTGCATGCCAATTATTTTACCAGCCCTCTTGATAAGGTTTTGAAGTTGGGTTTTGAGTTTGACAGACAGATTTCCAAACCATGTGGAGATGCCATAATAGAGAGATAGTACTTTATTGATTCCTTCAGGAGAGTTCCCTCAGGAAAATTATAACAGTGTGTTTGTGTATGTATGTGTGTATATATATATATATATATATATATATATATATATATATATATATATATATATATGTATATATACACATCCATTTTCTACCGCTTGTCCCTCTAGTATGTATATATATCCATCCATGTTCTACCGCTTGTCCCTTACGGGGTCGCGGGGGGTGCTGGAGCCTATCTCAGCTGCATTGGGGCGGAAGGTGGAGTACACCCTGGACAAGTCACCAGCTCATCTCAGGGATATACATATATATATATATATATATACATATATATATATATATATATATATATATATATATATATATATATATATATATATATATATATATATATATATATATATATATATATATACATACAGTATATATATATATATATATATATATATATATATACATACAGTATATATATATATATATATATATATATATATATCCATCCATCCATTTTCTAACGCTTATTCTCTTCGGGGTCGCGGGGGCGCTGGAGCCTATCTCAGCTACAATTGGGCGGAAGGCGGGGTACACCCTGGACAAGTCGCCACCTCATCGCAGGGCCAACACAGATAGACAGACAACATTCACACTCACATTCACACACTAGGACCAATTTAGTGTTGCCAATCAACCTATCCCCAGGTGTATGTCTTTGGAGGTGGGAGGAAGCCGGAGTACCCGGAGGGAAACCACTTACGTAGTCACGGGGAGAACATGCAAACTCCACACAGAAAGATCCCGAGGCCGAGATTGAACTCACGACTACTCAGGACCTTCGTATTGTGAGGCAGACGCACTAACCCCTCTTCCACCGTGCTGCCCTATGTATATATATATATATATATATATATATATATATATATATATATATATATATACACGGTGTGGCAAAGTTGGGAGAGTGGCCGTGCCAGCAATCTGAGGGTTACTGGTTCCATCCCCACCATCTACCATCCTAGTCACGTCCGTTGAGTCCTTGAGCAAGACACTTCACCCTTGCTCCTGATGGGCCTGGTTAGCGCCGTGCATGGCAGCTCCCGCCATCAGTGTGTGAATGGGTGGATGTGGAAATAGTGTCAAAGCGCTTTGAGTTCCTTAAAAAAAGTAGAAAAGCGCTATACAAGTATAACCCATTTACCATTTACCATATATATATATATATATATATATATATATATATATATATATATATATATATATATATATATATATATATATATATATATGTCTACACACATTCATCATGTAGAAATTGTGATTAAAAATTGAAAGAATACATTTGGTGCAATCATTTTGTAATCCTGTTTCTAAGAGTGGTATGCAAAATATTTACATTGAATACATTTGGAATACCACGTGTAAATTACATTGCATGCTTTATCATCTGATAACCGTAATACAATGTTGGTTACCTCTGACAGTGTCCATCAAAAATCCACATTATTGTTTCTTTAAAGGTAAACTGCACTTTTTGGGGGAATTTTTCCCATCATTTACAATCCTTATGTGAGACAAGAACATACGTCTTTCTGTTTTCTTTGCATTCTAAATAGTGAAAAACTGCTAGCAAGAGGTAGCTAACAATGCAGGTCATAGGAAGTGTCAGGCTTTCCCCTGACAGTTTGGTTGTGTTAGTTTTTCCTCTGTGTGTGTGTAGTATTTCCTGTCAGCGCTCTTGTTTTGGTTCTGTTTCCTGTTTGTCTCCCTGAGTGCTGTGTCCCCTCAGCTGTGGCTGATTGGCACCTGGCCACACCTGGTGTCAATCAGCCAGCTGCTATTTATACCTGCCCTACCCTCCAGTCACTGCTGGATTATTGTCATTGTCATTACTACCTGTCTTAACACTTGTCGTTGTAGCTCTGTCTACTTTTGTTTCACTCTGCTCAGGTCCTAGTTCCTTCGTGTCACAGTAAGTGTTTTTGTTTCTTATCCAAAGTTAGCCTCTGTGCTATTTTAGTTCATAACCAAGTTTGTTCTCCGCCTTGTGCGCGCCTTTTGTTACCCTTTCGTTTGTTGTTTTGCTTTAGTGTTTAATTAAATCATGTTTTCTCGTACAATGCCTTCCGCCTTCTCTGCATCTTGGGGTTTGTCACCTACAAACTCTGACAGGAAGTAAACTATTCCACCTAAAAAGCCCTCTAAAAAACTGCTAACAATACTCCATTTACATGTCATGGCCTGCATATTAACCAAGTTACAGTGACATTATCATACTTGCCAACCCTCCCGAATTTTCCGTGAGACTCCCGAAATTCAGCGCCTCTCCCAAAAACCTACCGGGACAAATATTCTCCCGAAAATCTCCCGATTTTCAGCCGGAGCTGGAGGCCACGCCCCCTCCAGCTCCATGCGACCTGAGTGAGGACAGCCTTTTTTTTATGACGGGAGGACAACAGGGTGACAAGAACTAAATCATCCAGACTAAAGATACATTGTATTATGTTTATCTTACCTAAAAATAAATATATTAATTTTTTTTTTAAAAACTAAATACATTTTTACTATATTTTGCTAAAAACATCAAAATTGATTGTATTTTTATTTGTATTTTTTCTGACTCCTTATTACATCCAGCCATAAAATTATACATTAAAATAAACATATTGGAAATAATAAATTTTAAATGATCATAATTCATTTAAAATGACCATATTTAATTATTAATATAATTGCTTGTTTATCAACAACTTTAGCATTTTATTCATTACATTTTGAAGCTCTCAGAAGCCAAGTTATGTTATATTCCTTAAGATTTATTTATGCAAGTTTGAAGTATCAATTATCTAAACACAGTTTTGTTTGCATATTTTCAGAATGTAGATATATATATATATATGTATATGTGTATGTATGTATATATATATATATATATGTATGTATGAAATACTTGACTTGGTGAATTCTAGCTGTCAATATACTCCTCCCCTCTTAACCACGCCCCCCACCTCCCGAAATCGGAGGTCTCAAGGTTGGCAAGTATGCATTATTATTGTATGTGCTAATGCCAAGGAACTACTTTTCTGGCGTAGCAACACAGCGCCTTTCTCACAGAGACACTCACACAGCGGCCACTAGCGAGAAGCTAGCTATTGAGCTGCTACAGAATCACCTCTGAATTTGTGCAGGTAAATTCTAGAACATAAATCATGTCTCACACATGTATAGAAATGGGACCTATTACCTCCCTGCTTGGCACTCCGCATCAAGGATTGGAATTGGGGGTTAAATCACCAAAATGATTCCCGGGCGCGGCCACCGCTGCTGCCCACTGGTCCCCTCACCTCCCAGGGGGTGAACAAGGGTGAAGGGTCAAATGCAGAGAATAATTTCGCCACACCTGGTGTGTGTGTGACAATCATTGGTACTTTAACTTTATAGTAGAAGGTTGTAGCCATAAGCCGAGAAGTTGTTCACCTTTAAAATTCCGCATGTTAGTAACTAAAACTCCGGAGTGACTAAATCAGTGGATACTGTTCCCAAGCACAGCCTGACTTTACTGACACTACTGACTTTATCACTCATGCATCCTGCATATTACACACTTACTGCACATCACAAGCTTATCGCACATTACAGACCATGCACCTGGCTTTTTTTTTTTGACATTTTTTTGTCACTATATATTTCTCTTATGTATATATTTGTACTTTGCACTAAATTTGGTAAAGTCTTACTTGTATATAATGTTGATAGGTGACTAGTATATGTCTTGCTGTAAAGTATGCACCTAGAGTACTTGCTTGCTCAGTGAATGTATACTTTTCGATTTGTTGTATGTTTAGAGAGCTAACAACTGCCAAAGACAAATTCCTTGTACAAAAGTGAATATGCAAGTATTAGGGCTGCGAATCTTTGGGTGTCCCACGATTCGATTCAATATCGATTCTTGGGGTCACGATTGGATTCAAAAACGATATGTCCCCGATTCAAAAGGATTCTCTATTCATTCAATACATAGGATTTCAGCAGGATCTGCTGACATGCAAGCAGAGTAGTAGATTTTTGTAAAAAGCTTTTATAATTGTAAAGGACAATGTTTTATCAACTGATTGCAATAATGTAAATTTGTTTTAACTATTAAATGAACCAAAAATATGACTTATTTTATCTTTGTGAAAATATTGGACACAGTGTGTTGTCAAGTTTATGAGATGCGATGCAAGTGTAAGCCACTGTGACACTATTTTTTTTTTTTTTTTTTCTATAAATGTCTAATGATAATGTCAATGAGGGATTTTTAATCACTGCTACGTTGAAATAGTAACTAATATTGATACTGTTGTTGACAATATTCATTTATGTTCCACTACTTTTGGTTTGTTCTGTGTCGTGTTTGTGTCTCCTCTCAATTGCTCTGTTTATTGCAGTTCTGAGTGTTGCTGTGTCGGGTTTGGTTTTGGAATTGGATTGCATTGTTATGGTATTGCTGTGTATTGTTTTGTTGGATTGATTAATTAAAAAAAATAAAAATAAAAAATAAAAAAAATAAAATAAATGAAAATAAAAATAAAAAAATAAAATCGATTTAAAAAAAAAAAAAAAAAAAAAAAAAAAGAGAATCGATTCTGAATCGCACAACGTGAGAATCGCGATTTGAATTTGAATCGATTTTTTTCCCACACCACTAGCAAGTATACTTGGCCAAATAAACTTGATTCTGATTCTGATACTGATTCTCAACTTAGACCTAAAGACATCGCTCGGAAGACTAAAAATGGTGATAGTTTGTTTGAAGCATTTTTTTTTTTTACCTAAGGGGTATTTTGAATTGAGCAGCTCGCTGGGAGCACAAGTATAGTGCTGAAAGATACAACCATCCCGTCAGTCAGCATTCCAGTGAAAGCTGACATTGTAAGTGACGGTTTTCTACAAACATTTAGCACTTGTCTTAAATGCTAACGGTAGGACAATGATTTAGCGTTTCAATTTAGTTGGATCTGCTTAGCACCTAACTTCAAAAAAGTGTAGCTCATCCTTCGTATATTCAGGCTAAAAATAAATGAGGTTCTGAATCATCAATTGTCCCAAAGTAATCATTGTCCCTCACGACGTCTGCCATTATTGGGGGTAGCAAACACAGAACACGCTCTTGATGCTTTTGTTGTTGACGAAAGTAGTGTTTGTTGCTGTGCGCTCTGTGAAATCAATGATCCCAGGAGAGAAGTTCCGATAATGCCAACAATTACCAAAATCCTGTAAATTTTAAGTTTTCATAAATATGCCTGTTATTACAGTACACAGATACTTACATTTCTCAGGGGATTCAATCTGACTAGATCTCGTCTGACTAAATCGAAGACTAGATCTGACCAATCTCAGTCTATGAGTATGAACTACGTGGATAAGAGACTGAACAGAAAAACTGAACAGTCCAGTTGCAATTTGAGAATATATACATTAATGACCTGGATGAATGAGAAGGTCCATAGACATACTTGCAGCATTATATCAAATGTTGTTGGAGGTGTTTAGAGGGCTTTATAAGCGACATAGGTCAGTCCCCAGTACTTATAATTATAGCCGCCTCATTTTTCACTATTTAAAACGCACAGAAAAGAGAAAGACGTGTGTTCTTGTCTCACATAAGGATTGTAAATTATATGCAGAAATCCCAAAAGTGGGGTTCCCATTTAAAAGCAAAGTGTTTGCAGTGGTTGTCATTAACTGATCGACATAATAAGTGTCCACTGTATTACAAACATAATCATTATCCCAGCATAACTGCAAAAGTTGTGTGATAAAATTTTGTGGGATAGGATGCTAATTCCTATTTGCTGGCACCACACTTAATTGAGTGATGTTGGCATAATGTTAAAATATCAAATGTATCCCTTTCTCTTTAAGTCACGATAATTAATCAAATTTAAGTCGCATTAAAATAGGCTCACTGTCCCTCAGAAGACACGATTGTCTCCGGAAACATTTTCATGAATTTGGGGTCGCCAGAGAGACAAAAGTCCAAATAAGGTCCAGTGTGAAGGAGGCAATGATGACTGCAGACCACCCAAACTCTCCGAACATCGGTACTAAAACATTTCGTTTTTATCAACGTCTACGACATGGCCTGTGTTTAAATTAAGCATAATAATAACAATATGTCGCTCCACAAAAGGTGACATTTTGTTTTCGTGCACTCAGCTGCTTTTCTTGCTCGCAGGATCGAGGATTACTACCACGTAAGTACAACTGGATTTCCCTTCTTTAACGAGATTGTCCTTTTCTTTTTCAGTCAGGGAAAGGGTGGCTGTAACTCCATTTTCATATGTAATGTAAAGCGTAGTATTGTATACATTGTAACTGTACTAGAATGATAAAACTAATAAAAATAGCTTACTTAACTAAAAACTACAAGTCCCACTCCAGTAGGAGGAAGTGACAACATATTTGCTGCGTTCAGGAGCTTTCAAATCGATGTAATTTTGGCTAGTCACACCAAGGTGATTTACTTGTGTAGAATAAATTAGCTGTACGTATATAAAATTAAGAGCAATCATTGGTATATGTATTCAAATTGAGGGTTAAACCATTAAAACAACTCGGTTATTTTATGTACAGCGTGTGTACCTGTTACAATAACGCGAATCAGTACATCAGTACAAATGTCCGTTAGTCTTAAATGCATCATTGGATTTGGCGACACTTGATTACGCCATCAATGACGTCTAATGTCGAGGACAAGCCTGAATGTTTTCACCACAGTTGTGAGAAATTTGAATGTTTGTTTTGGACCCCATAACTACGCTTATTCACTTTGAACGTCTACTTGTCGGGGCGACAATGACTCCTGAACTACCCGTGAAACGTGAGTGATAGCCAGGACGAAAACAAAAGAGTTGCGAGTCGTTACATTTTGAACCAGAAAAAACAGCGAGGATTCATTAGGAAGACCATTGAGAAACACTTGTGTTATTTTTAACTCCCTTGTCTGATATTCTTATAATTTTAAACTTCAAGCCGGATGGGTGTAAACTAAATACGTTGATCTGTGAATTCCCTATACAGTAAACTCAAAATAAGAACAGCTATACAGTATAGGACATATTGTGTATGGCTTTTCATCTTTCGAGTAAGGAAGCACCCTCAAAGTTCGATATAATATAAGTGTAATAATGTTCATTGTCATTTCTGTATTATTAATATATATTTCACTAACTGCTTCTTTGCTATCACTTTTTACATCATATTTGTACATATACTATTTGTTGATGTTGTTCTGTTGTTATTATTATTGTTATTGTTGTGTTTGCTGTTGTTGTCGTCTCTCTGTCTTATCCCCCTCTTGTCCCCACAATTCCCCCCTCTGTCTTCCTTTTTCTCTCTTTCTATCCCCTCCTGCTCTGCACCAAATAATAATATAAATACATTTAATAAAGTCAAATACAAATAAGGCAACAAGAAAAGTATCCCACGCTTGTCTTTTGTAAAGTAAATTTGTACAGCAAATATGGGCATCTCCATCAACAATATGATTTGCCTAAATACCGTATTTTTCGGACTATAAGTCGCAGTTTTTCTCATAGTTTGGCCGGGGGTGCGACTTATACTCAGGAGCGACTTATGTGTGAAATTATTAACACATTACCGTAAAATATCAAATAATATTATTTAGCTCATTCACGTAAGAGACTAGACATATAAGATTTCATTGGATTTAGCGTTTAGGAGTGACAGATTGTTTGGTAAACGTATAGCATGTTCTATATGTTATAGTTATTTGAATGACTCTTACCATAATATGTTACGTTAACATACCAGGCACGTTCTCAGTTGGTTATTTATGCCTCATATAATGTACATTTATGCAGCCTGTTGTTCACTATTCTTTATTTATTTTAAATTGCCTTTCAAATGTCTATTCTTGGTACATTTCCCCAAAAAATGCGACTTATACTCCAGTGCAACTTATATGTTTTTTTCCTTCTTTATTATGCATTTTCGGCAGGTGCGACTTATACTCCGGTGCGACTTATACTTCGAAAAATACGGTAACTGGACAGGACAAAAAAAAAAGTTTGATATAACGTGGTCGTTGGGGTCAATAAAATACAGATGGCGTTATTCCCGAGATTGCATTTTATACAAGTTCTTATTTTTACCCTTTTCTTTTGGAAATAATACAATAATATGATCCCCAAACGTCACGTTACAGAATGGGGCGGGCACTATCCACTCGTAGGTTTGGACATCACTTGGTCGATATTTGCCGGAAAAGGGTGGAGTGCCATCTCCGGGTTGGGGAAGAGATCTTGCCCCATGTGGAGGAGTTCAAGTACCTCGGAGTCTTGTTCACGAGTGAGGGAAGAGTGGTTTGTGAGATTGACAGGCGGATCGATGCGGCGTCTTCAGTAATGCGGACACTGTATCGATCCGTTGGGGTGAAGATGGAGCTGAGCCGGAAGGCAAAGCTCTCAATTTAGCGATCGATCTTTGTCCCGTCCTCACCTATGGTCATGAGCTTTGGGTTATGACTGAAAGGACAAAATCACGGGTACAAGCCGCCGAAATGAGTTTCCTCCGCCGGGTGGCAGGGCTCTCCCTTAGAGATAGGGTGAGAAGGATAAAGTAAAGCCGCTTCTCCTCCACATTGAGAGGAGCCACATGAGGTGGTTCGGGCATCTGGTTAGGATGCCACTCAGACGCCTCCCTAGGGGCGTCCGAGTCGTCACCGATATAGTGTTAGGGCATGTCCGACCGGTAGGAGGCCACAGGGAAGACCCAGGACACGTTGGGAAGACTATGTCTCCCGGCTGGCCTGGGAACACCTCAGGATCCCCCGAGAGGGGTTGGACGAAGTGGCTGGGGAGAGGAAAGTCTGGGCTTCTCTGCTTAGGCTGCGGCCCCCACGACCCAACCTCGGATAAGCAGAGGAAAATGGATGGATGGTCGATATTTTGTCATTTTTATTTATTTTTGTCTTAAATTTTGTCTTTTTGGCGACTTTCATAAAGATTTACTGTGTACGATTGTAAATACGTGATAATTTGGTGAAAAACAACACAATTGACTTTGTTGGTGAAAAGGTGCAATGTAAACGGGCGAAAACTCGTGGTCCAAGGCACGATCGCGTTGTATACAACATCCCGTTATATGGGACCGCACCATATCGAACTTTGACTGCATGTCCAAACTGATGCTTGTGTTTTTCCATGTCAGGACAATAAAATGTTGTTCTTCCTATTCCAGCTGCCTCATGTTTATCCGCAAGTTGAGCTGCTTCAGCGCCTCCCTTCTCCCCCAGCACATCATTGCATCCAGGCTGAGCTCCAAGAGGAAGAGCAGCATCTCCTACCCCTGGTCACATTCCTGGTTCACCCCCACTCTTCCTCCATGGTTTCAGGGATCTAATTTGCTCCCTCCCTCCCTACCTACTGCCCCCCGTCACGTTATCTCCACAAGGCCAAAGAGTTGGTTTTCCACCTGTTTTGGCCTCTTAATGGATCGCGGAGGCCATGAGCCTCCGTACAAACGGAGGAGGAGCGCTGAGGAGAAAACAGTCAAAGTTGGGGATGTAAACAGAGAAGGAGCACAGCCCCCTGGATGGGTTAAGTCAAACAATGGAGGCAGCAGGAGGGAGCACCATAATCATTGTCATAAAGATGCACAGCCTCAGTCGAACTCTCGCATAAGTGATGCAATTGGGCGAGGAGAAGGCAGTAAGAGCAAATACGTTGCAAAAACTAAAAGTGAAAGTAGAGTTAAAGATGGCGGCGGGCTTGCAAAGGCTCAAAGCGCCTGGTCCAAAGCTGACAAAATATGTTCTAATGGCGGGTATGGAACAGCAGCAGAGGAGGTGCTAGGAGACCAGAGGAGTGATGAAACCTGGCCTCAACTTGGGACATCCTCAAAGCTGCACGAAGCAGCTTGGAAGCCTCCTCCACCTCGACAAGCTCAAATGGAAGGTCAGCATGTTTTCCACATACGATGACTACTAGACTGTTATTACTTCATTGTCACATATTTTTAAACTCGTCTTTTAGGCCTCCACAGAGGATGGGAGGCGTCACCAGCCTGCCGTACCAAAGTCTTGCCACCAAGAGGCAGCAGGGTGCTTGACTTCTCAGTGATGTCCTACAACATCCTGTCCCAGGAGCTGCTCCAGGACAACGCCTACCTGTACCAGCACTGTCCTCCTCACCTCCTGGACTGGACATACCGCCTGCAAAACCTGCTTGCAGAGATCCAGAAATACGACGCTGATGTGAGCCAACTCACGGCAGTGGTTATCTTCCACATACGACCTCTGACCTCCTGTCCTTTTTCTCTCAGGTGCTGTGCCTTCAAGAGGTCCAAGGGGACCACTTTGAAAACCATATCAGACCTGCTCTAGAAGCCCGAGGTAGACCTGTGTGATCAACTCTAAGGCTGAAACGACACGTCGACATAGTCGACATCATCGGTTACGTAAATACGTCGACGCCATTTTTGTGTGTCGACGCGTCGCATATTTACGTCACACTACCGTCATGGCGGAGCGCAAAGCAGACGATGCGAGCGGTGCGAGCGAGGGGAAAAAAAGCACGCCAAAAGTGTGGGAATATTTCAATAAACGGCCTAATAATGTTGTAGCGGCGATCAGCTGTCTCGTCAGCTGACGCGCGAGCTCGCAACCGTGGCTGCTTAGCAACCAGCCAAACCCCACTTAATACAATTATATTTTATCTTAGAGCACATCCGCATCCCTATTCACCTAGGCAACCCCAGGAAATGTATATAATTCGGCATTATTTCGGCCAGTCGGCTTATATGATCAGAGCCGATCAGTTCACGCGCAGGTATAACGCGGCTCCCGTCTCATCTGCTGGTGCGCGAGCCCGGTAATTAGACAGCTGTGTCAAATCAAGGAGGACAAAAGACGCCAGCGCAGAGTGGAGAAAGGTTTAGTTCATTACAGATAACCCAGAGTTGTGCCAAAAGTGTACCAAAAGCTGAACGGACAGCCGAAATATTGCACTTTAGTTCTCTTTGTGGGTGTGGCGCACCTGTTGCGCTGGTGAGATGGGGGGGGGGGGGGTTGTGTGCATGTAGCGTACTTAGTCTGGAGGCTAAATACACGCGGTGTTTTGTGTAAATGTTGTTTAGTAAGGAAGTGTTGATATTCTTTGCTTAGTTTGATAAATGTTGGAGCAGTTTGCTTCATCAGGAGGGTGAAGTCGCTCAACTTAAAGTGTTGGATTTAACTGTGTTGGATCATTGGCTGCTGGTGAAGGCATAGAAAAAGGGGCATTTTTCTACTAGTAGACAGCGTTTAAGATTGAGTGTTTCACTGCTAAATTAATAATATATCTATATTGAATATGGATTTTAAATATGTATCTAAATAGGTGGTTAATTGGTTAGGTATTTATGTATTTGCATATTGGGTTTTCTGCTGCATTTATCTATTGTGTTTCTGGGTTTAAATGTATTTTATATGTATCTTGGTGCATTTATGTTGAGACAATTTATTTAAAATCTGTTTTAACTTAAAGGGAAAAGATGTGTCCATTTTCTTGCACCTGTTTAATGGTTAAGAGTTTGATAGCCTAATTAATAATTGTAAATTATGGGATTGATAATTGATTGATTTTTTTACAGCATGTTAATCTTGTGGTGTTTTGTCCTTAAAGGTTTTTCACCTACTAAAGAAGCTAAAGGCTACTAAAGGCTACTAAAGACAGCTAATGACAGCTAAAGAAACTAAAGTCTACTAACACTGCTAAAAAGACTAAAGAAGAAAAAATAAGCTGTTTCTTCGTTGGAAAAACTGTTGCAAACTGAAGGAAAATAAAAGGAAAAAGTAACTACGGTCTGGTCTTTTGAGTGAAATCCAGAAGCCACATTCAGCATTGGTACATCCCTTCAAGTGTGGGATAAGCACAGCGAAAAAAGCAAAACACTTGACAGTTGTTGTATGCACACTGTGTCGAGCGGAAATGGCCTATCATAGCAGCACAACGGCTATGAACGAACATTTGAAAAGAAAACACCCGACAGCGTTCTTGCCATCACCATCAACTAGTCAATCGTCCGCGTGAGTATACGTTGTCATCATTACACAAAAACATGAGTGTGTCATTTGTATCTGCGTTGTAAATTCATAAACTAAAACACTTTCGCTCTGAGAGGCGCGTTTGGCGTGCCTGTTCAGTGTTTACAAAGACGCGCTCTTCTTTAACGCTAACGTTAATTAGTTGTGCAAATACCTTTTACAACATTAAGAGTTACATATACTATGTACAAACGAACAATTAACTTTCACTTTAATCATACTATCATTGTTGTGTTATTAAGCAAAATAAGCAATACTTTTACTTTTGTTGAAATGTTTACAATGTTACAGAAAATTTCGTTTTGCACTTTTTTTGTATTGGATGTTTATCTTTATTTTTGCACATTTTAAAGCAAAATAAGCAATACTTTTACTTTTGAAATGCTTATACTATTGCAGAATATTAAGATTTGCACAGGATGTTTACTTTTATATTTGCACATTAAAAAGCAAATAAGCTACTTTTAATTTTGTTAAATGTTAAAAGTTTTAAATGTTTACATTGTTACAGAATATTTTGTCATGTTGTTGTCAATGTTTACTGAATGGCCATACTTTTTTTTGTAAATAAAAGTCATGCCTTTTGAAAAAACTGGCCTACATTTATTTTTTCATCTTAATTTTAAATAAAAAATAATAATCGGTAAAAGGAAAAATAATCTAATCTATAGATTAACTGATTAATCGAAAAAATAATCTATAGATTAATCGATAGAAAAATAATCGTTAGCTGCAGCCTTAGTCAACTCATTGTGCTTTTATTGTGAAATGATTACCGGTAGCTTCTATTCTGTATTTCAGGCTACCAGTGTGAGTACAAGAAGCGAACTGGGCAGAAACCCGATGGTTGCGCCATTGTCTTCAAAACCTCGCGCCTTTCGCTCCTCTCATCCCATCCCGTTGAGTTCTTCCGGCCCGGCGACGCCCTCCTAGACCGCGACAACGTGGGATTGGTCGTCCTGCTGCGGCCCAGCCATGCCACAGGAGCCTCAGACTCTTCCAACTTTCTTTGCGTGGCCAACACTCACCTCTTGTACAACCCACGCCGAGGTGACGTCAAACTGGCTCAGCTGGCCATCCTATTGGCCGAGATCAGCCGCTTGTCCCGCCTACCGGATGGCTCCAGCAATCCAGTGGTCCTGTGTGGAGATTTTAACTGCACCCCCTGGAGTCCGCTCTTTAACTTCCTGACCCATGGCTGCTTGGAGTACAGAGGACTTCCCATCAGCTTGGTATGCTTTTTTATTTTTAAAATACTTCCTTTTGGTCTACATAAATAATGATGTTTTTTTGGCCCTCGTTTTTATTAGTCCAGCCCCGGGCTCGGTTGCCATATTTGTAGTTCGAGAGGGAAGCTTCCCGCAAGGAAAAATATTTTATTCTAAGTATATTCTACTTTTGAGCTGCAACATGAATGGCAACAGTGACGGATTTTAGCATCCAACAATGTTTGTAGGAGTCACAGTCAGACCTGGAGCAAAAAGGAACCAAGGAAGACATTTTAGAAGAAAGGCTTGAAATGAATGCATCTCAGTGGTTGGTATTATGTCTGTCGCCCCATTAGTCTTATCATAAAAATTAGTTTTTAGGAAAACCCTTTTTTATATTTTCGGAGGTTGGTGACTCTGTTGTGCTACATTAGAAAGCTAAGCTACACTACAAATCTAGATGATATTTAAACATTGCCAATCTACTCTTATTATTTACCATTTCATCATCTCCTCCATTTCCATTAATAGAAGGCACCGACTCAGTCATTAAAAGTAGCTTTTGGAAAAATCCATCCTTACATTGCCTCATGTGAAGCAGAACTCTTTGAAGTGGTTGGCACACACAAATACATACTTATTCCCAGTTGTAGGCACAAAAGGAAAAAGTCAGGCAGGCATTTTTTTAGTTCTGCAGATTGTAAGTAATCACCCGTGTTGGTAATGTAACCAATAACATAGCATTTTCGTTCTTCAGGTGGTACCTTGGGCATGTTATCGTGCGGACTACAATCGCTCATACGTATATTAAAAACTGCAGATCCTCAGGTAAATTTCTACCATGTATGGATATTCCGCTGATTGCACCGGTGGGAAAAATGTCACAGGTTGTGCAAATTCCAGATGGCTTGTTTAGCAGAAGTATGATGGAGGACAATATTGTTTTATTATCTCTGCAATACCGCCATGGTTTGATTTCAAATTTTTGGGACTTATGCAGATCCCAAATACAAAAAAACATCTACCGATAGGTAAGAAAAGTTGGTTTTGCGTAGACAAAAGTCAGCTGACGCTATCATTGTGCTGATTGGTTAATAGATAATACTGCACCTCATGATTGCACTTAAATACAGTACTTTTCCAAGTAACAATAATAGTACACAATTATGTGTCCATAAAGGGACACACCTTCTAAAATATCTTTATGAGTCGTAAAACATGTCAAAAATGTCAAAATAGAACAAGTTGTAAGACTGTTTTCTAATTTCTTACATTCATTCAAACGGCCAGCAGGGGGCAATCTAGTTGTAGGTAATTGTCATTGACTGCCTATCAATCAATTGGTGCACTATTGTACTCTTAGGTCTTAATTTATTAATATCAAATATCACACGCTAGACAGAGTGTGCAAACAATAAAATAGCGTGTACTATTAGTGGGTGTGTTGCGTGTGATCTACTAAGACTGTGTATCCAATTGTAAAGGTGTTATTTAAATGAGGCTTTTGCGTACATAAGGGACTTTTACCACTGAGACACTTGATCACTTTCTGCACATTCATGTTGTCATGCTCCTACCTGTGTGGTATGTGTTGAACCAGCAGCTTACATTTATAACCTCTAACACTTTTTCTGAAATGCAATCCAGACAACAGAAATATATGCATACTAACATTTAATTCTGTGCGCAAGGCTGTGGATCGCATCACCAGCACATTCGTGCATCTGGAATGACTGAAACGCAAACAAATGCATAATGGAAAGGCTTCTTTTTTTCATGTGGAAGATATATTATAGTAATATGTATTTTAGGTAAATTAAACAACATTAACAAAAACACAAACAGACACAAAACGCATCAATTGAATTCATTTCAATTAGCCCTTTAAGTCATTTAGCGGCTATAAAATTATAAAATGAACTTGCTGAATAGACAATATGTCTCATATGTTGAAAAACACACGTGGGACAGCGTCCATCATGTGTCTTTGCAGCGCGAGCAATGATCCTTTCTCACAGCCGTGTGCGTCTGTGGCACGTCCTTTTCACATGTGCTAAATAAAACGCAAAACAGAGCACCCAAAACTGTGATGAGTGTTGATAAATCACATTGCGGTTGCTGTTTATTATATATTTGTATCTTCTCCTCCCAGTATTGTGGGCATTTTGATGATCAGCATATATTTTGCATATTAAAGAAGACAAAGAGGCAAAATGGATTGCACTCCTTATTCTGCTCAATTAACAGATACAATCCAGGTTGCACACGTTTAGTAGATCAGCTTTGCACATGTTTTAGTACACGCAACCATTTAGAAAATCAGGCCTTAATTGTTGAGTCGTCATCAATTGATGTTTTTTGCAAGGCCTATTGCGATTATTATTAGTAGTCAAAGAGGCCGATGTTCATGGTCATTAAAAGTAAAATATTGGTTCATAAATTAATAAATAAACCGAGTTTAAATGCCTTTAAGCATATGTTTTTTAACATGTTTTCAGGTTTGCAACTTTGTCAAAGTTGTTTTTATCTTAGACAATACACATCAATGTGTTGGGAGCTTGGAATTGATTTCTTATAGAGCGTCTGATTTATAAAAAAAAAAAAAAAAAGCCTGATGCTGATATGGGTCAAAATGCCTTCATTTGCCCTGGCCAATAATTGGTCGATTGCCACTTTTGAGAGCCCAAGTGCGTTCACAGTGAGTAGTACGACAGAATGCAGTACTGTCTGTACCCAGATGTTGCGCTCAAAACACTTAAAATTGTGAATGTGCAGTGATGGACGCTCACTATCGTGGCTACGTGGCCAAAGGAGCGGGAAGTTGAATATTGTGATCGTCATTTTAGTCAGTGTACAATAGGGCTGGGCGATATGGCCCAAAAAATTATCACGATACATTTTTCATATCGTTCAATCTCGATTAATATCCAGATTTTTAATTTTTAAAATAAAGTCTGATTGTTCCATGCCGGATTATACCGAGTACCGTTGCAACCCTACTCTTTATTACTGCAGCAGCTTTAAACACACATTTCCGCCATGTTTGACGGAGGTAATATATGCCAACAGCTGTCATTTTGTTCATATATATACTTGTGTTTACCAGAGGTGCAACGGTGCAGGTAACCCACGCTGCGGCCCGTACCTTGGATTTAGGGTCACAATCTGCTTCTTTTTCGGTACATTTTGGTGAGCAAACTTTATTTTTCCGATTTTTTTCCTCTCGAGTTTTATTTTGCTTGTCATCACAAACTTTGTTCTGCAGTAGACAAGGGGTGTACTGAATACTATATGACTTTTATGAAGTTAACTTTTACTAAACAACACTTTCAAATGGGAAATTATTATTTGTATTCTTTGATTACTTGCATACATCAGTGCCTCTCACTAGTGGTTTGGGAAAAGGCAAGCAGTCACCCAGATTGTGAAGTTTTTTAAAACTCAAATTTAATGAAAATACAATAAAGTGCTGTTTGAATTTGAAGTACTGTAACATGATGTGTACAAACAAATAACAAAATGTTTTTATCCACAAACTCAAAAATTATTTGAACACAAAGTGTCTGCAGAGTTGTGTAGTACATGTTACATCAGAGGAGTTGAATCAGATGAATCAGAGCAAATACAGAAACACAAAGTCTGATTCAAAAATATTTGAATATAAAATGTATTTTTTTCCTGATTGAAAGGGACAGGCGCTAGAAAATGGATGGATGAATTAGTCTGTGTGTTTTTTCTCCCATTCGGGACCAATAGACATTGTGTACCTGCCTGCGAGACCCCATTCAGGGCAGGATTACTGTTATTACGGTTTACTGCTACAGTATCTTCTAACAGACATTTCCGCCATGTTTGATCGAGGTCATTTTGGTAACAGCTGATGTTTAAACTATTGCCCAGCCCGTGTGTACAAAAAGAGTAATGGATTTGACAATACACACACTCAGGTACTCAAGTACACAGTATTCTACTCGAAGTGTAACGATAGATGTATTCCATTTGTAATCAGATTGTGTGTGTGTGCATATGTAGGTGTCGGGTCAGGAGTACTCGAGTGGTCAGCGGCACCTCAATGCTCCCATCTGGTCGGCCAGTTTAGGAATCAACCAGCAGTGTCAGTACGAGAGCACCTGTCCTGCTGCTGAATCATCGTCCCCCTGCGCCACAGGTGACTTGAGAAAGCCACGAGAGCGATGAGGGTCACAGAAAACACTCCCGAACTTTTTATTTGTGCAGTGGTGAAACAAATCTCGAAGCTGACGGTTGAAGAGCTGGCCAACAAAGCTGTTGCTGACGCTTTGAAAAGGTCTTAACTTTCATTTTGCATCTTCAGTTGATCCTGTCTCATGCTGTTAATGCGTGTGCGTGTTCAGGTGGAGGATCGAGCACGGCTTGAAACTCCGCTCTTCTTATGAGCCTTGTCTGATGCCTGACAGGAGACCTGCCATCACCACCTGTCACTCACACACCGCCATGATGGTGGACTACGTCCTGTACACGCCTGGTACGTGCACGCTCATGACTTGCAGACTATAGGAGTCTTGATCAAAGATGGAAATCAACTGGCTGATACTCGGTCTGCTTTCTACAAAGTCTCGCTTCCTGGCGGGCGGGGCCTCCAGCTGCTGGGAAAGTTGTCATTGGTTGACCAGCCGGAGCTGTGGAAAGTCGGCGGTCTGCCCAATCGGCAGCACTCATCGGACCACCTTCCTCTGCTGGTCCGCTTCCGCTGGGTTGTTACGGCAACAGGAGGCAGCCAATCATGACATAAAACTAAGGATCGCCTTTAAGGTTTTTCCAAATTTTTTTTTATACAAGCAAAAAAAAAACCATCATACTTGAAGTGAAGTTTGCACTCAAAATCTTTTTAAAACTTCCTTTTTTGTGATTACCTCCATCTTTTAATCTGTATTAGTCAGCAGGAATGTAGAAAGTCACATTTGCTACCATATTTTTGAAAACATCTTTAAAAAAATATTCATGCAAGAATTTTAACAATGAAAGATTTGATGTGCTGTACCAAGTGCCGTTGTAGTTGAGATCATCCGACTACTTTTCATCCTTTAATATTCACTCCTTCTATAATAATTTGTTCACAATGTGACAACATGCTGACGATTCGTTTACGTCCACATTTGAAGCACACTCACCAACACGTGTACGACATTTGTGAGGTAGCAGTGCACGCTTTTCACGGCATCAGTTTGTGATGCATCATGGGAGAGAAAAAAAATTACCGTGCTGTTTCTTTTTCAATTTGAAGGGTGTAGCTCATAAGCTGCTGGCACACCGTGCATGCAGCTTCTTGATCTCTAAACTGCTGCAGCACGGATGAAATATGAAGGATTATTTCCATAAAGCTGCAGCCTGCGCATATACTGTGGCCACACACGCACACACACACACACACAACTGCAGTTAAGCCGATTACTTTATCAACTGTCAAGCTGTGCGAGTATGACATGTTGCATCCTTGATGACGCTCCAAACTTCTGCAAATGGAAGTGATTTTATTGTGTTGGGTGTACCAATAGTTAGAATGTGTGCTTAATCAAATGACCAGGTTTTAGGTTTTATTTTAATTAAGAAAAATTAAAAACATGCAGTAACAGTCTTATGTAACAATAACTCCAGTAATTACTTTGGGGGTTGAAAGGTGTCACGTTGTTGCCACGGAGACACAAAAGCACATTTAAAACAAAACATGCTCAGCTTGTTCACTTTGCTTTACATTTTAAAACACTGAGATGTTTTTTGTCACGTATAAAAAAATTGATTTGAAATGTTTCACATCAATGACAGTAACAATTCATTTGCAGGATTGTATGAAGATTGAAATGCTGAAATACGGCCTTGACAAGAACGCACAAAATCAACACAATCCTTTGAAATTAAACATTCAACACTTTTAAAAACTCACATCATGTTCATCCTGCGTTAATTAACCATCACAGTCATGTGACCAACATTCAGCTAAACCATAAGACTGTCATTAAAATGTGCTCTAGGGTTTGTGCTCAGGCTCCGCCTCCTCCGCCCTGGAAGACGTGGACGTGTGCATAGCTCCTTGTGGAACCTCAAACATTCAACTCAGTACCACTACTAAAAACAATTACTACAGCAAATACTGGCGTATCATGTGCACACCTACATGTGCATACAGTCAAGCTGGAAATGATTCATATCTCTGACAAATTTTGACATATATTTCTTTTTACAATAATGCTTATTGTACATGATCTTATTGTGTCAAGAAAAAACTTAGGAACAAAGTCCAGATTTCCAGATGTATGAAATGAACGATTTTATCCTTGACTGTATACACAAATGTTAAGCATGTACATGTATAGGCACGTATATCTGTTCATGTACAAGCATGATGTGTACAAACTTAACACATGTAGGCATTAAGGCTGCACGATAATTTGAACCAATGTAGTGTTTTATGACATCACACGCACAAATTCGATAACATTAAAAGTAGCTGATAACTGAATTTAAAAAAAAAGGCTCCATTGAGGTGAGATTAGTTGCCTCTTGTCAACATCCCCTAAATTAATTGTAAAAATATGTTGTGTCAATCGTGCGGGACTTCTTTACTGTTTCAAGGCTTTTCTTGTGCTATTTGCACCAAATGTTCTACAAACATTCCAGGAGGTGGGAAAGAAACCATCATTCTTGAACACATCAAACCTTACTCGCCACCTGAAACACCAGCATGGCTACAGCGGTGATCTGAGAGCCTACGAAGACGCCTGTAGCTAAAGAAACTGCCCCAAATCCAGCTGCAAAGAAAGGCCCGGGGCTTGATTCAGTCGCCGCAGCGTTTGAAAAATGCAAAAAGTTTTCCAGAGACGACCCTCGGACTAAAGCGATCTGCGACCAGCCTTTTCCCATCGATGAAGATACCGACTCTTTCCTGGTGTGCACAAACTACACTTAAACGTACATAAAAAAAATTATACATATACCGTATTTTTCGGATTATAAGTCACTCCGGAGTTTACGTCGCACCGGCCGAAAATGCATAATAAAGAAAGAAAAAAACATAAGTCGCACTGGAGTATAAGTCGCATTTTTGGGGGAAATTTATTTGATAAAACCCAACGACAAGAATAGACATTTGAAAGGCAATTTAAAATAAATAAAGAATAGTGAACAACAGGCTGAATAAGTGTACATTATATGACGCATAAATAACCAAGTGAGAACGTGCCTGGTATGTTAACGTAACATATTATGGTAAGAGTCATTCAAATAACTATAACATATAGAACATGCTATACGTTTACCAAACAATCTGTCACTCCTAATCGCTAAATCCCATGAAATCTTCTTCCTCGTTGTCGCTCCTGGTATGCACCGCTAGCGTCCTTTCTTCCTGCTGCTCGATCGCCGTTCTCTGCTGCATATTTCACTACGTCCAGCTTGTAATCTGCAGTATATGATTTCCTTTTCGGTGCCATTTTTGTTCAGTTTTTATAAGTTACCGCCAATGTAGAAATGATCCATTTTAATAGCTACGGCAGTAGCATATAGCAGTTAGCATCCCATGACCCACAATGCACTTCTGCCATGACCCTTCCCCGTCGAATTCTTATTGGTTGACGTGTGTGTGTGTGACGATTGCTGACATTTTGCTTCGTCTCTTCCGTGAATGAGATAAATAATATTATTTGATATTTTACGGTAATGTGTTAATAATTTCACACATAAGTCGCTCCGGAGTATAAGTCGCACCCACGGCCAAACTATGAAAAAAACTGCGACTTATAACCTGAAAAATACGGTAAATGAGTTATTGGTATCGGTCTTGAGAACCAGGAAATAATAGCTGTTTTGCTTTCATGAAAAAACTATTGTGCATCCCTCATATACATGTTAGGTGTGTACAGGGGCGCCGAAAAGGGGGGGTAAAGGAGACGGATTCTAGGGGCCCACAATGGAGGGGGGCCCAGAGAGGCCCCTAATGATGATGAAATTATAATACAGAAAAAATAATGACACTGTGTTGGGGGCCCTGTAAAGATTATTTTCATGAGGCCCAAAATCCCTAGCGGCGCCCCTGGGTGTGTATACATACATGCATACACACACATATGCATGTGTTAAGTATGTACACCCGTGTCCATGGGGTGGGCGGTGCTAAAAGAACTAGTTAAAGAGTCCTGGGTTTTCAAATCAGCACTACTTCCTTTCTTCATGACAGAAAGTTTGAGGTTCTTGTCGACGATAATTCATTTCTAACCGTATATGTTAAAAAGAGACATCTTCATTGATTGATTGATGTTATTGATCATGTTTTCCTGTGAAGCTCCTCCTCTTCTAGTCATGGAGTAAATGTGCCAATCAACATGAGTGAAGAGCATCAAGATGTTTCCTCCTCATTAGGCAGACATGACTAAAGGATGGAAGAAACGTGAAGATGTGAGCACTCAGCTCCATCTCTCAAAATGATATGGTCCATTGAGACGGTAGAACTTGTGTCCGGGAGGATTTGCTACAAAATGATTGAGTTCATCCCATCTTTGGCTGGGAACGATACTGCTGAAAGGATTCGAGCAGACCGGGTCAGATTCTTATCTGGTAGCCATCGTTGAGCGTGCTGAGTTCTGGAGGCTTCTTCTCCACTGACGCCGGCCTGGAGAACGGAACAACGTAAACGTTATTTATGATTTGTCTGGCATAGTCAGAACTTGTTTGTGTTTCTTCATCTCTAAAAGCTGCTCCACAGCTGTGACAAAGTCTTACTCACTTCCTGTTTCATGAGGTCACCAATGTCAACACATTAGTGTGTGTGTGTGTCTACATATAGACCTCATACAGCCAAATAACAAGCAGTGTTGCTATGCTTTGACTTCTAGAGACACTGCTTGGGTCATGTGACCTTGCACACCACACACACACACACACACAGTAAAGGTCAGACGATGCTGCGTCAACATTAATTCTGCTGCATGCCAACTTGGCGACTCGCAGCTGTCGTCCAAGTCAGCTCGTGTTTCATCTCAACGCACAGCTGACAGGGTGTTCATGTGTGTGTGCCAGCATCAGTCACACACATGCAGCATGTCCTAATTAGAGTTATTAAAAGATCCTTTTGTTGATGAATTGATTAACAAAGTGTTATGAATCATAATAGTTACACATGATTGTCATGAATAAAAAGTTGAATTAGAACATAAACCTGTCATTAAATTGATCAACGTAATAAAGAGAAGCTTGGTAATGAGAAGCTGTCATGTTCAAGATAACCATGATGACGTAAGTATGATAAAGAAAAACATGATGAAAAGTCAATGATGAACATGGCACAGTGCCATGATCAATCCAAAGATGATTTAGTGTCACGATAAAGAGAAACATAACATTTCTTAACAAGATAAAGTGCCATAATGATAATAAACATGATAAAGAGGAACATGATTAATGTCATGATAATGAGAAACTTGATAACGTGTCATAGTAAAGAGCACTGCAATAAAATGTCCTAATGAACGTGATCAAGTGTCATGACTATAATGGATATGATAAAGAACATGATACAAGATGATAATGGTGAACATTATAAAGTGTTATGAATAACATGATGAAATGGCAATAATGAACATGATGAAGATAAACAAGATACAGTTTAATGATGAACATGATGAAATGTCATTATGAAAAGTTTCAGTTGAGTACTTGCCCCTCAGGAGTACATGTTAAGTGTGCGAGCGCGCGTGTGTGTGTGTGTGTGTGTTGTCAGGACAATGAGACTTGGGGGTGTTAAATCTATGAGACAGCAGCATTTCAGGGAGGACACTCACGATTTGTCTCTGCGGTGCATGAGGCGGCGCTGTGGGCTGCCTTGGCGGCGGCGTGGAGACAGAGACTTCCCGCGGCTTCGCTCCTTGATTGGAGACTGAGCACTGGACGACTTGAGGATCTAAATAAAGTACAGAGAAATAAATCATTGTTAATATCGATAGATGTCATATCATGTAAAGTTGACTGTGTAGCCGCCGGAATCATCATCATTATCATCATCAGCTGACATCAACCACAACCACTGCCACCATGATGAATACAACGATGGATTAATAATGTATTGTATGTGTGTGTGTAAGAAGGAATACAGCATAAAGTGTAAGCGTGTATTAAGTTTAGGAGTCAGTAAAATATATTTTTTTAACTCAGCATGCATGGCCAAGACTTTTCGTGGCTCACATGAATAACTGCTCCCAGCTGTTCATGTGATTACAAATAAGTGGGTCACAGTGGTCATGTTTGTTTTATTTTGTCCTATAAAACCTTTATACCAGTGTATCTTATATACAACTTTACTCAATAACAAACATGTACACACAAACTATTGCACATAATGCTGTTTGCATGCCATCATTATCCTGATGGCAACGATGCAAACCTTAGCATTAGCATAGTGCTAAATTGATGCAAACTGTAGTGCTTTGTATATATACTGTATATGTATATATATATATATATATATATAAAAAATTTTCACAAAAACTTTCAAAATATAACAAAGGAAAATACAGTACAAAATAACAGACATAAGGGAAAGAAATCAATAGGCATAGTTAATCTAATAAATGTTTAATGTTATGTTCATTAAGAATGTCTTTTGCTTTTATAGCTTTTTTGTTTTGGCTTCCTGATGGTGTACAAAAAGTATTTTAAGTTAGACGTTCAATTCATACAGTCTTGGTGATTTATTGGCACATTTGCATTTCTGAATGCAATATTTAGCAAGAGTGAGGAGATTTACAGTGTATTTTTGATGACTGTGAAGACGTTTTGGAGAATAAAGTAGAAGGACATTATATTTGTTTTCCATTTCAACCCCAAATAAAAGTACACATAGACTGTAAAAGAAGCAATGAACAAGTGGAAGTCATATCAATGTCATTATTAAACGTTTGTAAATAATTATTGGTTGGGTATCTGCTGTGCAATAATTTAAATGCCGCGTCTTTTGTTTTGTTAAGGACACAGTATTTGTTAGTTGGATTTTTTTACAGCACTTTTTTCCAGTCAATGTCATTTAAAATGTTATTCCATCTGTACTGACCAACTGTAATGTTTTGGTCTGTCACTGAAGATGTTTATTATTGCACTTCCTATCAAATACATTTATACCATTGATCAATGGGCAAATATCTATATTTTGATACATGTTTATCACTGTCAGAATGGAGTTTTTGTTATTCAGAAGGAAGTCTTTTTCTGGTCGTAGCATATTATATTTTTGCACAAAGTCAGAATAATTGTAAATATTACCGTTTGAATTAATCAGAATCATCCTTATTGGATCTAGGATGTTCTATGCATCTTGTATTGAATCTATTTTAACTTATTCCATCACTTCCTGGTTTGGTAACCTCAGTGTGGCCAATAAAAATAGATTGGGTGGTATAATCAAGGTGTGCCAAAAGACCATAGGCACTACCTTGAACCCCCTGAACCAGATCTATCAGGCCAGAGTCATCCAGAAGGCAAAGGCAATTCTGGTCAACCATCAGCACCCTCTCTTCTCAGAGTTTAGACTCTTACCCTCGGGATGCAGGTACGCTCCTACTAATAGAAAGGCCAAAAACAACAGATACATAAGACCCTTTGTTCCCTCAGCTGTTGCCTTTATAAATGAGCTTCTTAAACAAGCTTAGCTGCTATGCAGTCACTTTAGTAGGAAGCGACGTGTGATGATTCGTTTTTAATTGTTTTACAAATGTTTTTAGTTTTTAGCTCAATGCTTTCATGATGGTTTGTATGTTGTATGTATTGTATGTATTTGTACCTTGTTTTACTGTTGTACCTTGTTTTTACTGTTGTACTTCGTTTTTACTGTTGCACCTTGTTTTTTACTGTTGTACCTCGTTTTACTGTTGAACCTTGTTTTTTAATGACTACTGCTGCAAACCAAATTGCTCCTCGGGGACAATAAAGATTTTCTAAGTCTAAGTTGTTCCAGATGGGAGCACTTCCAGGTAAGACATTGTGTTTGTGCAAGTCAAGCCAGGAAAGTAAGGTTTGTTTTAGAAATATAAATAATTTAATCAGAAGTATAGCCTGTGTATTGTCGAATTTCGCTGCTTTCATGAAAAAAGCAACCAGTAGCGTAAAACAGTGATTAAAATGGAAAGTTAAGCTAACATTGTTTGCGTCAATGTGAACTTCCTCAAGCTTTATTTGTCTATATGCTTACTGTCCGTTAATATACTATGTGAACTTTCTAACACTATATTTGTTTACATGCTTTCTGGTCAGAAGATACAATGAAATAAACATAATTTTAAATCACTACTTACTTGTACACAAGGCATACAAAGCAGCTGCTTTCAATTAATATTTAGTACGAGGCAAATATTTAAAATATTTGCCTTTATGCGCATGCTTAAGGGAAAGGTAAGGGAAAAATTGGATATGAGGGCCAGCATGGACGAATAGAACAGACAAGCCATTGTAATGTCTGCTCGCGGAAAAACAAAAATCCTAATCTACGATTTGACTCCCTTGAATGGCCTTGACGCTCCAACAACAGGAGCAGGCTGTTCTGAAAACATCCCCGAGGACACCTCAATGATGGTCGCTTTTGACGTCCCTCCCTCATCAACGACACCTGGAGTCGAACTGTTGCTTGCATGCAGAACGGCCCCAGGCCTATGAACATGAACACTACATCAACACACCCAAAACAATGGGCATATACACACACACAGACATCGACTGAACACCGGCTCATAATTGCATTTTAATAATATTCAATGCCACCTAAGTTTTCATAGATAATATTTGTAATATAACAGAGCTTGTTTATGTTTTGTGTGTAATTCTTGGAGCCTTTTAACCTTTAAAAATGTTCCCATTCTCACCTATGGTCATGAGCTTTGAGTTGAGACGGAAAGTATAAGCAGCCAAAATGAGTTTCCTCCGTCGGGTGACGGGGCTCTCCCTTAGAGATAGGGTGAGGAGCTCAAAGTAAAGGTCCTCCACATTGAGAGGATCCACATGAGGTGGTTCAGGCATCTGGTCAGGATGCCCCCCGGTCGCCTCCTTTGGAAGATGTTTATGTCTGACCAATAGGAGGCCACGGGAAACACCCAGGGCACGTTGGGGAGACTATGTGTCTCCCAGCTGGCCTGGGGATGCCACAGGATCCTCGGGAGGAGCTGGACTAGGTGGCTGGGGAGAGGGAAGTCTGGCCTTCTCTGCTTAGGCTGCTGCCCCCGCGACCCGCCCTCGGATAAACGGCAGAAGAAGGATTGAGCGGACTGAGCGCCGTCACTACACAATCGGTACCGGAACTTCGGAAGACACGATTGGTCCACACATGCGCATGAACTATGTCACTTCCTGTCAACTTGTTTTACGGCAGTTATATTCTTGCACGCCTTCACTGTCACCATGTTTTTTTTTTTTGTAATCTTTATTTCAATAATAATGTCAAAGAAAACATTACATACAAAACAAGATTAGCAAAGCATAAATAACACGTCAAACCTTGCAGAGCAGAAACAAAAACACTGAAGTCTATTTATATAAACAAATGTCATTCTTTGGGACTCAACAGTGATTACAACAAAGCTTGACACACAGCTGAAAGTGTGTGTGTGTGTGTACGTGTGTGTGCATGCATGTGTGTGTTGACAAATGACTGACCTATATAGCCTGCACTGCAGCCTAGTTCATGTCTTGCTACTTACACAGACACACTTTTAGTCATCTATTGCTTTGAAAGTACAGTCAATGTTTTGATTTCTGTGACCAACATTGATTGATAAATACACCATTTATCATCAAAGTATTGATTATTGATTTCGGCATGAGTAGTGTGTGTGTGTACAGTACCTTCATCCTCATGTCACGGCCATGTTTCTCCAGCTCCCGCTTCATCTCCTGAGGGCCCAGTTTTGCAGCGTTTAGCACCAAATACTTCCACTCTATGGACTGACACACGTGGGGGTCATGAGGCACGTATAGGCCGATCTTCACCTGGGGGTCACATAGCATCACTCACTTAACTTTAGTTGTAATTACAGCGTCCAACGACAACACAGTGACGTTTAAAGTTTGCATGATTATTTGATAATGACCAGGTATCAAAAACTCTGATACCACTAGCAGTGATGCCACTTGTAGTAGCAGTGATACTACTACAAAACCCAAAACCAGTGAAGTTGGTACGTTGTGTAAATCGTAAATAAAAACAGAATACAATGATTTGCTAATCCTTTTCAACCTATATTCAATTGAATAGACTGCAAAGACAAGATACTTAACATTCGAAATGGAAAACTTTATTATTTTTTGCAAATATTAGCTCAATTGGAATTTGATGCCTGCAACAAGTTTCAAAAAAGAAAGTCGAGGAATGCTCATCAAACACTTATTTGGAACATCTCACAGGTGAACAGGCTAAATGGGAACAGGTGGGTGCCATGATTGGGTAAAAAAGCAGCTTCCATGAAATGCTCAGTCATTCACAAACAAGGATGGGGCAAGTGTCACCACTTTGTCAACAAATGCGTGAGCAAATTGTCGCATTTCTCAACCAGCTATTGCAAGGAATTTAGGGATTTCACCATCTACGGTCCGTAATATCATCAAAAGGTTCAGAAAATCTGGAGAAATCACTGCATGTAAGCGATGATATTACGGACCTTCGATCCCTCAGGCGGTACTGCATCAAAAAGCGACATCAGTGTGTAAAGGATATCACCACATAAAACTCTACAATGCAAAGCGAAAGCCATTTATCAACAACACCCAGAAACCCTGCCAGCTTTGCTGGGCCCGATGTCATCTAAGATGGACTGATGCAAAGTGTAAAAGTGTTCTGTGGTCCACATTTCAAATTGTTTTTGGAAACTGTGGACGTCGTGTCCTCCAGAACAAAGAGGAAAAGAACCATCCGGATTTTTATCGATGCAAAGTTCAAAAGCCCGCATCTGTGATGGTATGAGGGTGTATTAGTGCCCAAGGCATGGGTAACTTACACATCTGTGAAGGAAGGCACATTTATGCTGAAAGGTACATACAGGTTTTGGAGCAACATATGTTGCCATCCAAGCAACGTTACCATGGACGCCCCTGCTTATTTCAGCAAGACACTGCCAAGCTACGTGTTACAACAACGTGGCTTCATAGTAAAAGAGTGAGTGTACCAGACTGGCCTGCTTGTAGTCCAAATGTGTGGCGCAATATGAAGCCTAAAATACCACAACGGAGACCCCGGACTGTTGAACAACTTAAGCTGTACATCAAGCAAGAATGGGAAAGATTTCCACCTGAAAAGCTTTAAAAATTGGTCTCATCAGTTCCCAAACGTTTACCGAGTGTTGTTAAAAGGAAAGGCCATGTAACACAGTGGTGAACATGCACGTGTGCCAACTTTTTTGCAATGTGTAGCAAGTTAATGATTATTTGCAAAAAAAAAAATTAAGTTTAAGTGACCTGAGGATCAAAATGTTACTATACAATAAATATAGCAGTTACATTTCAATAATAAAGTTGCTGAAATTAAATTAAGAATGTCTAACTACCTATTCCCCCTCATCAAAACTTAAAAATTGTTTGCTACACTTGGATAGCGGCAAACCTAACATTGAACACTTCCCTTAACGCAGACGTAATAACGTCATCAAAGCTCACATTTAAACATTCATACACAGTAGAAGTAATAGAGACATCTCTTAAAGCGGGGCTCGTGGGGGACACCGGAAGCTGGCAAACGTCACGTCCGGCCGGCATTTATTTTCTGTGGTTTTTATTAGAAAAGCCACCATCTTGTTTGTAGTCCGGACATAAGTTATAATGATATGACCCCTACGTCAGGAGCCAGGAACCCTCAAGTTTCTGGCCGTCTGGTCTACCATCTGAGCAGCAGCCCCCTATTGTATGTATTGTTACTATGAATGTGAGACTAATGATATATGATCGAAAAAATAGTAGCAATGCAGTACTGTTCTTTGGCGATGTAGTGCTTATACTCTCTTTACCTTCTTGAGGATGTGCTGGTATCGTTTGTAGGAGCTTTCCAACTCAGCCACCAGCTCGCCGAGGGTTCGGTGGATAAGCGGCTTGTCCATGAGGTCCGGCCGGCGGCTCATGCCGAGCGAGCCGTAGCGTCCATTGCAGTAGACGCCGAGCACGACGTGATGGAAGCAGTGACCTGAGAAGTGAGTCTTAAAGCTGATGGGGAATCTTTCTAGAGACATCAGGCCGTTGGTCATGTAGCTGCAAGGCGGATGTAAGGAAGACATACATTTGTACACGTCACCAAACAAATATTACAAGTAATCATTTCTGGGAGTGTTTACATTTCATAAATACTATTTTTTACTATGATTCTAGGCCCATTGTGTAAGAATGAAAAATAACTGTACAGTCAGACATTGGAAGGTTGTACTGAAAAAAGAAAACAATTGCAAAATAAGTCATTTTTAAAGGTGAAAGTAAAAACACAAAAGTACATACAACTAATAAATACAGTATAGTAGGACACAAGGACAATATAGGACTCAACTTTCACTTTAAGATAAACATGTATGCACGTTTTTAATATAAAATGTACATTTTGCACTGAGCAGCAAGCCTAATCAAATTATGCAATTCTGTCGAAGGAATTTCAAATTGTGACAGCATGAAGTGGAACTCGAATATGAGCTGCAGGGTCAATCATTATGTCCCCGTTGCCAGATGTACAATAATATAATATTTGGACAATATATTAACCCTCTGCACGATCGATATTACAAACATGTCCTTGTACTTCATTACAAGACTATTAGCAAACACATATGACAACATCCTGCACTGCACTCTGATTTACAAGCCAAGTGGGGACGCCTTTTTCCTCAAAAATGCTATTTAATATAAGTTAAACTACAAATTTAAATACACTATACTCGGTCTGTGGTCCTTTTTGCTGTTGCAGATGGTCCTGTAAAACATCAAATCGGGTGTGTGCGATAATTTCCCTCAGAATACAACCATTTCTTTTTAATTCTGGCACGATAATTTGTCATTTTCCATCTGGCAACGTTCAATAGCATTAGCTTTGAATGCTGAAATGAGACAAGCTAACGAGTCACGGCGAGGAAGAACGGCGTGTCCTCCAGCTACTCTGCTGATCCAGGGAAGTTCTATATGTAAAACTATTAATAACCACTTCATGTCGTCGCCAGTGAATGGTTTATTGATCTAAAACACCTCCTGCGAGGCATGCTAATGGTTGTTCTTGTCATATGACACACGACAAACAGAGCTTCTCTTCATCTTAATCCCCTACTAACACTAACAAACAACCACTTGTAGTTGTACATTTCCTATTTACACCTACAAATATCTACATTTAGTTGTGTCTCACTTGGTCCCAAGTTTATCGTATTTATCGCAATCTATGGTCATCGTACATGAGGCAACAGCCGCCAGGAGGTGCTGAACAAAATGAAAGAACAACTGAGTTGCAACGTACTAGGCCTCATAGCTCAGTGGTTAGAGCACTGGTCTTGTAAACCAGGGGTCGCGAGTTCAATTCTCGCTGGGGCCTGCCTTCTTATTTTTGTGCACTGAATAATATATTTTTAGACATAACTGTAGTTTGTTTTTTGTTTTGTTTTTTTTACCGTAAATAGCTTACGTTTTGTCACTTCCCTCTATTATTTATCATGCTTGTTTGTCTTTGCTTCTTCCTGTATTTCACTCTTATTTGTCTTTCCTTTCTTCTGGTTCCCAATTCAGCCCTGGGATAAAGTCGCTTGCCTGCTGAGACTCACACACGAGTCACAAGCGTACAAATGTCTCCCCACCCAATAAAAACAAGCTTTCCTCAGCCAAACTAAAAGGCCATTGTTCAGTGTATATTAATAAGTAAAGCTGATTACAACTAAAAAAGCTTTTATTTACAAAAAATAATTAAGCCATGTGTATGTATGTGTGTCTCTGAGAGACAGTAAAGGGGAGTGGTGAACTTTGAAGTGAGCTCTTGTTGCCTAGTAACAAGGTTGGATGGCGGCGTGGTGTGTTCGAGTGCAACGGGTTGTCTTGTAGATTCCACAAACACACAGACATGTGGCCTCATGGTCCACTTATGTGCGTGTGTGCGCGCATGCATGCATGTGCGTATTACCAGTTAATTGGGGGACAGTTTGTTCATGTGGCAAACAAAAAGCTGTGTCCCCATTTGGGGGGGGTCAAGGCGTACAATTAGGGTGAGGTCAAAGTGCGGCTTGTTGTTGTAATTCTCACACAAGTGTGAGTTGGAAAAGGATACATTCCCAAGATGACAGCTTCCAGACATTTAATTGGCAGAGACTCCCTGATCATCTCTCGTGCAGTCTCCATCAACCTGGCAAAGGAAGATGACATCAGGGTTCAAACAAATATTTTCTTTTACTCTCCCTTCACTCCTCCATGTATAGATGTGTTTGTATTCATGCAAGTATGTTTTCTTCATTACAACACTTTCCTCCTCCATACCAATAGAGGGCAGTATTTACAGGAACCAAACAAAAAACAGTCAAATTCAGCAAATAAGTTTAGTTCAGGTTTAGACAAGATGCTTCAAGTTCCCTGGGCACTTTGAAGGTACAACTGTGGACAGGAGATACAACTTTTTTGTTTCTAACTTCACTGTGATGCCATATAAGGCAATCGCCTCACACCATGTGACCTGACATATGAACCGCCAGCTCAGAGATTGTCATTATTCCAGCTAAAACCCTTGTCAAAAATTATGGAATTAGCAGACTTGGTGAATGTTGATTCATTTGTTTAATTTTGTAGAAAAGTGCAGATAACAGACGTAACCATAACTGCTGTATAATCATTACAAATGGCAACTTTCTGGCTTTAAAAACACGAAAAGAAACTAAGAAAATAAATTGTGTTAGTCAGTAAGTTTCATTAATGTCAAAGGATAATCATTAGGAGGGTAATGATTGAGCGATATATTGATAGATTGATTTATATCCCTAAATTTCAACTATATTGTTCGGTACTTGGCAAGTTTGCCTTCCGGAAGATACGTATAAATTCAAGATCGTTTTAAACAGGAATTAATGAATGTTATCGTTATATAAAATGCAGCACTTTTAATGATAAGGACGTTAAACTTTAGGTCTATTTTGCCCGTCTGCGGCACCATCAAAGCAAAAATGGCGGATAGCCGAATACCGAGGGTGGTCGAAAAAGGTCAAACGCAAACGCCACAAGACAATATCATTACAACACAAACTTTCAGCTACAGCACAATAGCAAAATCCATAACAAATACACACAACAAAATTAAGTAATATAAATCTACAACACAACTTTTAACGCACAAAAGACGCAACAGACAACGGAAGCGACAGCGGAGCAAGTTACTGCGATGCACCGACTTCGGAACACAACACAAAGCGACAACATGGCAGCCAAGGAAAAGTAATTTCATCAGAAACAAATAAATACAAGAGATGGAGGAGGCTATGGAAATTAGGAAGCGAGGAGCCAACACCTTCAACAGGGATGAGGAGGCATGCATGCTTCCGCACACCTGGGACACGCCAAGGCGGAGAACAAATACTGTATGGCCGGACCTGGGAACTTTATTTAGCAGGTAAATCCACTGTTAGAATTTTGGTTACTGTAGTTTAATTGAAAATGTCTTGAATATTGAAATTGTGAGCAGAAAAGGTTTTCCTCTTGTTCAACCTAAAGTGTTGGTTGGACTTTATTCAAATACATGTGAATGCATTGGCCATTAATTGTTGTTCACTTGTTTGTTAGTATCCATAATTCATATATACCTACCGTAAATTCCGGACTATAAGCTACTACTTGTTTCCTACACTTTGTACCCTGCTGCTTATAAAACGGTGCGACTAATTTAAGGATTTTTCTTCACTGACGGCGATAATGCAAATAGTTAAAAAAAACAAGCAAATACACTCATATGGTGTTATTGTTTGTGCTATGGTTCGCTCACTGCAGGTGCTGCCGGGTGAACTCTTTAGTGCCGTTCCGTCTTCTAATCGTCCATAGCATTCCTGCTCGTATGGATTCTTCATTCATCACTCCAAGCAACACTTGTAAGTTTTACAGTACATCTAAAACAATTCATACTTACTAAATTGTCCCATGTGATGTCTGTCGGCGTATTTTCATGCATATTTGTACGAGCTATTGTAATGTAATCAAGCTAGTGTCTTTAGCATCAGCTAATATGCAAACACCTTTACATGCGTCTGTTAGGATGATTAACTTACAATGGCATTTTTTTTTTTTTAAGTTTCACAAATTCCTCAGTAAATTCACCAAAACGTCATTGTGGATTTATTGAGTCTGTTTAACTGATTGGAGAGCTAGCTTCCACAGCTAGTGGGTCCATGATGATGACTTCTGTTTTGTTTGATCAGCCGTTATACAGCCGTGATACACGCACCGTTTGAAAACAATTAAGTTATTTAAATAAACATTTACACAATCTTTCTGTGTAAATAACTCATTTTGCAACACAGCAGCTTATAGTCTGGTGCGGCTAATACATGGAAAAACATTTTTCCCCCCTAAAATGTATTGGGTGCGGTTTATATATCAGAGCACTCTATAGTCCAGAAAATACGGTAATTACCCTGCAAGAAATAAAAGGAATATAGGAAACTTCCACTGCAGTGTCCAGTATCCATTATTTATTTCAGTCACACTGAATCGTTTCGGATCGAATCGTTCTAAAATAATGAGATTGTCCCTGAATTGTATCGGCAAACACAAATATTGAATCAAATTGAATCATTGCTAAAATTAATCGTTACAGCCCCTATCATCATCACGCCATGGTGTAAAAGAAGTTGATTGGTCATTGGCCAAGTACAAACAGCATGTGAAGTTTGTAAAGGGCAAGGAAAACATCAAAACAACAAACTTAAAGCAATGTCGAAAACAGAAAATGCACAGCACGTCAAATGAAGAAAAAATGGGTGAAACTGGAATTACCGTCTGTAACTGAACTATAAGAAACCTAAAAGATATTGGATTTAAATACAATCCAAACAAAATCCGGCATTAGAGGGGAACTGCACTTTTTTTTTGCAAGTTTGGCTATTGTTCACCATCATTATGAAAGACATGATGGATTTTTTAAAATGCATTCTAAATATCAAATAAACGTAAATAAAAGTCTGCTTACAGCTGAGCCAATGGGAGGTCCTCTATTCTGCCCATAAAATCCAATAAATAACCATTCAAAAAGCGCCAACAATACTCCATTTACATTTCACGAACGCAGACGAACATTTATAGTGGCGAAGTAATCATTTTCATTTGGCCCTATGTTTACATCATCGAGTGGTCTGCTGCTTCCTCGCTCCCCTGCAAGTTTATTCTAGATCATAAGGCATGCCTCTCACTTGAAAAGTAGATGGCTGAGAATATAATCGGACAAGTTGGGACACTTTGATAGTCATTTAGGACCTGGAATTAGTGAGAACGACACGAAGGGCGCGTGTTCGCCCCCGCCCTCGCTCTCCCACCTCATTTCTTTGCGAGGATTATGAGACATTTTTTAACTAAATGGGAATATATGAACATCCTAGCAGTCAGCATCTTAATGACAGCAGACCTTGTACAGTAAGTGATGTTTTGTTATGTGTGTTGGCTCTCATGAAGTCTGCAGTAAGCAAAAGTCAGCGATGATGAACTCAGTGATGCGTTTTTTTACTTAATGGGCCGCGTATGCTTAAAATGATCAAAATACGTAAATACTAAATGTAATTATAAATGTGCTTGTTACTACATTACATATACTGTATACTTACATCAAGTATATAAAACCAAATGGAGGTGTTTGGATGTTTTTTTAGGGGCTCTATAGGCAGAATTGAACGGCTACCATAGACTCCATTGTAAACTGATTTTTGATCGCATTTATTTCATATTTAGAATGCATTAAAAAGAATCCATCCGTCATCATGTCTTTCAAAATGATTGAACGATTGTCAAAATTCTCCAAAAAAGTTCAGTTTCCCTTTAAAGACTAAACAGAAAAAAAAACATTCCAATGGGTTAAGGAAAAGCAATTGTGGACTGTCGTGGACTAGATGAAAGTCATAATCAGTGATGAATCGCAAATTTGAATTGGGCAAAAAGATGATGCGGGGAACTTTTGTTTGGTGCTGTTCCAATGAGATTTATGAAGACGACATGTTCAATAAATGTACAAATTTACATCAACATTTTTGACATAGGATGTTTAGGGATTGACAAATTTACAGGTTAACTTACAGGTTGAACTTGTTTCCCCCTCTCTTCTGTCCGCCATTTTACTCCTTACCCTGCTTCTTGTTTGTTATTTTTGGCGGACGGCACCATCTGCAAATAACAGTAGCTCTGAGAGCCTTAACTTGACTCCGGAGCATCACCTGTCATCGTGGAGTGCAAATTACAGAGTGCTCTGCCTGCAAGTGTGGATCGCATGGTGGAATATTACTGACAAAACTTTTAACTTGAAGAAATTTGTTTTTATATCTTCGGATAATTTTTTAATTGAAGATTTTTATTTTATTTGCGAATCGTTGGACTTGAGTAAAAACATTTATGTGTGTTTGTGGAGTTTTGGCAGTATTTCACTCCATAATAATGGCCAAAAAGTCCAGATCTTAATCCAATTGAAAATCTGAGGTGGAAATAGAAGGAATCAGTCCATGACAAAACGCCAACCTGCAAAGCTGACCTGACACCAGCAATCAGAGAATGTTGGAGTTAGATTGAGGAAGAGTACTTTTTTCTCATTAAATCCATGCCTCAAAGACTGCAAGCTGTTACTGCTTCTTTGTTTTGAATGATTCCAAATTTCACTTCGAATGGAGTGATTCCATATTTTTTTTACTCCGATCTAAAAATGAAATAGTTACCGACTAGCATAATTAATTTTCTTGATTTATTTTACTTTTTCTTATAGCCGGAAAGTTTTCATTTGAAATTACTATAGTTTTGTGGCATGTCTGTTATCTGCTTATTTATACAAAATTAAACAACCAAAAGAACATCCTCCAAGTCTGGTGATTCCATATTTTCCAGGGGTTGTATGAGAGGTTGAGTGAAAGAGCAAAGTGAAGGTGATTGCGTTGCTATCTGACCCGCAGAGAGGACGGTTCTTCTTGATCTCAAAGAACTGCGTGCCCGTGTGGTTGTATCTGACAGCGGTGTTAAGGACTCGTCACGTCGCTTTTGTGTGCAAACAAAAAGACTGAAAGCGATCGGACCATCTGTCGCCATGCCGACTGAGCCGGCCCGCCGCCAAAAAGGATACTGCAGAGCCTTCATGAAGTTCTGGACCAGCACCAGCCAGTCTTGCACTGACATGGACGGCTTAAACGTAGGAAGCGAGGGCACGTGATGCTGATGGAGAAAAAGAAAAATAGTTAGACATTGTCACACTTGGTTTCGAAAAGCGTTAAAAAAAATGTTTCCCGCCTCGCAGGAGGAATGTTCTCGGTTTGGACCGCCTTTCATTCTTGGCTTCTTGTGATGGAAGTGACAAGCCCATTGAGATGATTTGGTCTTCTGCTCCAGTGGTGAGGCTAGCACACCAACTTTCTTTCTCAGAGAACTATCTGGAATATTTTATTAGAGTACACTTAGGGTCTTTCAGTAAAACATCAAAGAAGGCGGAAGCCATTTTGATATTTTTCATTCATCAAAATAGGTTCAAAGCAATCCAACATGCTAATGGTTTCATGAATTTAAAGAGTGCATGTTAGCTTTGTATTAACATTTCAACAACATTGCAACTTCTTACCTATTACGCATTCTGGCTCTTGTTTCCCCCCCCCCCCCCCCATTTTTGTTGTGTTTTTATTAGGGCTGTCAAATGATTTTTTTAATTTTATTTTTAATTTTTTAAATCAGATATATCACATTTTGTATTTTGGAATAATCATGATTAATCACAATTGATTACTCGCTTGAGGTAAAGAACCCAATGTTTGTATAAAAATTAAATGTTATTGTGAGAATGTCATCCAGGAACATTTTTAAACATTTTACTTGAATTTTTTGTAAATTTCAGGCAGTATTTTGGAGAGAAATTTACCAGCGAGCACACAAGTCGGAATCTCCTGACTTATTTCTGTACTGACCTATGCATTGATCTGATCACTGACCATATAGCGGTTAAGGTAAAAGAGCTTTTATGGTCAAAATATATTGCATGATTAATCTAAATGTGTACATAATTTTGTGTGATTAGTCACATGAGTTATCTCATTAATTTTGACAGCCCTTGTCCCATCCATCCATCCATTCCATCCGTTTTTCCGTCGTTTATCCGAGTCTGGGTCGTGGGGGCAGCAGTCTAAGCAGAGATGCCCAGACTTCCCTGTCCCCGGCCACCCCCTCTAGTTCCACAGGAGGGAACTAGAGGCGTCATCAAAACAAAAATAGCGGATACATACTACACATGCAAACGCCACAGTATAATATCATTAATTTCAACACAACAACTTAAGGCTACAGCCACAACTTAACATTAAACCAAAAAAGATGCAACCAACAAAACAGAAGTGACAGCGGAGCAAGTTCGTCGACAGACCAGTTTGAGACGGAAGCTTAGAAACAGTGTAATAAACACTCCGAGCATATTAGTATTATTTAAAACGTTTTTTTTTTTTTAAAAGGTATTTACAGTAGGGAAGGGATACATATGGCCCCATTCCTGAATGGAGCTCACATGAAAGGAGGGTGGGTGGTAATCATTTTGCAATGCAGTCTGCTAAAAACAATGGAAAGTGCCACTCTCCATAGCAACTGACACTGTGGTCAAAGTTTTAATTGCCACAAGACAGGTTTTAAGATATTCAACACTATCTGGCGGCTAAAGTGGAGAGTGCATCCCCCAATTTGTAATGTTTTATGTGTCAGGTAAACCGTGACAAATGTGGCCATATGAATCCCCTTCCTACTAAAAGACTAAAAAAGTGGGCACACTTTACTTACATTTTCAACTTTGTTCATTACACCCTCAGCCATTTGGTTCGTGTGTTGCCAGAGTTTGTCTGCTGTCACTTCTGGTATGTTCTTATGATGTTCCGTATTTAATAAAATAAGAGTAGTAGCGGGTCAAACCACAGCTCATTTAATCTGAAAAGATTGCACTTAATTTCTCAGGTAAACCTACTACTAATTCAACCTAAAGATATCTTGGTTGTACTTTATTTTTTATGTCAATACTGTATTGTTTTTATATTGTAAAACAAAAGCAGATTTACTGTTATAATGTTGGTTTCTGTACATTTATTAAACATTTCTTGAATGTTGAAAATGTGAGTAGAAAAGGTTTCTTTTTGTTAATTCAATCTAAGAGTTGGTTGCATTTTATTCAAATAAGATGTGAATGCATTGGCCATTAATTGTCGTTAACTTGCTTGTTTGTATCCATAATTAATTTATATCTAATTCCCTTACAAGAAATAACAGGAATATATGAAACTTAACCTGCAGTGTCCAGTATTCAGTATTTATCTCAGTTACACTGGTTGAATTTTTTTTGTTGAAAATTTACTGAATCGATTTTGAACTAACTGAATTGTTTCGGATCGTTTCGTTCTAAAAATACTGTATATCGTCATTGAATCGTATCGGCAGCCACAAATTCTGAATTGAATCGAATCATTGTTAAATAAATCGTTACACCCTGACTATTTACAGTCCGATTATGAAAAATAATTATGTCACACTTCAGTGTTTCCCATATACATATAACAATAAAAATAATGGATTAGATTTTATATCGCACTTTTCTATTATTAGATACTCAAAGCGCTCACAGAGAAGTGGGAACCCATCATTAATATACATATATACAGGTAAAAGCCAGTAAATTAGAATATTTTGAAAAACTTGATTTATTTCAGTAATTGCATTCAAAAGGTGTAACTTGTACATTATATTTATTCATTGCACACAGACTGATGCATTCAAATGTTTATTTCATTTAATTTTGATGATTTGAAGTGGCAACAAATGAAAATCCAAAATTCCGTGTGTCACAAAATTAGAATATTACTTAAGGCTAATACAAAAAAGGGATTTTTAGAAATGTTGGCCAACTGAAAAGTATGAAAATGAAAAATATGAGCATGTACAATACTCAATACTTGGTTGGAGCTCCTTTTGCCTCAATTACTGCGTTAATGCGGCGTGGCATGGAGTCGATGAGTTTCTGGCACTGCTCAGGTGTTATGAGAGCCCAGGTTGCTCTGATAGTGGCCTTCAACTCTTCTGCGTTTTTGGGTCTGGCATTCTGCATCTTCCTTTTCACAATACCCCACAGATTTTCTATGGGGCTAAGGTCAGGGGAGTTGGCGGGCCAATTTAGAACAGAAATACCATGGTCCGTAAACCAGGCACGGGTAGATTTTGCGCTGTGTGCAGGCGCCAAGTCCTGTTGGAACTTGAAATCTCCATCTCCATAGAGCAGGTCAGCAGGAGGAAGCATGAGGTGCTCTAAAACTTGCTGGTAGACGGCTGCGTTGACCCTGGATCTCAGGAAACAGAGTGGACCGACACCAGCTGGACTGCTGCTGAGTGGTCCAAAGTCATGTTTTCTGACGAAAGCAAATTTTGCATTTCCTTTGGAAATCGAGGTCCCAGAGTCTGGAGGAAGACAGGAGAGGCACAGGATCCACGTTGCCTGAAGTCTAGTGTAAAGTTTCCACCATCAGTGATGGTTTGGGGTGCCATGTCATCTGCTGGTGTCGGTCCACTCTCACACCTAGTGTGTGTGACAATCATTGGCACTTTAACTTTTTTATATATATATATATATATATATATATATATATATATATATATATATATATATATATATATATATATATATATATATATATATATATATATATATATACATACACACACATATATATATATATATATATATATACATACACACACATATATATATATATATATATATATATATATATATATATATATATATATATATATATATATATATATATATATATATATATATATATAAAGATTATTTTGGAAAGGATTGAAAATCTTATCAGTCTGTAATTTGCCCAGATCTGTTCTTAATGTACAAACTAGGAATTCAGGGCGTAATAATGTCTCTATAAACATTATTTCGGCGACATTGTGACAAGCAGACCAGCCAGTAAGCCACGCCCTCAGACTTTTCAGCTTTCACACAGACAGTGATTTCTACTCAAGTAAATGTTATTTAAAAAAAAAACTATTTTAATCATACAGAAAATCCATTTATAACAGCCTAATGGACAAACAATAATATTATTTACTTCATGGCTTTATTATTCGAGGGGGGGGGGGTTATCATGAGAAGTGAGGCTCTGCCTTACCTGCCTACCATGACTATACATCCCCAGTTAGTGAGATGGTTAGTTGTCAAAATTACTCAAAAAGCCATGGGATTTTGATTAAACTTCCAGGAAATGTCCAAAACGGAATAAGGAGCAAATTATAATATTTTGGGCCTAATCAGGATCACTTAGTTACTTTACAAGCTTCAACTTCTGTGTATGTTTGCAGCCCCACCTTCCTCCGCTCACACAAAGACAGTGGATGGCTGACAACATACTTTACTCCGTTTACTTCCTTCCGCTATAGATAGCTCAAAAAGTTACAAGCACATTTTGATGAAGCTTTCAGGAAATGTCAGAAATGGGACAAAGAACAAGTCATTACATTTTGGGGGCTAATACAAATAACTGTCTGGATTCATTACGTTTTTTTACTACCGGTAGATAAGGCCTGGTTGAGGTCTGCGCTCTCCAAGTGCTTTTCTGGTTTGTCATCCGCAAGCTAATATAAGCTTTGAAGAGCCCAAGTTTGCAGTTTTAAAATACAACAAACATGGTCATCAATATGACAAGTTGTGCTAACACATTCCACATTTGTCACACTGACAGACTCCTGCAGCTGTTTGTAGACCTTAAAGATCATAACCAGAGGTCACCGATTTGGCTTAGTCATGCATCTGTGTGTGAATGTGTCTGCAGGCAGTGTACTCCACTATAGTACATGTATCACTTCCTGTGCCTTATTTTCACACAGCACAAACTAACACCAATGTTGATTTTACAGCACCCAAACACCCAGAATAAGCTCAGACAATCGATTAAAGCAGTTCAGTAACATCCAGTAAGTAATCGTTTTTACAGGACACGTCATCTGGCTCACATGCACGATCACATGCGCGGGCCAAAGCTGCTTCCAGCTGTGTCAGTCAGTGAGAAGAGTAGCAATCCCTTACTTTCATCGTCATCATCTCTTTCTCTAATGGCATCAGGTCAGCGCCACCATGACTGTACCGTGCTCATTGTACAACAGAACCTCCATTCAAGAAGGTGTCTTTTTAAAATGCACTGTACAATTTCCAATATCGGTCGCCACGTTGTGACGTTGGACTTCACAGGTGTCTTCTCGAGTGCAACGCTAAGCATTCGGCATTCAAACTGACTGAACATGATGGAGGTCGAGAGGAGCCACAAAAGTGATAGCCACTTCGCACTGACTATACTTTATTGAGGCCACAAACACACAAAGCAATGCTTTTCTTCAGTAAACAAAATGTATAGCTGTGAAATGTGCTACGCACACACACACACACACGCGCGCACGCACACACACACACACACACACACACACACTCACTGTTTGGTTTAACACTTCCTTTGCAGCTGCATCAGCCCCTCCAGTATGAACTAGCAATTAAACTGCATCCCTTCCTGTTTTTCCACCCTCTTCCTTTTCTCCCATCCTTCCTCTCCTCCTCTTCCCGCACCTCAAATAGTGACTACAAGGACGTCATTGAACAGTAGAATCCATTGCGGAATAGCTGGATCGTGTGCCTAATAAACCGACGTGTCATGAGTATGTTTTTCCTGCCTTGTTCTTCTGGCCGGTGTATGTATGCATTGGTGTGTGTGTTCCCCATTAAAAGTCCAGTTGGCATTCAGAGATTATCCGTTACCCAGATTGTATTAGAGGGATTATTCGTGTTCGGCTACCAAGGCCACGCAGACAGAGACACGACAACACCGCTGTGTGAGGTTGGGATGCTCACATGTTCTACAGTAGAGGTTCTAGAGGAACATTTGGGTCAGTAGGGCAGTAATAAACATGTCTACTGGACTGGAACATTAGAGGGAACAGGACTCGCAAACAAGAATAATTTCAAAAAGGCACCTTATCTTCACTACAGTGTTTAAATAACTCCATTCACATAGTGGGGGTTTAAAAAACCCCCACTATGTTACATAAAAACTACATAAAAACACTTTCATCAGCTGCCATGCTCATTTTGTCCAATCAGAAGCTTGAAAAAGCAACAATTGACGACGTAGCATAATCATGTCTGTGCTCACCAACGGAGCAGTGCTTCCCATACGTTCATTAACACAAATAGATTCATTGCTACCTGTTCACCCTTGTGCATAAACACATAATGGGACTGTGTGTGAAAATACTTGTTACAACTCCGCAATTAGAAGACATCGTAACTCTGCTTCTTCACAATATTAGGGACATCCAGACTCCAGAGCCAGAATTGATATTGGACATCAATCCGATAGAAGCAAAATAACAAAAAAAACAAGCATCAGATGTCATCGGCTTGCATGTAAAATGTGTGATATAATATCCGATATAAGCAGTCTTTCCGTGTGTTTACTTGTGCAAACCTGGACAGCCAGTTAATATCTAAATGTCCCCAATAAGCACACATGGTTGGTCTTGTCTTGTATTTTAGTCAAGTCTTTTACAAAAGACAAACATGGTAGGCTACAGGATATTAGGAGCTAGCCGCTACACAACAGCTAAGCACACCATTGCACACAAGCTAGAAATATATAACAAATGTTCTTAATTGAACAATATTGCAGTCTAAAACAGCACACTTGTCAATATAAACAAGTATTAGGGATGTCACCGTAAACGGTATAATAATAAACTGCGGTAAAATTCCAGACTGTTAGTAATACCGTTAAAAAAATGTATTACCGAAAAACCCATCCATCCATCCATTTTCTACCGCTTGTCCCAATCGGGGTCGCGGGGGGTGCTGAGCCTATCTCAGCTGCATTCGGGCGGAAGGCGTGGTACACCCTGGACAAGTCGCCACCTCATCGCAGGGCCAACACAGATAGACAGGCAACATTCACACTCACATTTACACACTAGGGCCAATTTAGTGTTGCCAATCAACCTATCCCCAGGTGTATGTCTTTGGAGGTGGGAGGAAGCCAGGGTACCCGGAGGGAACCCACGCAGTCACGGGGAGAACATGCAAACTCCACACAGAAAGATCCCGAGCCCGGGATTGAACTCAGGTTTGACCTTCGTAATGTGAGGCACATGCACTAACCCCTGTTCCACCGTAAACCATCATTTATTAATGAATTTTAGGCAACACTGCTTACTTCCAGGAAATGGAGCCACAGCATCGTTGGCGCATGCGCACTAGTGTCGTTTTACTTGAAAAAACTTGGCGGAACACAACTACACAGACTTTGACTACGAAGGTTTCCCCTCGGAGTTAACAGAGAGGAGCACTTGGTTCAACCTTATTTTCCCTTGCTTAATTTCCGTAGAGTATTGGTGTCCGTTTAATTGTGCACTGCTCTTTTAGATGGCGACAGGTGTGGACAAAACCAGAGACAGACTCATTTGTCTCACACTAAAAGTATACAGCAAAGGAGAAAACTATTTGATGTTGCTTTCATTTTATCAAGAGTGTCCATCAGCTGCTGTGACTGAGTTAATGACGTAAGGAAACATTCAGCAGGCGATGTGTCGAGAACGTTGTCACAATTTGTTTAGTCTTTAGTTTGTTTACTGGGATGATCACTCGTCCTTTATTTAATTGCAAACTTTAACAGTGTTCCAATAACATCAATACTAACTAAATGTTTTGTCATCTCATCGAATTGAATGCAGGCTGTGAAAATTGTGTATTCGATGTGAAGTATCACTCCTGTTGTACTGAACCACTTGGTGTTGTTGAACTAAGCTTGTTTATTTGACTTTATCTTCAATAGCTAAACTGCTGTGTTTTATATTGATATCAAAAAGTAAACACCATGATTTTTCTTACATTACTTGCAGGGTTTTTTTCATGTCACGAATGTATTACTTTAAAAGGCATTCATGTGACATAGCATTTTGTTAATGTTTTATTGTGTATAGTTATTTCCTATACGACTTATTTCTGCTTATACTCTTAATGAATCTGTCCCGATACAGCATGTACATGTACATATAAATGTACATAACATAAAAAAATGCCTCTATCAAAATATAAAAATAAAGATAAAGGCATCATGTAATTAGAAAAAAGCTGACACGTTAATATTATGAAAGAACTAAAAATAAATACTTGTCTTTAAATATTTGGATAACTTATCGATAGCCTTTTTATTAGACATTAGAAATTACATGATGGCGTAGCGTTCAACCCCCATCCCAACTCTGCTTTACCCTACAAATAATCATGATATCAATATTGGGCAGCACGGTGAAACAGGGGTTAGTGCATGTGCCTCACAATACGAAGGTCCTGAGTAGTCCTGAGTTCAATCCTGGGCTCGGGATCTTTCTGTGTGGAGTTTGAATGTTCTCCCTGTGACTGCGTGGGTTCCCTACTGGTACTCCAGCTTCCTCCCACCGCCAAAAACATGCACCTGGGGATAGGTTGATTGTCAACACTAAATTGACCCTAGTGTGTGAATGTGAGTGTGAATGTTGTCTGTCTATCTGTGTTGGCCCTGCGATGAGGTGGCGACTTGTCCAGGGTGCACCCCGCATTTCGCCCGAATGCAGCTGAGATAGGCTCCAGCACCCACCGCGACCCCAAAAGGGACAAGCGGTAGAAAATGGATAGATGGATGGATATCAATATTGATAAAAATTATATTTATTATTTTGGCCATAATTGTGCAGCCCTATGTATACGACCAGATCTCATACATGAACACTACTTGTATCTATATGGACAAAAAGTGAAGTTACGTCTTAGATTAACATTTGTTTTAATTTTTTTGTCTCGTATGTTCCTAAAGTGCTATCTTGGACAAAATTTCACATTTATTTTATTTATTTATGTATTTTTTTCTACCATATCACTTTGTTTATAATGCTTGTGCTTAAGGCTGAAACGACGCGTCGACGTAGTCGACGTCATCGGTTACGTAAATACGTCGACGCCGTTTTTGTGCGTCGGCGCGTCGCATATTTACGTCACACTACTGTCATGGCGGAGCGCAAAGCAGACGATGCGAGCGAGGGGAAAAAAGCACGCCAAAAGTCGTCAAAAGTGTGGGAGTATTTCAATAAACGGCCTAATAATGTTGTTGTATGCACACTGTGTCGAGCGGAAATGGCCTATCATAGCAGCACAACGGCTATGAACGAACATTTGAAAAGAAAACCCCCGACAGCGTTCTTGCCATCACCATCAACAAGTCAATCGTCCGCGTGCGTATACGTTGTCATTATTACACAAAAACATGAATGTGTCATTTGCATCTGCGTTGTAAATTCATAAACTAAAGCACCGTTTGCTCTGAGAGGCGCGTTTGGCGTGCCTGTTCAGTGTTTACAAAGACGCGCTCCTCTTTAACGCTGTGGAGAGGCGGGGCCGGCGAGCGAGCGGCGAGGCGGGGCGTGCCGGGAGCGACGCCGCAAGAGACAGGGGACGACGAGCGAGCGAGCAAGAGGAGCTGAAAAGCGAGGAAAGAAAGAGAAAAGAGTTGGAAGAGAAAAGACTTTGTGTAAAATTAAAAGATTGTAAACCTGGCAAAGCCGTCTGGCGTTCAGTCTGTCGGTCCTGAAAGAACCCCACGGCACAAGACGTGTCACAAACGCTAACGTTAATTAGTTGTGCAAATACCTTTTACAACATTAACAGTTACATATACTATGTACAAACCAACAATTAACTTTCACTTTAATCATACTATCATTGTTGTGTTATTAAGCAAAATAAGCAATACTTTTACTTTTGTTGAAATGTTTACACTGTACACTTTTTTGTATTGGATGTTTAGCTTTATTTTTGCACATTTTCGCAAATAAGCAATACTTTTACTTTTGTTGAAATGTTTACACTTGTTACAGAATATTTCCGTTTTGCACTTTTTTGTATTGGATGTTTATCTTTATTTTTGCACATTTTAAAGCAAAATAAGCAATACTTTTACTTTTTAAATGCTTATACTATTCCAGAATATTAAGATTTGCACTGGATGTTTACTTTTATATTTGCACATTAAAAAGCAAATAAGCTACTTTTAATTTTGTTAAATGTTAAAAGTTTTAAATGTTTACATTGTTACAGAATATTTTGTCATGTTGTTGTCAATGTTGACTGAGTGGCCATACTTTTTTTTTTTGTAAATAAAAGCCATGCCTTTTGAAAAAACTGGCCTACATTTATTTTTTCCTCTTCATTTTAAATTAAAAAAATAATCGGTAAAAGGAAAAATAATCTATAGATTAATCGAAAAAATAATCTATAGATTAACCGATTAATCGAAAAAATAATCTATAGATTAATCGATAGAAAAATAATCGTTAGCTGCAGCCCTACTTGTGCTGCTTTTATATGCATATTCAATTTCTACTTGGGGTCCATGAAACAGTGTTTATATCTACAATAAAGGTTTCTTCTACAGAGGAATTCATTTTGAACATGTGTTTTTTTAAATAAAACTTGGTGAAAATATTACACCAAGTTTTTAAAAATGATGATCACATTTAAAAATACCGCGATAATAACGATAACCGTGATCATTTTGGTCACAATAACAGTGATAAGAACATTTCATACCATGACATCCTAACAAGTATCAAATAATTATAGTTGCTAAATTACTTACATATGCAATTACTTACACATACAAAGTCTCCAAGGCAGAAACGTATTAGAAAGTATCTAGTAACAAACATGGCCTCATCATTTACCTTACTGTGTAACATGAGCTTAACTTTAATGACCTATTGTGGTCACAAGGTGCTGCTAAAAAAAACTAATTATCACTCCGCTTCAATTTAAAAACAGTACAAGTCCACACGGTAAATACATGGGTTAGTGTTTTTCGTACCTACCATTATTCTGATTGAATGATCAAACCTCTTCTAACATTTTACACTGCAAAATAATGCAAGTATGTAATATGATTTGTGCTGATATTGGGTCTGATTCAAATCGGTATCAGCCAATAATAAAAGCGCCAATATCAGCATCACATTGGAAGTGTAAATGTTGTATAGGGACACTCCTAGTACCCAGCATATTGAATGATGTGCATGATATCTTTAAAATAGATATTTTAGTATTTTTAACGCCTCGTGATTTGCAAGTCTAATACTTCATTAAATGAATTAACCTGTAAATCAACACCATCATTTGTTGGTAAATTAGATTTAAATATGTGAAAGAATAGCACAGATTTCTTAGGACAGAATACAAAAAGCTCAGTTTTACCCAACCAAACACAAAAGCAGTAATTTTTTAGACATTTTCAACCTCGCCCTGGTGATTTACAAAAGAGAAAAACCGGTGTCTGTGTGTGAACAAGGACCTTTAAAATATGACTTACTAAAATATGCGTGTTGACATAGCCTAATTCCAAGTGTTGGTGTTGTTGTTGTTGTTGTGTTTGTGTTCCTCGCTGGAACGAGAGACATTCTGAAGCAACAAGCAGCGTTTGTCTACATTCTTCCCTCGCCAGCACTGCCATTCTTTATGTGCACAATCTATGACGACTAATGCTTTTATTAGTTTGGCGTGACACAAGTCAGTCCAGCAGAAACACTCGTGCACTCTGTGGTGTTTGACATCGTATAGACAGCCTCTGGGGGCAGAAACCCGAGCCACCACGCTGCAGCATCCATCTTGTGAGACATGCAATAGGCATTCTTGGACGTGGTGAGTGGGTGAGAGAGTGAGTGAGGGTTAGACGAAACGAGACAATCAAAGCTTCTTACTTTAGGGAGATATGCGGCGTTGCGTATCTTGTCTACCATCTCCTGGCCCTCAGGGTGCACAACGGCCACATGGGTCCACATCCTATCCCAGGTACCGCCCTCGATGGGAAACCCGGCCCGGTTAACGTAGAAGAAGACCCCTCCGTCCTTCTCTTCCTCCTCGGCTGGCGAGCGAGACCCGTTGTTGGGGAGGGAGGCGCTCAACTCCTCCTGGGCGCTGCGGCGGAGCAGGCAGTGAGCGCTGGTGCTCTTGGAGCGGCCGAGCCTACTCAGCTTGGCCGGGCCGTTGCTAGCCCGGCTCGGGGAGTTGGGTCCAGTCATTGGTCCCAGGAGGAGGAGGGGGACACCAGGCCGAGGCGGGAGTCAAAAAGGACTACAAGAGCATCCCCCTTGTGTTCAGTGCATGCTGATGGTCATGGCTGAAACCTGACAAGAACAAAAGAAAACATATCAACAACACCAAAAACTACACAACAGTTGCACATGTCAACAACAAATTCACTTCTTCTTTCTCCTGGGGAGACCTGACAATACAAGAAGATCGACAAATCCTCAAAATGTGTAGTCCACTCCAACACGAGTACGTCTCACCATCAACCATGACGTCAAAAGTAATCAAAAATTGACGTCGCTCCACTCACTCTAATACAAAGTTTGGCAAATTCGCACCTTTCTTTTTTTAATTCACAGCATTGACAGCATGTATTCGTGTTTAAATGTATTAAAAAATACATCTGGCGGCAAGAGGAAACATCCTAACCCAACAACGTTAATTCAAACTTACCGCATCGTCCACCGACGTTAGCTCTCGTTAAAACAAATGAAACCATGTGTTTGTAAAAGAATAGAGAATATTAAAGTAGTTTGCATCTATTTGATGTGTGATTGCTGCTGCGAAGTTGTTTTAGGTGTTCTTCTTTTAGGAACTTCGCCTCCAGTCTGTCAAGGCAGCTGCTGCCACTAGTGCTCCGACCGGAAATACAATACAGCGGTTTTCAAAGTAAACCCATCGTGTTTAACAATTATCTACAAAAATGATGTGGTAAATCATTTAGGTACAACACAAGTTGTAACTAAGGTTTCAAAATTCAATTGCATGAAGATGAAATCACCGTCGAGGGTCAACTAGACACATGTTCTCCCCTCTTTTGTGTTAAAACTATGACAATCTTACCGGAAGTCCTGCTTAGCTTTAAATAGCTAGCTCGTCTTCACAATGTAGTGTCACTCCCACCACCAGCCAAGGGAAATGACCGCTTCTGAGCCTTTCCTGTCTTCGCCAGCCTTCCTGGGGGTTAACTTGTTAGCAAGGCTGACTTTATGTTGAACAAACGGATTTCCTCGCCAGCTCCCATCCTGATTAAACCACCGAGGAGACGATGCGGCTCGCCACTCACTGTTGCCGTGTAGCTATGTAGGTGCCTCTCGGCGGCTTTCCATTGGTCGAGCCAACAATGAGGGGCGGGGCTCCGGACATCGCAGCAGGACGCTCCTCAACTGTTGTGGATCCTCATGTGGGAAGGCGTTCACAAGTGATACATCTGCACATTTTCAACTTATTTAATACGACTTACTTCATGCATTAATAGGATTTTTAATGTAAAATTTTATTCAAGCTGTTGGGTTTCCTCTTTCTTCATTCATCTTCAATGAATACTCCAGTTGTATATATATGAAAGATGATGTTTTATTTTAAGGATGGTTCAATACAATGCCTCACAGCACCGGGAAACAAAACATCGGTAACTGTGGAAAATAGAACACAACTCCATCGAACTTTTCTGTGTATATCTCACATTCTCTCGCGCGAAGTGAACCGGAAGAGATCACGTGACGATAGCGCGGATGAACCTGCACTACCGTATATAACCTATTGGAGGCGCATAACAACAACAGCAAGCCTTTCTTCTCATGATACACAGCAACAGCATTAATAACAATGAGATCACATTTACTCAACACCCCCCCTTGATCTCATAACCATGAAACAGTGAAACACATTAGTTTCCAAAAAAAAAAAATTTGAATTTGTCAATCTTGGCTCTTGTAGTAGGTTTTGTTAAGATGTCTGCAACCATGTCTTCTGTAGGACAGTAGACTAATGAAATTTTCCCTTCAGTGAGTGCCTCACGAATGAAATGATATTTAACATCAATATGTTTGGACCTCTGTCTATTAACTGGATTTTTGCTCAACAAAAGAGCCCCTTGATTGTCTCCATGAATTGTTGTACAATTGTACAAACATTTGTCCATGCCACTCAACAGTTGGGTGATATAAATACTTTCTCGTGTAGTGTTGGATAAGGCAATATATTCAGCTTCACAAGTTGACAATGCAACTGTTGGTTGTTTCTTTGATTTCCAGGATATAGCTGGACCTTGTTTTGTTAGACCGAAACAATATCCACTAGTGCTGCGTCGGTCTTCCATTGATGATGCCCAGTCTGAATCGCTAAATGCAATCAGGTTGAGGCCTTCCTCACTTTTCTTGAAACTTAGTTCAAAGTCATGTGTACCCTTGAGATACCTTAGCACATGTTTGGCAGAAACTAGATCCTGTGCTGTTGGCTTTGCCAATGTTTGTGATAACCTACCAACAATCCAGCTGATATCTGGTCTGGTGCAGGTCATGGCATAGATCAAACTACTAATGATTTCACGGTATTCTCTGGGGTTTACCACCTCGGTAGTGTCACACTCATTTTCATTTGTAGTGCTCAGTTCTACTTTCTGTTCAGAAGGAGTGCTTCTAGGTTTGCATTCTGACATGCCAAATCTTTCAAGCATCTTTTGTATGTACATTTTTTGATCCATTTTGATTTCATTCTGTTTCTGTTCAAAATGAATACCCAGGAAATAAGATATCTTACCCAGGTCTTTCATGTTGAATTTGGCTTTCATTGTTTCTTTGAATTGCTCAAGTGCTTCTTTGCTACTTGCAGCAATGATCAGGTCGTCCACCCAGATGATAACAATGACTGTTTCATTTTCTGTTTGTTTTCGGTAGACACAATGATCAGATAGGTTTCTTTTGAAATTGTTTTGCTCTAAATGGTCATTTAGAAGTTTGTATCAATTTCTTCCTGATTGTTTTAGGCCATAGATTGATTTCTTCAACCTAAATACTAGTTTTTCACCTGTGTCCGATGTTTTCTGAAAACCTTCTGGTTGTTCTAGGTATATCTCTTCATCAATGGGGGCATGTAAATATGCCGTTTTCACATCCATCTGGTGGACGGTGAGGTCATTTTGGACAGCTATTTGCATCAATGCACGCACAGAAGTAATGTCTGCGGTTGGTGCAAATGTTTCTTGATAATCTATACCTTCAGTTTGACTGTATCCTTTGGCAACATATCTAGCTTTGAAAAGCTGTCCTTTCTCTGTGTTTTCTTTGAGGGCATAAACCCACTTTCCACCTACTGTATTTTTCCCTTTTGGTAATGTTGTTAGTTCAAATATGTCATTTTCTTTGAGAGATGCCAACTCGTCTTTCATGGCTTTTTCCCAGCTGGCTGCCTCTGATGACATCAGGGTGTCTTTATACGTCTGTGGGACTCCACACATTGCCCTGCAACAGTGATCAATAACGTCATGGCTTTCATTGATATCATCAATGTTTGTTACATATTCCTCTAAGTATTTTGGAGGAACAATTCTCTCTCTCTTTGGGTAGCGACCTCTTTGTTCTGTTCTAGTCTCTGTGTTAGTTGTGGCATCATCTAACACCACATCCTCTTCTACTTCTAGAGTTTGTGTTTGGTTATCAACATCATTTTGAGCTACAGTATGATTTTCGATGCTCACTAATTTTTCTGATACAGTGTCAGGTAGTTTGGTTTCATTGCTTTCGCAATCTGGGATTTCCAAGTCATACGCATTTGTTTGTGTCTCTTTTTCTGCAGTGTTCTTTTTGGTGAATATTTACCAGTCTGTGTTTTGACACCTTTCTTGACTGTGGATCATAGACCAAGTATGCTGGACTATTTTTACTATAGCCCACAAATACTCCTTTCTCACACCTTGGTTCAAGTTTCTTGTGACTGTGAGTGTATGCGTAACACTTCGAGCCAAACACCCACATTTTTTAAATGTTGGGCTTCTTTCCAGTTAGCATGAAATAAGGTGTGTTCTTTGTTCTGTCATTGTAACATCTGTTCCGAATGTGGGCGGCACTTTGAACAGCATAAGGCCATAATGTTTTTGGTAACTCTTTTTCTAGTAGCATACACCTTGCCATTTCAAACAGTGTTCGCCACTGTCTTTCAGCTGTACCGTTTTGATGAGGAGAATAAGGTGACGAGGTTTCATGTCTGATACCTTTCTCTCTCAAAAGTGTTTGAAAATCGTTTCCAGTGAACTCAGTTCCATTATCTGAGCGCATACATTTTACGTTGCCATATGGGGAAACGTCTGCAATTAACTTTTCTGTCGCAAGGGTAGTTTCACTCTTATTTTTCAAGAAGTAAACAAATACTGCCCCTGAATAATCATCAGTAAATGAGACTGAATATTTATGCCCATGTAATCCAATGAGGTCAATGGGACCGGCCAGGTCAGTGTGCACCAGCTCTAGGGGTGCACTAGCTTTGACATCAGGTAATTTGTTCCTAGTGTTAGTGAATTTTCCTTGTGTACAAATGTCACATTCTATCTTTGTATCTCCTGTAACTCATGCCTGTCACAACATTTTGAAGCTTCAACACATCATTCACATTGCAGTGCCCCAAGATCTCGTGCCATGTTTTCACATCACAACATAGATTCACTTTGTCTTTTGACATAATGTCATGCACAGAGTCATCATACAGTTTTTGATGGTTTACCGTTTTGAGGTAGTACAGTCTCTCGTGTACTTCTATCTTGAAGGTGTTTCCTTCTTTCATGATGAGCCGGTTTTGTCCTTCTCCGAAGATCACTTGAGCTCCATTAGTCGTGGCTGCTTTCACCGACATGAAGTCTTGTGGGTAGGTTGGGATGAACAAGGCGTTCTTCAGTGTGACGGGGACGCTTCTCCCCTCTGTGTTGCGTAGAAGAACCACTGCATCGCCTCTCTTCAGCGCCACGTTGTTCTTCCTTGTTCCATCGGCCAACTCCATGTAGTGTTTGTTTGGGTTAAAAGTCTCATCAAATCGTGTGAATTTGCTCTTCTCAGTGATTATGTGTGACGTCGCCCCACAGTCCACCATCAGTCCATTTTGTTTGATGCCGTCTGGAAGCACCAAATGACTGGCTTGGAACACAAAGGAGGTGCCAATTTCCTTAGAATCTTCTTCTTTCTCCATAGTTTGTTTAGCAGAGTCAGGCTTGGTTTTTCTTCTGCACGTCGCGTCTGTATGTGTTGTGCTTTGGTGGTAGTTGCACCACTTTGGTGTTGTTTTGTGGGGACAATTTTTCACGAAATGTCCACGATTCCCACATCCATAACAGGTCGCTGACGCTATGTCCACTTTCATTACGTTGTCTGATTTTGGTTTGTGTTCAAATTTCTCTGTCTCTTCATAGCTTCGTAGTTTGCTCTTGAACTCCACAAAAGTCACTTCATCGTTGCTCTTTGTCATGTGAATGACGAATGGTTTGTATGGTTCCGGTAGGCCCCGCAGAACCATAGCAATGCTCAACTCATCGCTTATTACTTGCTTTGTATTTCTTAAAGAAGTCACTATCTTTTCGGCTCTAATGATGTAGTCTGTAATAGTTTCTTCTGAGTCTTTCTTCAGGGAACACAATTCGTTGTACAGGGAAATAATTCTTGGCTTACCATCACTGGCATAATGGCGCCGTAAAATTTGTAGTGCTTTGCGACCATCGTCAGCAGCGTCTCTCATTACCAACGACAGACTTGTGTCGTCTAGGAACTGGATTAGCTCTGCAAAGCATTCTGCATTCTTCTCTGGGTCAACCTCACCAGAGGAAAGTATTGTGTCCTTTAAACGTTCAAGTCTCATGTGACCAAGAAATTTTACTTCCCAAAGTTCGTAGTTGTCCTCGTCTCCATCGAAGATCAGGCGCTGCCATCTTCCTCCCGTTGCACGTCTGGGCCCATAACCTGTTGGGTTTCCTCTTTCTTCATTCATCTTCAATGAATACTCCAGTTGTATATATATGAAAGATGATGGTTTATTTTAAGGATGGTTCAATACAATGCCTCACAGCACCGGGAAACAAAACATCGGTAACTCTGGAAAATAGAACACAACTCCATCGAACTTTTCTGTGTATATATCTCACATTCTCTCGCGCGAAGTGAACCGGAAGAGATCACGTGACGATAGCGCGGATGAACCTGCACTACCGTATATATCCTATTGGAGGCGCATAACAACAACAGCAAGCCTTTCTTCTCATGATACACAGCAACAGCATTAATAACAATGAGATCACATTTACTCAACACAAGCAATAATGCTGTCCATCCATTTTCTACCGCTTGTCCCTTTCGGAGCCTATATCTATTCCTTTCTATTGTCATTCAAATTTGAACTTTACAGTACAGATAAGAACGAAATTCCGTTGTATTAGCTCGTTGTAGTGCAGGATAAAAGAGCAATAAGGTGCAGATATAAATGAATAGATTACTGCCAGCAGGCTTGTGCAAAATTCTTAATGTGAAATTTCAATGTACACCGCTGAGGCTGTGGGGGAGATGCGCGCATGTTTGGAGACGACAGACTGGGAGGCAATTGGAGCGGCCACGGACAATCTGGACGAGTATACGGACACTGACCTCATACATACAGTTCAATGAGGCGCACATCATTCCAATGCGCACCAGGGCTTGTTATAACAACAAGCCCTGGTTCACACCCAAGCTCCGACAGCTGCGCAAGAAGAAGAGCACCTACAGAGAAGCAAGGTACCACTTCAGCAGGGAAGTGGAGAAAGAAATCTGTGTACCGTCTACAGGAACAGTTCAGCTCCAATGACTCTGCAGCCGTGTGGAAGGGGCTAAGGGCCCTTAAGAATTATAAACCCAAAGCCCCCAGGCCCTGAATGACCGGACTCTCGCTCAGAGCCTCAACACACATTACTGTCGTCACCAACGCCAGCACTTCATTAAAGGACTTAAAGGACTCCAAGAACATCAAAGCACTCACATCCAAGAGGAGGATGTACGCCGGCAGTTCTTGAAGCTGAAAACGCGGATGGTGTCTCCCCCTCCATCCTGAGACACTGCACGGATCAGCTGCTTCCTGTCTTCACTGACATTTTTCACACCTCTCTGGAGCTATGCCGCGTGCCATCCTGCTTCAAGACCTCCACCATCGTCCCTGTCCTCAAGAAACCACAAATCACAGGACTTAATGACTACAGGCCGGTGGCGCTGACGTCTGTGGTCATGAAGTCCTTTGAGCGCTTGGTCCTGCCCCACCTTAAGGCATACTTGCCAACCCTCCCGGATTTTCCGGGAGACTCCCGAAATTCAGCGCCTCTCCCGAAAACCTCCCGGGACAAATTTTCTCCCGAAAATCTCCCGAAATTCAGGCGGACTCAGGTCCTCCACAATATAAAAAAGCGTACCTGCCCAATGACGTTATAACTGTAGAATGATGGAGGGCGAGTTCTTGGTTTCTTATGTGGGTTTATTGTTAGGCAGTTTCATTAACGTCCTCCCAGCGCGGCAACAACACACAACAACAGCAGTCACTTTTTTGTATACCGTAAAGCAGTTCGTCTGCCGTAAACAGCAATGTTGTGACACTCTTAAACAGGACAATACTGCCATCTAGTGCATTTGATGAAAGCACTTTTGTGCGTGCCACACAGCAATGCATCAGAGAGGGTGTTCAGCATGGTTCGAAAAATAGTGACAGAATAGAACAAGGATGGACAATTCAACCCTTAACTCAACAATGAGTAGATGAGTGTTATGTGTGTGTATATGTGTAAATAAATGAACACTGAAATTCAAGTTTTTTTTTTTAATATATATATATATATATATATATATATATAGAGAGAGAGAGAATTCACTGGATGTCAAGTATTTCTTATATATATATATATATATATATATATATATATATATATATATATATATATATATATATATATATATATATATATATATATATATATATATATATATGAAATACTTGACTTGGTGAATTCTGCTGTAAATATACCCCTCCCCTTTTAGCCACGCCCCCAACCACGCACCCGTCCCACCCCGACCACGCCCACCCCCACCCACCTCCCGAAATCGGAGGTCTCAAGGTTGGCAAGTATGCCTTAAGGACATCCCCAAACCCCTCCTGGACCCACTGCAGTTCGCCTACAGAGCCAACAGGTCTGTGGATGATGCAGTGAAATTGGCCCTCCACTTCATCCTGGAGCATTTGGACTCCCCAGGAACCTACGCCAGGATCCTGTTTGTGGACTTCTGCTCTGCCTTCAACACCATCCTCCCTGAACTGCTACGAGACAAGCTCTACCAGCTCAGCGTGCCCGACTCCCTCTGCAGTTGGATCAATTACTTCCTGACGGACCTAAGACAGCACGTGCGGCTGAGGAAGATTGTCTCGGATAGTCGAACCACGAATACTGGTACTCCTCAGGGCTGTGTACTTTCTCCCTATGGCTCTTCTCCCTGTATACAAACTGCTGCACCTCCAGTCACCAGTCCGTAAAGCTGCTCAAGTTTGCGGACGACACTACCCTCATCGGGCTCATCTCGGATGGCGACGAGTCCGCCTACAGGAGAGTGGTGGACCAGCTGGCGTCCTGGTGCAGCCTCAACAACCTGGAGCTGAACGCCCAGAAAACAGTGGAGATTGTTAGAATAATTGTTTGTAAGTTATCACAAAAGAAACATTATATTGCATTATGTTCCTGATGAGAAGATGAAGGCTGTATTTCGAGGCCTAACAAGAGGAGGAAGGCTCGTGAAGCGCCACTGTGATTTCAGCACGGACAGATGGCAGGATGTGCTCAACTCCCGGACGAACTCTCTTTGAAGTGTTAAACGAACTCTCTTTGAAGTAATTCACAAACTCTCTTCCAACTATTTGGTCAACGCTGTTTACGACCCGCTGCCCCCTTGAAGTCACTGTGGTCGGGAGACGGGAGGGGTTGTCCATTGTCCTCCAACACCTGCCCCAGCTGGATCCAGGAAGAGCCCAAGCCCGAGAAAATCCTCTTCTTGGACTTCAAAGCGACCGAAAACAATGACTCCTTTACACACTTACCAATTCCTGCTGTGACATATGTTGGTGCGTGAACATGGAACATCTGAATTAAAAGAGGAGACGAAGACCTTCTTCGTCAGAGCGTGCTAAGACACTGTAAGAGGTTACAGGTTGAAGCCGTCTCTCCTCAATTGAGTCCAAATTGAATTCTGTCTCTGTTTGATTCCTTGCCTTTTGTCTTGTGTAACAGATGTCCTGTGTTTGAACGTGACATCAAATTGGTCCTTCGAGCCGGATTCCAACACGTCTGACGATTCCAGCATGAGTGAGTGAAACCAGAGGACCATGGCAACCAAATCCTGATTGAGGAACTGCTTTTTCTTCATTTCGGGCTGGAATTGAAAGACTGACGGAAAATCCGAGGACAACAGGAAGGAAGGCAGAGAGCAGTGAGTACGTTTTAAATTGACGAAGAAAGAAACGACTAAGAAGAAGCGTGTGACTGAGGGTTACGACGCATAGACAAACCCTGTAAATCCTAGGCTCTAACAGGTAAAAAGGCCAAATTAGAGGGACGTCGGAGTCCAACGTCCGTGAGTATTAAAATTTTAAATAAAAACTGAATTAAGATAAAAACTGAAGAGGCCAATATACTGCAGGTAAACGGAACCGCGAAAACTGGAATCCGTAATATCCATAAACAAACATACTAGGGGGTGTCGGAGCCCACAATAATTTGAAATATCCGTGAACCATTATCCTGGGGACGTCGGAGTCCAACAGACCTAAAATGGTCTATTCAGAATAAAAAACTGAATTTTGTCCGTGAAAAAACAATAACCTGGAGGGCGACGGAGTCCACATGTAATATACATTGAAATTTCCGTAGATCAATATACTGAAAGGTGTGAATGTGAGAGTGTGTGGGAGTAATTGCCATTAGGCTATCACTCCATATGAAAGTTGTGAGAAGTAAATAGTGGGTTATTGTGGATGCTCTAGGCAAGACACCTCCACTGGGGAACCATCTCCAGTAGAAGCGATGTGTACCACAATAATAAATTAAACCACTATCTTACAACAAAAACAAAAGTAATCCTTATAAGTTTCGGCTCTGTAGGGGGCGACGGATTACTCCAAATTCTCAAAATGGAAAGAGGGACACAAAGAAACGCAGATCTAATATGGTCTATTACAATCTATTTCAACCAAAATAGGAGACCACAACAACAACAGCGGTTACACCCTACTGCATGTTGGCGTTGTGGCAAAGAGGGACATTTTGCAAGAAACTGCCCTGAAAAAAAGAAAACATTTAAATAGGAGACATCCAAATCTCCGAAGGCCACACGAAAAGACAAATAAATTGATAATAAGGACATACTAAATTATGAGGACTTAAGTAAAAAAAAAAAAAAAAAAAACAGCGAGTAAATTAGAGATAATAATATAAATAAAGGGTAAAGAAATCAAATTTTTGTGTGACACCGGAGCATGTAAAAGTTAAAGAAGTTAAAGTACCAATGATTGTCACACACACACTAGGTGTGGCGAAATTATTCTCTGCATTTGACCCATCACCCTTGATCACACCCTGGGAGGTGAGGGGAGCATGTAGAGAATAAAATGACTGTGCTAGGTTTAGCAATAGTATCAGATTATGAAGGAGGTTCAAATAAAAATAAAAATAGGTTAAAAGAAAAAGCAAATAGGAGAAAAATCTCAAAGTGCTGAAGTGAGAGAAAAGTAAAAATAAATGAAGAAATGGGGAAAAATCAATAATAAGAATTAATGCAAAATGAAATAAACTAATGCGAGAGAGAGAGATAATGGGGGTATTGAAATAAGAGATGAAGAAAAGGTAGACTGAAGATATACATATATGTTTGGATATATAAAGAGCGCTTTTATATATACAAATATATATATGTATAATTAAATAATGGAACAAATAAAAACCTAGATTAATAACTATAATAAGAGTTGAGATGTATAGTATGATAAAATGATAAAGTGGGTTAGATGGTTATTAGCTGAGGAAAGAAGAGAGAAAAAAAAAGAAAAAAAAAGAAGAGAAATCTCTTCAAGTGTTGCTGACCTTTGCCCTTAAGAGTGCACTCACCACTTACACATCACCGTGTGTGTGTGTGTGTGTGTGTGTGTGTGTGTGTGTGTGTGTGTGTGTGTGTGTGTGTGTGAGTGTGTGTGTGTGTGTGTGTGTGTGTGTGCGTGGCGCAGTGGGGGAGGTGTGGAAGTGAATTTATTACATGTAAATTTAAAGTAGGTTTAACTTTGAAGTGTAGTACAACATTCTTAAGTTAGATTATGTTTTAGACATTTGCAACACCATACATCTGAGTGTTGAGCTAAGATAAGATAAGGACATAACATAAAATAAATAAGGAGGTATGGCAATCAGGAAAACTATCAGCTAGCGATAGACAACTGTTTGTTTTAAATATTGTTGAATAATAATTGCAAATAAAAAATATAAACAATGGGAAGAATGTAAATTCAGAGTTTAAAAGTATAGATTAAGTGGCATATAGACAGTTAAGTGAGTTTAAAACATTACTTAAAAAATGCATAAAGTAATATGTATAACATTTGAATTAGGAGGAAAAATAACATTAGCGTTATTAATTAATTTACATAGTGAAAGACACAAAATAAGCAAAATAAAAGTACAATTATGCAAAAGAGAAGTAAAGAATCTAGGACGTTCTCTAAGCAAAAATGGACGCACTATTGTGGAAAATAGAAAAACTAAGTACGACAAGTACAAAAACCACAAACAAAGAAGCAAATGATGTAATTTTTAGGATTAACGAATTATTGTAGAAGTTGAATACCAAATTATGCTGAAATAGTAGCTCCTTTAAGTAAATTAATGAAAAAATTAAATCATCTGTAGAGTGGAATTCAGAAGCTAAAGCAACATTCTGTGAAATAAAAATAGAACAGAATGTGCGATTGTTACAGTAACGAAAATTTTGAAAGCTATCAAATGACCATCAAATTGCTCAATGTAAGCGGCAGAACTAGAAGCACTAATAGAAGCATGTAAAGTAATGAAAGATCAAAAGGTCACAATATATATAAAGATAGCCAAAATATAGGAATGATAAAGTCAACAGGAAAATCTGTAACACATTGGAGAACTGATAAAAAAAAAAAAAAATTTTAAAAAGAGAGAGAAAAAAAAGAATTAATAGAAGCAGTACAGCTACCAGCTAAAATAGCAATATGCAAATGTGCGACACACACCAAAGGAACAGACACAGTATCAATAGGAAATGTGTTTGCTGACAAAACAGCAAAACAAGCAACAGAAAAGGAAATACATATTTCAAACTACAAACTAGCGCATGATATACTGAAAGATATGCAACAACAAAGTACTCCAAAAGAGAAAGATAAATGGATACACATTTGATTTTGATAATGAAGTGCATCCAAAGACTCATACATTTAAGCATATCAAGGATTCTTCCAATATTATACTGAGGAACAACTTGATGACGTAGGCATAGAAAATACACTTTCTTTGATTCATTTTAATTGTAGAAGTCTACCAAAACACTTTTCTAAAATCAAAAATGTTTTGGAGTCGCTTAAAGGTAGATTTAAGGTAATTGCTTTATCTGAAACATGGATAAAGAAAGGCAAGGAGGTTGATCTGAAATTAAAGGACTATGATCTGTATGTCACTAGCAGAGACAATAGGACTGGAGGAGGGGTGGCCCTCTATGCATATAATGAACTAAATGCAGACCAGTTAAATGTATGATAATGGCCATACATGTGTTAATGGGGTGTGTAGCTGTTGAGATAGAATTAGAACAAAACAGAAACATTGTTGTTACATGTGTATATAGAAAACCAGGATCAAAAGTGGAAATCTTTATAGATAAATTAGAGGAAATGATTAATGGTCTAAATAAAAATAGGACTATCGTAATTTGTGGAGATTATAATATTGATCTTCTAAAGGTAGATTCACATAAACAAACATCAGATTTTGTAGAGATATTATATGAAAAAGGGCTGTACCCATTAATTACAAAGCCTAGTAGAATAACCACAACTAGTGCAACCTTAATAGACAAAATCTTTACAAATGTTTTAGGAATTCACATCACTACTGGGTTAGTGATAAATGACATAAGTGATCATCTGCCTATATTTGCAATATTTGACTATCAATTCCCTAAAAGAGCATATCATCAAATACTTAAGAGGAAAAGAAGTGTCAATCATATTAACAACTTCAGGTATGACCTATTAAAACAAGAGTGGGAAGAGGTGTATACAGACGATATAAACACGGTCTATGATTCTTTTCGTAAACATTATATTACTCTGTATAACAAGCATTGTCCTGAGGTTCCATGCAGATCTAAACAAAGGCAAAATAATGCACCTTGGATGATAAACAGTTTGAAAAATGCATGTAAAAAGAAAAATAGACTTTGTAAGGCGTTTATCAAATCAAGAACAGAGAATGCTGAAAAACGCTGTAAGAACTACAAAAACAAGTTGACCAATATATTGAGACAAGCAATGAAAGGAATACAAAGAAATTATGAGGATGATGTTGAACAAAAAAGACATCTATGTATGTCCAGACAATAAACCAATCTTACAAAGAAAAATCGGTATAAGTGAGCAGCAATATTGAGCCAAGGTTGAACGCATGGCTCAACAGGAGGGATATGAATGCCCTTATACAGAAGTACTATACTTCCTATAGTTTAATTCTTATTAAAAAAAATTGTATAAAACATCTATGCAATTAACTAAATAAGAGTGAAGGAAAACATTATTGTCTGGTCATAGTAGATGCATTTTCAAAGTAGTTAGAAATATTTCCTAAAGGAAAAGCAGATGTGCTGACAGTAGCAAAAGCATTATGCAAATATTTAGTAAAAATGTACATTAACATTACAAGTACAACAGGACTAACACCATTTGAAAGATAGTGGAAAGACCAAGCTAAGTACACTTAGCACATAGTAAAAAGGTCATATAATTGGAAAAGTATTTGGGATTGTATTTACATTGTAGAAAGGTCATATAATGGAAAAAAAGTATTTGGAATTGTATTTGTGTTATCAAAGGGACATGTTAACTAGCACACTACAAATTCCACTGTGACAAAGTTGTAAGCATACCATTTGATGGTGTGTCAAAGTTTGATAATAATTGGTTCCTGTTTTGGTAATTAATTTGTTCCTTATGGCGGAGCAAGTGGGAAAGGCTACAAAAACTGATTGTGTTGTATGTATAAGCCCAGACAATTACTCAAGATGAGTCAAAAAAAGTTGAATTGAAGTAATGAGCAAAACAAAATTGACCCTGTAGCTAAAGAGACAAAACAGAAACCAATATTTGATAAATATGTGAAAAAAGCTAATTATACCTGCATTAACATGCAAGGCTCTGTACAACAGTTAGGAAACGTATCATCAGATAACTGCATACACATAGTAAAAGTATCAATATTTGTACAAGAATTGTTAACACGCCTGAACAGTTTGATATCTGAACATTGGAAAATAATTAGACATGATGTAAACTGGCAAAGTGTTGTAGATCCAACTTATATTGATGGGTGTCCAAGAGGTGTATCTGACAACTATAAATTGGTAAATCAAGTTGCAGCTGAATTTGAATCATCCGTCTACTGGTGGTGTACGATTAACAAGAATGTTGACAGAATAAACTATGTCCACTACAACGTACAGAGATTGGGAAATTGGACACAGGCCGGACTTGAAGCAGTCGCTGATCAACTCGCCGCCACCTCCCTTATGGCCTTTCAAAACCGTATGGCGCTGGACATGTTGTTAGCGGAAAGAGGGGGTGTGTGCGCAATATTTGGTGAACAGTGTTGCACGTTCATACCAAACAACACCGACGCAGAAGGTAGCCTGACCAAAGCACTGGAAGGCCTTCGCACCCTCAACGGTAAAATGAAAGAGCACTCAGGCATAGATACATCTATGTGGGATGGGTGGATGGACGGTTTCGGCAAATACAAGTCTTTGGTATCATCAATTCTAGTATCTATGGCCGTTTTTGTAGCAATACTGACGTTGTGTGGATGTTGTTGTATTCCCTGTCTGCGTTCTCTGCTTAACCGTCTGATTACCACAGCGATTAGCCCAGCAGATGATAAAGCTGTTCAGATGCACTTCCTGGCGGACGATAAGGAAGATGAATCTGATGATGGGGATACCTACCTGGATGGTGTTCCTGATCTGTTTCCAGACCCGAGTAACGATGAGAAAAATTGATGTTGAACTCTGAGTGTAAACATAACTTTGTCGTAAGGAAATTAACCATTAACTGAAAATTGCAAGAAGAAGTTATTAGGGATAAGGAGATTATGGGAACGTTTTTGCGATAAACAGGGGGGAATTGTTAGAATAATTGTTTGTAAGTTATCACAAAAGAAACATTATATTGCATTATGTTCCTGATGAGAAGATGAAGGCTGTATTTCGAGGCTTAACAAGACTCAGTGGCCTAGTGGTTAGAGTGTCCGCCCTGAGATCGGTAGGTTGTGGGTTCAAACCCCGGCCGAGTCATACCAAAGACTATAAAAATGGGACCCATTACCTCCCTGCTTGTCACTCAGCATCAAGGGTTGGAATTGGGGGTTAAATCACCAAAAAATGATTCCCGGGCGCGGCCACCGCTGCTGCCCACTGCTCCCCTCACCTCCCAGGGGGTGATCAAGGGTGATGGGTCAAATGCAGAGAATAATTTCGCCACACCTAGTGTGTGTGTGTGACAATCATTGGTACTTTAACTTTTAACTTTTAAGAGGAGGAAGGCTCGTGAAGCGCCACTGTGATTTCAGCACGGACAGATGGCAGGATGTGCTCAACTCCCGGACGAACTCTCTTTGAAATGTTAAACGAACTCTCTTCCAACTATTTGGTCAACGCTGTTTACGACCCGCTGCCCCCTTGAAGTCACTGTGGTCGGGAGACGGGAGGGGTTGTCCATTGTCCACCTGCCCCGGCTGGATCCAGGAAGAGCCCAAGCCCGAGAAAATCCTCTTCTTGGACTTCAAAGCGACCGAAAACAATGACTCTTTTACACACTTACCAATTCCTGCTGTGACATATGTTGGTGCGTGAACATGGAACATCTGAATTAAAAGAGGAGACGAAGACCTTCTTCGTCAGAGCGTGCTAAGACACTGTAAGAGGTTACAGGTTGAAGCCGTCTCTCCTCAATTGAGTCCAAATTTAATTCTGTCTCTGTTTGATTCCTTGCCTTTTGTCTTGTGTAACAGATGTCCTGTGTTTGAACGTGACAGAGATGATCATGGACTTCAGGAAAGTCACATCCCCACGATCCCCCCTCACCCTGATTGACTCTCCCACCCCCGTCTCCATCGTGGACTCCTTCCGTTTCTTGGGCACCACCATCACCCAGGACCTCAAGTGGGAGCCGACCATCAGCTCCCTCATCAAGAAGGCCCAGCAGAGCATGTACTTCCTGCGGCAGCTGAGGAAACCTAAGGTGCCAACCGAGATGTTGGTGCGGTTCTACTCAGCCATCATCGAGTCCATCCTCACCTCCTCCATCACCGTGTGGTTCCCCGGCGCCACAGTCCGGGACAAGCATCGACTGCAGCGCATCGTACGTGCTGCTGAGAAGGTGATTGGCTGCAAGCTCCCATCCTCCAGGACCTGTTCTCCAGGACCAGGAGGCATGTGAGTCGGATTACAGCTGACTCTTCTCACCCTGGACACAACCTGAACAGTTTTTTCCCCTCGGCCATCAAGCACATGAACAACAACAAGATCTGATAGCTCAGTTACAGCTCATTGTATGACCTATTCTGTCTATATGTGTTTCACGTTGCACGATTGCACCAAGAAAAATTCCTAATTTGTGAACCTGTTCTCAAACAATAGCAATAAAAACTATTCCGATTCTGATTCTGATTCTGAAATTTATTTCAGCTCATAGCAATTCCCAGAAAATCTGTTTAGGTGTGTAACAAGAAAATATGTCTCGGTGAACTATTGGTTTTTTTTTGTTTTGTTTTGGGTTTTTTTTTTCCAAAAACATCTGTTAGCACTCAGATAGAACACACATCCCTCCATTTTGTATACTTGGATAAAGTGAAACATTCTGATAAATTAAGTATATTTCCACAATTGTACATACTTTGAAAAGAACAATATAACTTAATTTTATACCTACAAAATTGGTAACTGTTAGCTTGTTAGTACCCAGCATGACAACACATGACAACACTAAGTACAGAGACTGCTAAATGTCCTGAAAGAGTTGAGCATTTTGACTTTGGAAAAGTTTAAGAAACGTGAGAGTAGTATTCAATATTTAGGTAATTGAGTAATCTAACAATAAGTCTGTTCGATTAATCAAGTAATTGGATAAAACACACTTTAGCCTCAAAATGTTTTAAATAGTTGTATACAAATAATTCTGCTTGCTATAAGACTCATTATTTTTTATTTATACTAAATGCACATCATCAACAGTACATTTGCACTTTTAACATGTGTGCATTAGTAAAAGATATATATTTTTTAAACTCTCAGCCACAGCTCTTGGCAACCACACACCAGCCTTGTGGAAACTATGTTTGCCAATCTAAACTTCCGACCACTGTATGCGGTACGGATTTAATACATTTTTATTAAAAAGGAATATATATGGGCCATTCTACCGAATTGGTTCAAAGGGAGGTTGGAAATATTTCAACATTTTGTAAGTTGTATTCTCAAAACTTTGTCCCTATATGTATATATAATATCTGAAGTACACATTTCTGTAAAAAGAACAGTCAACTTGTATTTTGTATTTTCAGAATATTTGGGAATGTTTGTCACTACCGAATAATAGCTTTCAAATATGAATATAAAATATTATGTCACTCTGTTAATATCATGCTTACTTACCTTGTGTAAATAATATTTTGAAAAATGATTATTGGGGTTTTTCACAATAAAATCCATAAAAAATATATATTTTAAACACTTGTTCTTACTTCAATACATGGAATCTAAATCAACATGCAATCTTTCTTTCTAACAATGATCAGATTGATTTCAGAGTTAACGATTAATGACTTATGTTTTGTGGTCAATGAAATATTTTATTTTTGGAGAAAACTGCTAATATTAGTTAAAAATAAGTACCCATGTGGGTTCAGTATTCAGTTGCAGCACGGCGCTGCAGTGGTTAGCGCTCGTGCCTCACAGAGAAAAGGTCCTAGGTTCCATTCCTGATCTCGGGGTCTTTCTGTGTGGAGATTGCATCTTCTCCCCGTCAGTGTGTGGGTTCCTCCCACCTCCAAAGACATGCACCTGGGGATAGGTTGATTGGCAACACTAATATGGCTCTAGTGTGTGAATGTGAGTGTGAATGTTGTCTGTCTATCTGTGTTGGCCCTGCGACGAGGTGGCGACTTGTCCAGGGTGAACCCCGTCTTCTGCCCGAGTGCCGCTGGGATAGGCACCAGCACCCCTGCGACCTCAAGAGGGACAAGCGGTAGAAAATGGATGTATTCAGTATTCGGAGAAGAAGAAAACACTTCATATTACTGCCAAGCTTCTGAAAACTAATGTGCATTATTGGCTCCGCTAACACCGGACACCAAATCAGATCTGATTATTTTTTGCCAGTCTAAACACTCCAAAGTGCTTCAAATCTAATATTTCCGTATCATATTGGACCACATCAGGAGGTGCTCCAAATCCATTTGGAATCTGATCTTTTCAAATAAGACTGCAGCGACCTGTTTGTGATTTTTACGTCATCTTTGGTCGAGCTACGTCGTTCGTGTGTGTAGCACAATCACTTTCCTTTTTGCAAGCATGTTCTTCCTCCTCCTTCAGTTGTTTTCCATCATCTGACTACTTCCTCTACACAACAACCACGTCACAAACCCACCAGCACGCTAATCTTTGGCGTCCATGTTTTTTACTGTAGTAGTGACTTCCTCACTTATTTAAAGAATCCAGTCAACTTCCTTTATCGAACTGCACATGTGACATTGAGGCCTCATCGGGGCCACATTTGGGCCACATTGGGGACTGTGTGCATTTATACTGGAATGTGATAAAGATCACATTTTACTTGTAATTTAAACAGTCAGCTGTAAAAAAAAAACTTGATAAAAAAATCCGATTGGGTCCACTTTGGGCTGCAGTTTAAAGATAATTTTTGACCTCCAGGTCTAGGGTTCAGCTTCTTTTTCTCCCTGGCAGAGTAATTGTTGATGATTCTTTTATTTTCTTATTTCTTTTATATTGCTTCTTCAAATATCGTTGGTGTTAACTGGGTCAGCCTTCCATCTTTCTCCGTATTCTCTCTTTTGGCATGTTGGTGTCTTGATTCTTTCTCTCTGAACTCTACAATTACAGATATAAACCAGCAGTACATTAAACCATTCTTATTTACTTTTCATAGATTATTATTTCAAAATGGTAGGAATAAACGGCTTTCCATTTCATCTTATCACTACTGAAATGATCATGTCACCACCATAACGTCATCTTTTGTTTCTGGTGTGATTGTTTCCGGTGTGACAATTCCAGCTAATTTTGACCATGACTAGCAAGCATGCGGCTGGCAAACACATCTTTGAAGAGTTGTAAAAACATAAAAAAAATACATGTTGCATAAGAGCTGAAAAAGTTCACATAATTGAAGAGAATATGTGTTCGGCAGTGACAATTTAAAAAAAATACACACTGATTTTCAGACTTTGGATCACATGTATTTAAAAACTAAAGGATTAAGTGACTTACCATGGAGCCAGGAGGGGCAGACATAAAAAAAATGTGGCCTAAATTTAGAATCAGCCAAGACTCTAAAACTCTTTTGTTTTGGTAGTGACATAAAACTATGGGACATGAGTACAGTTTTTTTATTTAAAAAATTCTGCAGGAAGTAATAATCAGTGATGAAGAATAAAGAAGCAAATGTCGTGATGCGTTTTCGAAATAATTCTTAAAATGATCAAAATACGTAAATAATAAATTATAAATGTGCCTGCTACTACATTACATATATCCTTACATCACGTATATGAAACCTTAATGGAAGTGTTTAGATGCTTTTTAAGGGCTTTATAGGCAGAATTTAACGGCTCCCATAGGCTCCATTGTAAGCAGACTTTTGAGCGCATTTATTAAATATTTAGAATGCAAAAAAAACAAAACATCCATTGCCTTTCATAATGATTGTGAACTAAAGGCAAAAAAAGAAAGAAGTGCAGTTCCTTGCTCTGCTTTATGACCAACAACAAGCTGATGATCACGTTTAATAAATTCTTAAATTTTTAAACTTTTATTGAATTTTCAAAAAGTACACTACATAGATGAAAATGAAACCCAGTATGGAAGGAAGTCCCATTCATGAATCAATCAAAATAAACATCTTATTTTCAACATGTAAAATGTACTATCCAAAACTTTTTTTTTTTTTTTTAGACTTTTAGGTTAAATAACTGAATACAATGCTTGCATGTTTTTGAATATAATCCGCGTCAAAAGATTTAGCTCGTCACAAAGCTGTTCAAGCGACTAATGCCCTCTGGTGGCTGACTGAGAAAACGACAACTGAGGAGACGTCACATGACCGCTATCTGATGATCAATAAGATGAGATCAAAAGGCATGTTTAAACACTGCTCTGATAACGCATGACTGATAACTTTTACCTTAAAAGTAATCAGTCATGCGTTTCTTGTCTCTTTGGGACGTCTTTGACCGCTGAGGGTCATCAATCACCTCCCTCCTAAAGCAGTGAGAGCCCTGTATAGTGGAAACAAAAAAGGCATTAAGCGATTGAGCAACCTCAAACAAACAACAAATGTGATATTTTGAACCTAAATGTGAAGCAAAGCTGGGGAACCAGATGGACGAGAAAGTCCCCTCCCCTTTGCTGTCTCAAATTACACATCACAAAATGTTTTGTGAGCAGTGAGTACACGCTGGCAGAGGAACACATTCTAAAATGGGATTCTTGGAAGCTTTTCTCCGGGCGGATATCTACGTACACCTGCTGGGGGCTGTGGTCGTCCTAGTAGTGGTCTACGTTGCTTCATCCACTTTAAACTCCAGTCAGGGTGGCAATGACCCCCCGGGACCACGACCGTTTCCTGTGCTGGGAAACTTATTGCAATTGGACCTGAAGAGACCCTACAACACGTTAGTGGAGGTGATGATGACCACAACATTACCTCCTCTTTTAATGGTGTTCACATTCATCTTCTCTCTTAGCTCTCCAAGAAGTATGGCCCCGTGTTCACCATCTACCTTGGGTCCAAGAAGGTGGTGGTTCTGGCCGGCTACAAGACGATTAAGGAGGCACTGGTCAACCACGCGGATGAGTTTGGAGAACGCGACGTCTTACGACTGGTGACGCAATACAACAAAGGACATGGTGAGTCACTTTCTAACAACAAGTCGGTAACCGCATGCATGCCCCCTTAATGGAGATCTCTTTTTGTTCTTCTGAGGCGTCTTATGGAGCAATGGAGACTCCTGGAAGGAGATGAGACGCTTCACTCTCACCAACCTGAGAGACTTTGGAATGGGCAGGAAGGTGTGTGAAGACAAGATCATTGAGGAATGTCAACACCTCATGGATGTTATCAGGAAGTTCCACGGTAAGGTTGTCACTACACTGTAAAACACTAAATCCATCCATCCATCCATCCATTTTCTGCCGCTTATTCCCTTTGGGAACGCGGGGGGCGCTGGAGCCTATCTCAGCTACAATCGGGCGGAAGGTGGGGTGAGTAGTCCTGAGTTCAATCCCGGGCTCGGGATCTTTCTGTGTGGAGTTGGCATGTTCTCCCCGTGACTGCGTGGGTTCCCTCCGGGTACTCCGGCTTCCTCCCACCTCCAAAAAAACTAAATATTATATCTATTTATTTTAATACAGTAATATTAAAGTAAAGTAAAAATCAATCAATCAATCAATCAAAGTTTACTTATATAGCCCTAAATCACGAGTGTCTCAAAGGGCTGCACAAGCCACAACGACATCCTCGACTCAGATCCCACATCAGGGCAATGAAAAACTCAACCCAAGGGGCTACAATGAGAAACCTTGGAGGGGACCGCAGATGTGGGGACCCCCCACCCCTGTGCGACCGGTGCAATGGGCGTCGAGCGGATCTAGTTAATAGTGTGAGAGTCCAGTCCAATGTGGGGCTACCAGGAGATCATCTTGAGGTGGAGGCAAGTCAGCAGCGCAGAGACGTCCCCAACTGATGCACAGATGAGTGGTCCACCTCGGGTCTCGACTTTGAACAGCTCGCGCTCATCTGTGGTCACCTAATCTGTGCCTTCGTGGAGAGGGGGGCAAAGCAGAAAAGAGACGGCAGATCAACTGGTCTAAAAGGGGAGTCTATTTAAAGGCTAGAGTATACAAATGAGTTTTAAGATGGGACTTAAATGCTTCTACTGAGGTAGCATCTCTAACTGTTACTGGGAGGGCATTCCAGAGTACTGGAGCCCGAATAGAAAACGCTCTATAGCCCGCAGACTTTTTTTGGGCTAAATCATAAATCTTTAGCAGCTTAGTCACCAGGATTTCACTAATTTACAATGTTTTTACACCAAATTACTGTACATTGAAAACCGGTATCACTGTTATTTTTGCGGCAAAATTCTGATGACTGACCTGCCAGTTTTTTTCTGTAAAATCTACAGTTTTTGTTTTTACAGTGCATTACTGTAAATGAAAAAAAACGATGCTCCTGTTACTTTTACAGTAAAATTCTGGCAAATGAGCTGTCAGTATTTTACTGAAAATCTACAGACTTTTTTTTACTGCACTAAAAAAACAAATCTGTAGATTATACTTAAAAAAATTGGCAGACATAATTTTACTGTAATGCTTATGGTGTTTTTTTTACACCAAATTACTTTAAATTTAAAGTCTGTATCACTGTTGTTTTTATGTTAAAATTCTGGTGACTGAGCTGCCAGTTTTTTACCGTTGTCGTTTTTACGTTGCATTACTGTAAATCAGGGGTGTCAAACTCCTTTTAGCTCAGGGGCCGCATGGAGGAAAGTCTATTCCCATGACAGACTGGTAACATCGTCCAGAATGCAAAAAGAACTTACAGCATGTACAACATCATCTTTTCGATGCTGTTGTCCTCGAGCAAGCCTTCGTTATCCGGAATCTTTGATGGAAGAAAAGCCTTCACATCCGCAACTAGCGAGCCTTCAACGACTTCGCGGCGGTCTCCTGTGGACTCTCCGGCGAAAGAAAAGCCTCAGCAGCCTCCGCAAGCAAGTCTTCAACGGAGGGACATTCGACCTCTTTTTCGACAATTTTGTCCTGGAACAATTCTTCAACGGCAGGAGTCTTTTGCGGGTTTAAAACCTCCTCCTCCGCCTCCTCCTCCGCAAGCTGGTCTTCGGAACGTTTTGGCGGGAAGTGTGGTGTCTACTCGGTTAAGACCATCCATCGGGCCAGAGCGGTAAAAGAAACATCTGTAAGTAAATATATATATATATTGTATAATGCATATTTTTTCTTGTAAATTGAAAATCATTTGACTCACCAAACTGTGATCGTGTAAAAGAGATCTCTTTAGAATCTTCCCACATCCCCCTCTATAAAGCAAAATAATGATTACAAATAATATCAAACAAATCGATAGTTTAAACTCGCCGCTAGAGTAGTTTTCCAACTTTGTAAGATCAAACAAAGCTCGTCGTCTCTTACTTCGGCGTCGACTAGCTCATTGTCTAATAAAATATACCAATAATGTTGTAAAAACATAGGTAATAAAACAATGTAAAAAATAACCAGTATACTTACGCAAATTGGACGAAGGATCCCTTAGAACGTTCCTCGGACGAGCGTGAATTTCGACGCGATGTTTAACTGCTTTTATTTAGAATAAATACTTATTATATAAACTCTAGACAGAAATATTACAATCAGTAAAAAAAAAAAATAATTACCTCCCTCTGACCTTTCCATAACCCCACCCCTCTTCTAAGGTCATCAATCATTTTTGACACAAGGTGTATCACAATCATTAATCATTTTTTTTGACAGCTAGGTCATAAATCATCTTTGCCATAAGGTCATAAATCATCTTTTGCCATAAGGTCGTAAATCATTTTTGACAGGTCATTTTTGACAGCTAGGTCATAAATCATCTTTGCCATAAGGTCATAAATCATTTGACCTTTTGACCCTAAGGTCATAAATCATTTGACCTTTTGACCCTAAGGTCATAAATCCTTTGATCTTTTGACAGCTAGGTCATAAATCATTTGACAGCTAGGTCGTAAATCATTTTTGACACAAGGTAGGTCCTTAAGGTTTTTTCGCGCGCAGTTTAATGTACGGAAACAGGAGCCTGGTGAGTCGGCAGATAGCTTTATAACATCAATACATAAACTGGCTGAACACTGTAACTTTGGAGTGCTTCGGGAGGAGTTAATACGTGACCGCATAGTAGTAGGGATAAGGAACATCGCTCTGTCAGAGAAGTTACAAATTGATGCGGATTTAACCTTACAAAAAGCCATAAGCCAGGTTAAACAGTCAGAGGTGGTTAAACAGCAACAGGCTGTGATGAGGGGTGAGTCTCCACAGGCAGAGGAGAGGAGAGAGGTTGATGCTATCTCACGTGCATTTAGAAGACAGGAAATGCAGGGACACAAACAACACGGCCAGGTGAGATCAAAACAAACAGAGACTGTAAGTAGTTCAGAGAGACGTCAGAAATGTGGAAGGGGCCCCCATAACTGGAAGGAGTGCCCAGCTAACAATGCAGAATGCAGGAAGTGCCGCAAACGAGGACATTTTGCCGCTGTGTCGTTCCATGCAGCCTGTGCATGAAGTACAGGACGAACTACAACAGGATACCCTCTTTATGGGGGAGGTAAGAGGGAAAAACTCAGGCTGGCACACAGACATTGAACTTAATGGGGAGGTAATCTCCTTCAAAATTGACACAGGTGCAGCGGTCACCGCGATCCCCACCAATCTGTATAAATACAGCAGATATGGCCCCTTGATGCAAACAACCAAGAGACTATATGGCCCCAATAACATTGTACTACAAGTCGCTGGGCAGGTAAAATGTCAGCTGAAGAGTAAAAATGAAACAGTCACCCAGCCCGTGTTCGTGGTGGACTCATTGGTCAGACCCCTACTGGGCCTGCCAGCCGTAGAGGCCCTGCGGCTGGTGGAGCGAGTAGATGAAGTAGAGGATCCAGGGGAAACATTTAAAAACAGGTTTCCCACGGTGTTTGCTGGTCTAGGTAGGCTCGACGGGGACTACAGCATTCGATTGAAGGAATATGCGAGGCCCTATGCACTCACGACACCTCTGGCAGAAAAAGTAAAGGAGGAGTTAGAGAGGATGGAAAAGATGGGGGTCATTTCGAGGGTGGAAAGGCCAACATTGTGGTGTGCAGGCATGGTGCCCGTAGTTAAACCTAATGGGAAAATCAGAATCTGCGTGGATCTGACCAGACTTAATGAAGCAGTATGTAGGGAGAGGCACATATTGCCATCAGTAGAGCAGTCACTGGCACAGTTAGACGGAGCAAAGGTATTCACCAAGCTGGATGCCCGGTCTGGTTTTTGGCAGATTCCCTTGGCAGAAGAAAGCAGAGAACTTACAACATTTGTAACCTGAAGTGGCCGTTTTTGTTTCAATGTCCTACCATTTGGAATTAGCTCAGGGCCAGAACACTTTCAACGCCGCATGTCGCAGCTCTTAGAAGGACTGACAGGGGTTGTTTGTCATGCTGATGACATATTGGTGTGTGGGGTGGACCGGCAACAACATGATGAGAGGCTGAGCAGTGGTGCTCTCCAGACTTCAGGATGCTGGGCTCACCCTAAATGAAAAATGCGCATTCGCACAGCCAGAGTTAGTGTTTGTGGGACACAAAATCAGTGGCGAGGGCATAGCACCAGACCCTGAGAAAGTCAGAGCAATCACAGACATGTCTACTCCACAAAAGGTAGCAGATGTGAGAAGGTTTCTAGGCATGGCAACATACGTGGGTAAATGTGTGACTTTTTTCACAGACATAACCAAACCAAAGGAGAGTGAGTGGGTATGGGGAGAAGTGCAACAGGCCGCATTTGAAAAAGTGAAAAGGGAGCTGGCCTCAGACAGGGTGCTGGCACAGTACAGGCCGGGTGCCTCGGGTGGGCTCGGGGCGGTTCTCACTCAGATGCAAGAGAACAAAGAGTGGCGGCCAATAGCATACATATCACGCAGTCTCTCTGATGCTGAAGAGAGATATGCACAGGTAGAGAAGGAGGCGCTTGCAGTTACATGGGCATGCGAAAGGCTCAGCTCATACCTAATAGGCCTGCAGTTCACCCTAGAAACAGACCACAAGCCACTGTTAGCTCTGTTAGGAACAAAGGCACTGGATGACCTACCCCCAAGAATCCAGCGCTTTCGCCTCAGGCTCCTCAGGTACTCATATCAAATAGTACATGTCCCAGGGAAAGCATTGATAACGGCAGATGCGTTATCACGCGCACTCATCGTGCGCACACTCACAGAAGATGAAAGGGAGCTAGAAGGGGAGGTGAAGGTGTTTGTGGAATCAGTGCAACAGTGCCTACCAGCATCTAAGGCAAAACTACAATAGATTAGAGATGCACAAGAGCAGGACTCCATATGCAGACGGCTTAGAGAGCTATGCAAACGGGGGTGGCCCAGACAGGAAGAGCTGCCAGAGCAGCTAAAGCCCTACTGGATGTACCAGAGCAAACTATACTGTACAGGAGGACTTTTAATGAAAGGTCAGAGGATTGTGATTCCTCAAACTATGGAAGCAGAAATGCTGGCCCGTCTGCATGAAGGTCATATGGGTATATCTAAATGCAAAGCAAGAGCAGAGCAGTCAGTGTGGTGGGTGGGCATAACGAGTCAAATCACTAAAATGGTGGCACAGTGTGTAACATGCATTAAGAGCCAATCACAGCATCCTGAGCCCATGATCCCATCAGCACTACCCCAGCGCCCCTGGCAAAAGGTGGGGGTGGATATGTTTTACCTGAAAGGCAGCTCCTACCTGTTAGCAGTAGACTATTATTCGAGATATATTGACATTGAGAAAACCCCAATTACCACATCTAAGGGGATTATCAATACACTTAAAGGCATGTTCTGCAGGCATGGAGTCCCAGAGGAGCTACGGAGTGACAATGGTCCACAGTTCTCATCAGCAGAGTTCACAGCCTTCGCCAGAGATTATGACTTTTCGCACGTGACAAGTAGCCCTTACTTCAGCCAGAGTAACGGAGAGGCGGAGAGGGCTGTCAAGACGGTGAAATTGTTGTTACTTAAGAATGAGGAGGACCCATACAGGGCAATGTTAGCATATAAAGTCACACCATTGCACCATGGGCTGTCACCAAGCGAGCTCCTGATGGGAAGACGTCTCCGCTCGCCGCTGCCACAAGCGTCATCCAACCTCAAACCACAGCGGCCCAGAACAAAGGCCTTCGAGAAAAAGGACTATCAGCTGAAATGCACACAGGCTCAGAACTTTGACAGCAGACACCGTGCCGCACAAAAGCCCGAGCTGAGGCCTGGACAGTCAGTATGGATATCTCCCTCAAAACAAACAGCTACAGTGATCAGAAAGGCCGACACGCCACGCTCCTACGTGGTCGACACTGGAGCAGAGGAGGTGAGGAGAAACAGGGCTCACCTTCAGGCTCTTCCTGAGCCACAGCTCCAGCCACAGTCGGCTCCACAAGAGCCACCAACCCCACAAAAGGAACACAGAACAGAGAGGGAAGCAACACCAGGTACACCAATCAGAGAGCAGGTAACCCAGACACCGAAAGCAAGAGATGCTCCAAGACGGCAGGTAAAGCCACCGGGGTGGCTTAAAGACTATGTCTTGTGAAAGGACAGGACATAACGAAACACATCTTGTGTAATGTCGAAGCATAAAAAGGCAATTACTGTTTAATTGTTAGTTGGCAACACTGTTGTTGTTGTTGTTTTTTTTGTTGTTTTTTCTTTCTCAGGAAGAAATGAGGATGGTAAGGAATTTGTTATGCAATTCTCATACATAATGCCGTTATAGGGTGTTAGGTTGATTCATTATAAATGGTGATCCTTATTTATAAATACATTGCAATGATTGTTCATTCCTTGTTGTACATTGGAGAAGGGGAGATGTAGTGGATGTCTATTATGGGCATCCATAGTTGTGTATGTGTGTTCGGAGCATGCGCAGTTGGTTCAGTAAAGTCTACACCACTGAAGTGGACAGCCGTGTGTGTGTCACTGATTTCTACACGTATTGTGAGGCATTAAAACTTAAAAATAAATACAACTTCAGATTGTTTTCTTTGTATTACTTTGGCCAAAAATAGAACAAGCACATTCTGAAAAGTTGCATATTACAAATAATCGTCCTGGCAAAACACTTCAAGTTAGATTAAAGTTCTGAGGAAAAAAATGGTACAGTTTCAAAAACAATATGAAGAACACAATGAACTTAGACTTTGTCTCAGTATTTTTACAATGCCATTAAACTTTGAGCACTTCCTGTTGGGCAGTACACCATTAAAAACATTTGGAAAAGTGACTGTTTCCTCAAATCGCCGCATTGGTGAAATCCGCAACTGACGGAACACATTCATTTATCATCATTCGAATGTTACAATTATAATATTAACAAAACAATTATCAAAATGACACCATAGCCAAAATCAAGGTAACATAACTACAAACTTAACCAATGTGAACATAGATTTAAGCATAAACTAAAATAGAACAAACACAACAAATGTAAAAACACACATTTTACAATGGAGTTCTGGGTGCGCATGGTGCATTCAACCAATTGCAACAAGCACTGCATGGAACTCTAACTTCAAAGATGATGGTCAAGTTGACTTAAGTCTTTTCATATTACAGTTTTATCCTTTCAGTGGATAATTTAAAATTAAAAAAGGTATTGTGCGTCGATACTGCCGCTATCTGCTGCCAGCCACAACAGGGTCAGCCGATTGCTTCCACCTGCGCTGATTGGAGTAACAGCAGCCAATCTGGAGGGTGCTTAAAGTCAGCTGACACGTCATCTTTAAACACTGTCATGTGTGATGTGAGTTACACTTGAATTGTTATTGTGAAATCCAGTGGACACATTTAGAATGCCAGTTTCTTTCATTAAAAATGCAGCTCATTTTTATATTAAGCACCCTGATCTTGCGGGTCGTGGGCCGGATTATACCTGTACGTTTGACACCCCATGGTACCACTTTTATTTTTACAGTAAAATTTTGGCAACATACCATGAATAGATTACGTGGACCCCGACTTACACAAGTTGAAAAACTTATTCGGGTGTTACCATTTAGTGGTCAATTGTACGGAATATGTACGGAACTGTGCAATCCACTAATAAAAGTTTCAATCAATCAAGCAGCAAAATTTGATATTAGTGTCCACTGTATGGAGTAAAACATTTATTTTGGAATGCAAAATAATCCCACCAGGAAGACACAATGTCACGCCAATTCACACAAAATATCAAGCAAATTATGCCCTGTCTCGTAACCTTTAGTCCAATGCCCGCAACTTCTGGCCAGTCACATTTATCTCTGAGTGGTGCTCAAACACACGTCAACTGTCTAATGAAAACTTAAGTTTGTTTCTTGTGTAGACAAAACAGTAACAACACCATGTATCAATATATCAACTCTTTATTGCCCAAATGGCACAATTGTCTTTTCGCATAGCTCAGACCTATTTCCTCGTTCTGTCTACAGCGCTAAGCCTTCTGAGTAATGTAGTATATAAACATTTACTTTTTAGTTTGCGTGTATTTATATATTTATTTAACATTTATTTATCCAGGGTAAGGCAATTAAGAACATATTTTTTAATTTGCTTTCTGTGTGGAGTTTGCATGTCCTCCCCGTGACTGCGTGGGTTCCCTCCGGGTACTCCGGCTTCCTCCCACTTCTAAAGACATGCATCTGGGGATAAGTTGATTGGCAACACTAAATTGGCCCTAGTGTGTGGATGTGAGTGTGAATGTTGTCTGTCTATCTGTGTTGGCCCTGCGATGAGGTGGCGACTTGTCCAGGGTGTACCCCGCCTTCCGCCCGATTGTAGCTGAGATAGGCTCCAGCGCCCCCCGCGACCCCAAAGGGAATAAGCGGTAGAAAATGGATGGATGGATGCAATGCTGACCTAGCAAAGAGGCAACACTTACATGTTAGAGATGTTGAAATGTGATGATAATTTCTCATCGTCCCTCATTTACCAACATAAATCAGCTCTATAGGTTGCTCTCAACAGTTCACAAATGCTCTTAATGTACGGGGTTAAATGTTTTGGAACATGAATTAATGTTTAAGAGTGGATGACAGAGCTGACAGTGGACAAAAAGGAAACTTTTGGTGGGTTTTCTTTCTGTAATTATAATGAATTATTACTATTATTAGTTATAATTAAATAAAACATACAGTAATATGACAATGAGCTCTGAGAATGTGCTTTTACTGCCATCTAGTGTATACTTTTTAGTCTGTGTGGTATAAAATGAGTAAAACATCAATACACTAATTGTTTTTCTTTTTTTTGTTGAAACAATGTGTTTTTTGAGGTAAAAAAATTTGAAGTTAAAAATTCACAAAATCGCTAGTTGATCAAATTTAAAGCCTCCAAAGTTTTGATGCAACTGAATGATAAAGCTTTTTTAAGCCTTTTAGGCCAAAGCAGTCACAAAAAAATCTTGCAAAATCTTAGAGGGACTGATACGAGTTGGCCGCTATAAACAGGTTTGACTGTACTTGATTGTTTCAGGAGAGTCCTTTGACACCACTCAGCCAATCAACTATGCAGTCTCAAACATCATCTGCTCCATCGTTTACGGAAGCAGGTTCGAATATGACGACCCCGAGTTCACAGCCATGGTGGATGGAATGAACCGGAAAATCCAGCTTGCTGGCTCCCCGTCAGCTCAGGTGCCTCCTCTCCTCATACTTGTCGCTATATCCTCATCTTCTTCAACAAGGACATGTCCTCTTCAGGTCTTCAACATGTTCCCGTGGCTGGGCAAGAGGCTGCAGCAGAACAAGGAATTTTTCAGACTGACCGAGGACTACAGCAGGAAGAATCTGGAAATATTTAGTCGTTTGAAAAAAAGCCTCAACCCGCTGATGTGCAGAAGCCTGGTGGATGCCTTCTTTGTCCGCAAGCAACAGCTGGAGGTGCGTCAACACCACATAATGGTCCAAAGTCCAAATTCTCGATGCTGATTGATTGTCTTCAGGAGTCTGGCAGCAGCAACAGTCACTTCCATGATGAAAACTTAATGTGGACGGTCCAGAACCTCTTTGCCGCCGGTACCGACACCACAGCCACCACACTGAGGTGGGCTCTTCTCCTCATGGCCAAGTATCCAAACATCCAAGGTAAGAGGCTGTGCCCTCGTGTCTCGCACACCTCTATGCCAGCACCCTGAAGACACACGTTCCACCTCAGAGCAGGTCCGTGAGGAACTGCACAACGTAATCGGGAATCGGCAGGTCCAGGTGGAGGACAGGAAGAACCTGCCTTTTACGGACGCCGTCATCCACGAAACCCAAAGGGTGGCTAACATCGTCCCCATGGCGCTTCCTCACAGGACTAGCCGGGACGTCACCTTCCGGGGTCACTTCATCAAGAAGGTCTGACAAAGTACAACACAACAAAAGACATCAACGTTCACCTCATTGTCTGTCTTCAGGGGACCGCCATCTATGTCCTCCTCATGTCCGTCCTCTACGACGAGGACGAGTGGGAGAAGCCACGATCCTTCCATCCCGCCCACTTCCTGGACAAAGACGGGAAGTTTGTCATGCGAGATGCTTTCATGCCCTTCTCTGCAGGTGAGTGCTTCAGGGTGAAAGACAAAAACTTGTCTTTGGTGTCTCGTGTACTTTGAACAAAACCTTGAACCAAAATATTTTTTTATTAAGACTCTTCACTTGTAGCTAGGCAGAATTATTTGTGATATTGCTGAGTCGTCACTTATCACAGAAAGGACAGTGTCAACTTTCTGGTTCTCTTCCTGTGTTTAGGTCGTAGGGTCTGCTTGGGAGAAAGTCTGGCCCGCATGGAACTCTTCATCTTCTTCTCCACACTCCTGCAGCACTTCCGCTTCAGTCCTCCCCCGGGCGTCTCTGAGGACCACCTAGACCTAACCCCACGTGTGGGATTCACGCTCAGCCCCACTGACCACCAGCTGCGAGCGCTGTGTTACTTGGGAGCTGAATAGTAGTGATTCATGTAGTGTTTTTTGTAGCTTTGTATGTTGTACTTCATGTAGTGCCTTACGTAGTGCTTTACAAAGTGTTTCATGCAACACTTTCTGTAGTGTTTCATGCAGAGTTCCATGTAGTGTTTAATTAAGAACTGATTTTCATTTGCAACACTGATGTAGCAAAGAGGCAGCACTTACATGTTAGAGATGTTGAAGTGTGATCATAATCTCTCATTGTCCCTCATATACCAACATAAATCAGCTCTGTAGATTGCTCTCAACAGTTCACAAATGCTCCTGAAGTACGGGGTTAGATGTTTTGGAACATGAATGAATGTTTAAGATGGACAAACACTTTTCAAGTGTAAAACAAACACGGAGAATGTCTGCAACTTGTGGATGACAGAGCAGACAGCAAAAAGGACACTTTTGGTGGGGTTTCTGAGGACCACCTAGACCCGACCCCATGTGTGGGATTCACGCTCAGTGCCACTGACCACCAGCTGCGAGCGCGCTGCTGCTTGGGAACTGAATAGTAATGATACATGTAGTGTTTTTTGTAGCTTTGTATGTAGTGCCTTATGTAGTGCTTCACAAAGTGTTTCATGCAACATTTTCTGCAGTGTTTCATGTAGCGTTTCATGTAGTGTTTAACATACCGCTTTATGCAGCATTTTATGTAGTACTTGTCGTGTTTCATGCATCACTTTATATAAAGTTTTATGTAGTACTTCATGCAGTTCTTAAAGGGGAACATTATCACCAGACCTATGTAAGCGTCAATATATACCTTGATGTTGCAGAAAAAAAGACCATATATTTTTTTAACCGATTTCCGAACTCTAAATGGGTGAATTTTGGCGAATTAAACGCCTTTCTACTATTCGCTCTCGGAGCGATGACGTCACAACATTACAAACACCTAGTCAAATCAGCTCTGTTATTTTCCGTTTTTTCGACTGTTTTCCATACCTTGGAGACATCATGCCTCGTCGGTGTGTTGTCGGAGGGTGTAACAACACCAGTGGCCCAAAGATGCGAAAGTGGCAAGAAATTGGACGTTTGTTCCGCACACTTTACCGACGAAAGCTATGCTACGACAGAGATGGCAAGAATGTGTGGATATCCTGCGACACTCAAAGCAGATGCATTTCCAACGATAAAGTCAAAGAAATCTGCCGCCAGACCCCCATTGAATCTGCCGGAGTGTGTGAGCAATTCAGGGACAAAGGACCTCGGTAGCACGGCAAGCAATGGCGGCAGTTTGTTCCCGCAGATGAGCGAGCTAAACCCCCTGTATGAGGGGCCGTGAGGGACATTATTCAGAATTACCTCTTACATACACTACTGAAATGCTCTCACACAAACAACTGAAATCTTTTTCTTTTATACACACTACTGAAACACTCTTATAAACACTACTGAAATGCTCTTACATACACAACTGAAATGCGCTCACATAAACAACTGAAATCTTTTTCTTTTATACACACTACTGAAACACTCTTATAAACACTACTGAAACACTCTTATAAACTACTGAAATGCTCTTACATACACTACTGAAACACTCTTATAAACACTACTGAAACACTCTTACATACACTACGGAAACACTCTTATAAACACTACTGAAATGCTCTTACATACACTACTGAAACACTCTTATAAACACTACTGAAACACTCTTATAAACACTACTGAAACGCTCTTATAAACACTACTGAAACACTCTTACATACACTACTGAAACACTCTTACATACACTACTGAAACACTCTTATAAACACTACTGAAACACTCTTACATACACTACTGAAACACTCTTATAAACACTACTGAAACACTCTTATAAACACTACTGAAACATTCTTACATACACTACTGAAACACTCTTATAAACACTACTGAAACACTCTTACATACACTACTGAAACACTCTTATAAACACTACTGAAACACTCTTACATACACTACTGAAACACTCTTATATACACTACTGAAACACTCTTATAAACACTACTGAAACATTCTTACATACACGACTGAAGCACTCTTATAAACACTACTGAAACATTCTTACATACACTACTGAAACACTCTTATAAACACTACTGAAATGTTTTTGTCTCACGCACACACACACACACCTGGAATTATTTTTCACTAGTATGTATAAACGGATTTCACCTGTGTGTGTGTGTGTGTGCTTTTTACACGTGCGTGTGAGAGACAACAATTTCAGTAGTATGTGTGCAAAGATTTCAGTTATATGTATGAGCGCATCTTACCAGTGTGTATGCAAGCATTTTACCAATGTGTGTAAGAGCATCTTACCAGTATGTATGGGAGCATCTTAGCAGTGTGTGTAAGAGCATCTTACTAGTGTGTGTGAGCGATGTTGCATTCCGGTTCCGGTCACCAATAATCCCCGCCCCTTTTCAGACAAGTTTTTTTTTTTTTTTTTTTTTTTTTTTAAAGCCAAGTTGTGGACAAAATGTCTGCCGACGAGTCGCTTAACCGAGGTGGGAGCTCCACTTCATAATTTGAGGGCTTCAGCTGAGAATATAAGAACACTTACAATGCAACAAGGGTCGGGCTGCCGCCGTTTGGTCGCCCCTGCAGGACGCGGCACCTGAGCGGCCACACAGGTGCCTTTCTCCTCCCGGCAGCCTGGAGCAAATGTTACTTTGCGAGTTTACACCGCACATATGCAACGTTTCAGTTCATGGACATCGAAGCAAGAGGAGGAAAAGGTAATTAGACATTATTTATTTCTAAATGATTGTTGAATCCCTCGAAATGTAAGGCGACATGGCATTGTAAATAAATAAATGATAAATGGGTTGTACTTGTATAGCGCTTTTCTACCTTCAAGGTACTCAAAGCGCTTTGACACTACTTCCACATTTACCCATTCACACACTGATGGAGGGAGCTGCCATGCAAGGCGCTAACCAGCACCCATCAGCAGCAAGGGTGAAGTGTCTTGCTCAGGACACAACGGACATGACGAGGTTGGTACTAGGTGGGGATTGAACCAGGGACCCTCGGGTTGCGCACGGCCACTGCGCCACGCCGTCCCATTGTAGTGAGCTACAATGGTAACATGTCGAAATGTGAGTCACGTCGTGGTACGTCAGTAGCTAATCAAATACTAATGATAATGGATTACAATTATTTAGCGCTTTTCTATTGACTTGATAGGGGGTCCCCAAACTACGGCCCGCGGGCCGGTTACGGCTCGCCAAAGTCCAACATCCGGCCCGCTGGAAAAAAATATGTTGTATTATTATTTTCAATGTGTCTTTTCTAATCCATTTTTTGGTGTCCCCTAGCCGCTCAGGCTAATCATATTGTCTAAAAATGCATTTCCCTGTATGACTTATATCGTCTTAGCTGTTTTCATGTGATCTGATTGTTACATTCTTATTTCAGAGGCATGACCATTTCAACAAAGACGGAATAAACAACCTCTGGATTCATGGAACTTCTCTGCACACAAATATATTAATTGGAATATTCAATAAATTTCACATAGAAACATTGTGATTATTATTTTCAACAGTGTGTTGAAAACAACCTTTTTTGGCTCAGAAAGGTTCCTTATGTCTTATTATTCATATACTTTCAATACTTGTCGGTGTGTAATTCCAGACATAGATGTAAACATTAATGAGACAACAATGAACATTTTTCAACAAGTGAACCCACTTGAAAATGATGGCAACTATGGAATAGACATTTTCACTTCAATTCTGCACTTTATTCAGTGAACATGGGAATTATAAGGTTTGTTAAAATGTTTTCTTCACTTGTGCAGTGTATTCTGCAAATTAATATTTTGTTTAAACATTTTGTAAAAAATAAATAAATAAGGAACCTGTTATACAGACCTGTATGAAGTTGCCCACTTTATTATTGCAAATATCAAAATCACACTGCAATACGTTTGTGCTGTGAACATTTATGTTTCTACCGTTGAGGTTTTTAAGTTATTTTAAAATACATGTTCTGACTAGTAATGTCATCCAGCCCCCATTATCACACACACTTTGTCAAAATCTCCCCAAACGTTTGTGATACACAATGTTTTTGTTTGTGATTATTGTATTTAGGTTTGGGGCTAGGTGTAAATATTAACACATTAACTTAAACTATAATTTTGGACCCAAAAAATATTCAGCACAAACAATTGGGACAAGTTTGGGAAGATTTTGAGGAGGTGGGGGGGCTGGATGACATCACCTGTCAGAAAATCTATTTTGGAATAACAACAAACTTAACAGCACAAACACTTTTTTTTTACAGCACAAACCAATGGCAGTGTTGTTTTAATATTTGCAATGGTAAGGGGTTTGTGCAATAAACTTAAGCCAGGTGTCATACAAGGCATATGTTCAGCTTATTTGTGTACATTTTAACTGTCCAAACAAGTATATGTTAAAAGACAGTTTGGCAAGAATATAAAATGTGCCGTCAAAATAAATGTAAACATCCATGCACATCCATCCATCCATTTTCTACCGCTTATTCCCTTCGGGGTCGCGGGGGCGCTGGAGCCTATCTCAGCTACAATCGGGCGGAAGGCGGGGTACACCCTGGACAAGTCTCCACCTCATCGCAGTAAACATCCATGCATCCATCCATTTTCTATCGCTTGTCCCTTTTTTGGGGTCGCGGGAGGTGCTGGAGCGTATCTCAGCTGCATTGGGGCGGAAGGCACAAGGGCCAACACAGATAGACAGACAACATTCACACTCACATTCACACACTATGGCCAATTTAGTGTTGCCAATCAACCTATCCCCAGGTGCATGTCTTTGGAAGTGGGAGGAAGCCGGAGTACCCGGAGGGAACCCACGCAGTCACGGGGAGAACATGCAAACTCCACACAGAAAAGATCCCGAGCCCGGGACTGAACCCAGGACTACCGTATTTTTCGGAGTATAAGTCGCACCGGCGTGGCGCAGTTGGGAGAGTGGCCGTGCCAGCAACCTGAGGGTTCCTGGTTCAATCCCCACCTTCTACCAACCTTGTCACGTCCGTTGTGTCCTTGAGCAAGACACTTCACCCTTGCTCCTGATGGCTGCTGGTTAGGGCCTTGCATGGCAGCTCCCACTATCAGTGTGTGAATGTGTGTGTGAATGGGTTAAATGATAAATGGGTTGTACTTGTATAGCGCTTTTCTACCTTCAAGGTACTCAAAGCGCTTTGACACTATTTCCACATTTACCCATTCACACACACATTCACACACTGATGGAGGGAGCTGCCATGCAAGGCGCTAACCAGCACCCATCAGGAGCAAGGGTGAAGTGTCTTGCTCAGGACATGACGAGGTTGGTACTAGGTGGGGATTGAACCAGGGACCCTCGGGTCGCGCACGGCCATTCTTCCACTGCGCCACGCCGTAATGTGGAAATAGTGTCAAAGCGCTTTGAGTACCTTGAAGGTAGAAAAGCGCTACAAGTATAACCCATTTACCATTTACCGGCCGAAAATGCATAATAAAGAAGGAAAAAAACATATATAAGTCGCACTGGAGTATAAGTCGCATTTTTTGGGGACATTTATTTGATAAAAGCCAACAGCAAGAATAGACATTTGAAAGGCAATTTAAAATAAATCAAGAATAGTGAACAACAGGCTGAATAAGTGTACGTTATATGAGGCATAAATAACCAACTGGTATGTTAACGTAACATATTATGGTAAGAGTCATTCAAATAACTATAACATATAGAACATGCTATACGTTTACCAAACAATCTGTCACTCCTAATCGCTAAATCCCATGAAATTTTATACGTCTAGTCTCTTACGTGAATGAGATAAATAATATTATTTGATATTTTATGCTAATGTGTTAATAATTTCACACATAAGTCGCTCCTGAGTATAAGTCTGAAAAAAACTGCGATTTATAATCCGAAAAATACAGTACATGTGTCTGGGCCGGTACGCTGTTTGTATGGTGAAAAAGCGGACGCGTCGACAGGTTGTAGAGGACGCTAAAAGCAGTGCCATGACGGCACGCCCTTAATATTGTTGTCCGGGTAAAAATCGGGAGAAATTCGGTAGTATGGTTGCCCCGGGAGATTTTCGGGAGGGGCACTGAAGTGTTATTTTGATATTTGCAATAATAAAGTGGGCAACTTCATACAGGTCTGTATAACAGGTTCCTTATTTTTTTATTTTTTACAAAATGTTTAAACAAAATGTTAATTTGCAGAATACACTGCACAAGTGAAGAAAACATTTTAACAAACCTTATAATTCCCATGTTCACTGAATAAAGTGCAGAATTGAAGTGAAAATGTCTATTCCATAGTTGCCATCATTTTCAAGTGGGTTCACTTGTTGAAAAATGTTCATTGTTGTCTCATTAATGTTTACATCTATGTCTGGAATTACACACCGACAAGTATTGAAAGCATATGAATAATAAGACATAAGGAACCTTTCTGAGCCAAAAAAGGTTGTTTTCAACACACTGTTGAAAATAATAATCACAATGTTTCTATGTGAAATTTATTGAATATTCCAATTAATATATTTGTGTGCAGAGAAGTTCCATGAATCCAGAGGTTGTTTATTCCGTCTTTGTTGAAATGGTCATGCCTCTGAAATAAGAATGTAACAATCAGATCACATGAAAACAGCTAAGACGATATAAGTCATACAGGGAAATGCATTTTTAGACAATATGATTAGCCTGAGCGGCTAGGGGACACCAAAATATGGATTAGAAAAGACAGATTGAAAATAATAATACAAAATATTTTTTTCCAGCGGGCCGGATGTTGGACTTTGGCGGGCCGTAGTTTGGGGACCCTTATCTAGTCGATAGAAAAGCGCTAAATAAATGTAATCCATTATCATTAGTATTTGATTAGCTACTGACGTACCACGACGTGACTCACATTTCGACATGTTACCATTGTAGCTCACTACAATGCCATGTCGCCTTACATTTCGTGGGATTCAACAATCATTTAGAAATAAATAATGTCTAATTACCTTTTCCTCCTCTTGCTTCGATGTCCATGAACTGAAACGTTGCATATGTGCGGTGTAAACTCGCAAGGTAACATTTGCTCCAGGCTACTAGTGAAAAATAATTCCAGGTGTGTGTGTGTGTGTGTGCGTGAGACAAAAACATTTCAGTAGTGTTTATAAGAGTGTTTCAGTAGTGTATGTAAGAATGTTTCAGTAGTGTTTATAAGAGTGTTTCAGTCGTGTATGTAAGAATGTTTCAGTAGTGTTTATAAGAGTGTTTCAGTAGTGTTTATAAGAGTGTTTCAGTAGTGTATGTAAGAGTGTTTCAGTAGTGTTTATAAGAGTGTTTCAGTAGTGTATGTAAGAGTGTTTCAGTAGTGTTTATAAGAGTGTTTCAGTAGTGTTTATAAGAGTGTTTCAGTAGTGTATGTAAGAGCATTTCAGTAGTGTTTATAAGAGTGTTTCAGTAGTGTATGTAAGAGTGTTTCAGTAGTGTTTATAAAAGTGTTTCAGTAGTGTATGTAAGAGCATTTCAGTAGTGTTTATAAGAGTGTTTCAGTAGTGTATGTAAGAGCATTTCAGTAGTGTTATAAGAGTGTTTCAGTAGTGTGTATAAAAGAAAAACATTTCAGTTGTTTATGTGAGAGCATTTCAGTAGTGTTTATAAGAGTGTTTCAGTAGTGTATGTAAGAGTGTTTCAGTAGTGTTTATAAGAGTGTTTCAGTAGTGTATATAAGAGCATTTCAGTAGTGTTTATAAGAGTGTTTCAGTAGTGTATGTAAGAGCATTTCAGTAGTGTTTATAAGAGTGTTTCAGTAGTGTGTATAAAAGAAAAACATTTCAGTTGTTTATGTGAGAGCATTTCAGTAGTGTATGTAAGAGCATTTCAGTAGGGTTTATAAGAGTGTTTCAGTAGTGTGTATAAAAGAAAACGATTTCAGTTGTTTGTGTGAGAGCATTTCAGTAGTGTATGTAAGAGGTAATTCTGAATAATGTCCCTCACGACCCCTCATACCCCTGGATGTCTTGGCTCACACCGTCCCTTATGCCACCGAAGATGATCAAGAGAAGAATATCGACCCTAGCTCCCTGGCCTGCTGACATGAGGGTATGTCTACAGAATATATTAATTGATGAAAATTGGGCTGTCTGCACTCTCAAAGTGTATGTTGTTGCCAAATGTATTTCATATGCTGTAAACCTAGTTCATAGTTGTTAGTTTCCTTTAATGCCAAACAAACACATACCAATCGTTGGTTAGAAGGCGATCGCCAAATTCGTCCTCGCTTTCTCCCGTGTCGCTGGCTGTCGTGTCGTTTTCGTCGGTTTCGCTTGCATACGGTTCAAACCGATATGGCTCAATAGCTTCAGTTTCTTCTTCAATTTAGTTTTCGCTACCTGCCTCCACACTACAACCATCCGTTTCAATACATGGGTAATCTGTTGAATCGCTTAAGCCGCTGAAATCCGAGTCTGAATCCGAGCTAATGTCGCTATAGCTTGCTGTTCTATGCGCCATGTTTGTTTGTGTTGGCATCACTATGTGACGTCACAGGAAAATGGACGGGTGTATATAACGATGGTTAAAATCAGGCACTTTGAAGCTTTTTTTAGGGATATTGCGTGATGGGTAAAATTTTGAAAAAAACTTCGAAAAATAAAATAAGGCACTGGGAACTGATTTTTAATGGTTTTAACCCTTCTGAAATTGTAAAAATGTTCCCCTTTAATGTAGCGTTTTATGCAGTACTTCATGTAATGTTTTATCTAATGCTTTATGTAACGTTTTATGTAGTGCTTTCTCTCTGGCACTCATCGAGGGTGGACGCTCCCCTTTCCTCTCCCTTATCTCTCCTGCTTGCTTCTTTGTCTTGTCTTGTCTTAACTTTCTTGTTGCCTTTTTTTGCGCTGCTCTCCAAATCTAAACATTGGAACTATTTAACTGGCCTCAACGAAATTGACAAGATCTTGAGTTTGGGGGAACCTGCTTGTCGTGACGGAGCGGTTGTTGCTGGACACACGACGGACTCTTGGGAGAAGAAGGAGTGCCGCGTGCCTGGCGACCCTTTTCTGTCGAGGACGTGAAGATATCTACCTATTCGGAATTATGACAACAGGACATCTGCTGATTGGAGTAAGCGTTGCTCTGGTTTGTCGACAAATTGGAAGTTGTTGGCGGTCTTCAAAGTACCCCAAAGCTGCCACAAATGATTGGAGGATGGGGGAAGAACTGTGGACACTCTTGTGATTTAGATAACATCGGACTGTCTGCCTCGCAGGATTTTTTGAGGACCAGTCATAGACAATTTAGAGTGAAAGGCAAATTTTATTTTCACTCGCATACAAAACATTCTAACTTGGATTGTTTCCCTGGCTTTGAGACTCTCCCGAAGGACAGTGCAGCGAAGACACAACAAACTCCCTTCTTGTCTCTCATGGACACACACCTGTTGTTGTTGACTTTGGACTACTGACTGCACAAGATCAAGGCCGCGGAACAGAGACACACTGCAGGCTTACACACAAACATGCATCCAAAAACCCAACGCCCTTGACGCAAATCCCATAGGGGTGATGAAAGGATGGTCAGCGCCTGAGAGCTGTGGCCCTACCACCATGACCCCGCACTCCCTTCCCTCTGTTGCTAGATATCTCGAGATGTATGTTGTAATATGTACAGTATATGTGCTTTACTATGGAGGTTTTTTCCCACTCAAGACTGGGCCCCCTTAGGAGCACAGTCTAGATTGTATTATTTTACTCATCCTTCCCCAGCGTTTTACCTTTTTTCCCATCTTTTACGGGGCGCCTTGTGGCGACCCATCAGCGTTCCTGTTCTGTAACCTTGTACACTGTTTGTTTGTCTAATCTTGAACGGGTTTGTGCTGAAAACAAAGTTTTGTTGTACTTGTGCAATGACGATAAAGACCTATCTATCTATCTATCTATCTATCTATCTATCTATCTATCTATCTATCTATCTATCTATCTATCTATCTACTTAATATAGTGTTTCATTTAATGTAGTCATTCATGTAAATTTTATGTCATATTTCATGTGCCGGTAGTTGTTTATGCCTGTTTTCATGTCGAGCTACATGTAGTTCTTCATATTGTGTTTTATGTAGTTAATTGTGTAGTGTTTCGGGCTGTTTTATGTAGTGTCTAATGTAGTTCTTCATGTAATGTTTGTAGTTCTTCATGGAGTTTTCAAATTGTTCTTCACGTAGTGGTCAGTTTATTACAAGAATACATTTTTTAAACATTTTTAAGAAAATTGAGCTACGTGTGTGCATGCGTGAACACACACATGCACACACGTAAACATCCATCCATCCATCCGTTTTCTACCACTTGTCCCTTTCGGGGTTGCGGGTGCTGAGGGTACACCCTGGACAAGTCACCACCTCATCACATGGCCAACACAGATCGACAGACAACATTCACATTCACACATTAGGGCAAATTTAGTGTTGCCAATCAACCTATCCCCAAATGCATGTCTTTGGAGGAAGCCGGAGTACACGGAGGGAACCCACGCAATCACGGGGAGAACATGCTAACTCCACACAGAAAGATCCCGAGCCCGGGATTGAACTCAGGACCTTCGTATTGTGAGGCACATGCACTAACCCCCGTACCACCGTGCTGCCCACACGTAAACATACATATATATACAAACCCCGTTTCCATATGAGTTGGGAAATTGTCTTAGATGTAAATATAAACGGAATACAATGATTTGCAAATCCTTTTCAACCCATATTCAATTGAATGCACTACAAAGACAAGATATTTGATGTTCAAACTCATAAACATTTTTTTTTTTGCAAATAATAATTAACTTAGAATTTCATGGCTGCAACACGTGCCAAAGTAGTTGGGAAAGGGCATGTTCACCACTGTGTTACATGGCCTTTCCTTTTAACAACACTCAGTAAACGTTTGGGAACTGAGGAGACACGTTTTTTAAGCTTCTCAGGTGGAATTATTTCCCATTCTTGCTTGATGTACAGCTTAAGTTGTTCAACAGTCCGGGGGTCTCCGTTGTGGTATTTTAGGCTTCATAATGCGCCACACATTTTCAATGGGAGACAGGTCTGCACACAGGCAGGCCAGTCTAGTACCCGCACTCTTTTACTATGAAGCCACGTTGATGTAACACGTGGCTTGGCGTTGTCTTGCTGAAATAAGCAGGGGCGTCCATGGTAACGTTGCTTGGATGGCAACATATGTTGCTCCAAAACCTGTATGTACCTTTCAGCATTAATGGCACCTTCACAGATGTGTAAGTTACCCATGTCTTGGGCACTAATATACCCCCATACCATCACAGATGCTGGCTTTTCAACTTTGCGCCTATAACAATCCGGATGGTTCTTTTCCTCTTTGGTCCGGAGGACACGACGTCCACAGTTTCCGAATAAAATTTGAAATGTGGACTCGTCAGACCACAGAACACTTTTCCACTTTGTATCAGTCCATCTTAGATGAGCTCAGGCCCAGCGAAGCCGACGCGTTTCTGGGTGTTGTTGATAAATGATTTTCGCCTTGCATAGGAGAGTTTTAACTTGCACTTACAGATATAGCGACCAACTGTAGTTACTGACAGTGGGTTTCTGAAGTGTTCCTGAGCCCATGTGGTAATATCCTTTACACACTGATGTCACTTGTTGATGCAGTACAGCCTGAGGGATCAAAGGTCACGGGCTTAGCTGCTTACGTGCAGTGATTTCTCCAGATTCTCTGAACCCTTTGATGATATTACGGACCGTAGATGGTGAAATCCCTAAATTCCTTGCAATAGCTGGATGAGAAAGGTTTTTCTTAAACTGTTCAACAATTTGCTCATGCATTTGTTGACAAAGTGGTGACCCTCGCCCCATCCTAATTGTTTGTGAATGACTGAGCATTTCATGGAATCTACTTTTATACCCAATCATGGCACCCACCTGTTTCTAATTTGCCTGTTCACCTGTGGGATGTTCCAAAAAAGTGTTTGATGAACATTCCTCAACTTTATCAGTGTTTATTGCCACATTCCCAACTTCTTTGTCTCGTGTTGCTGGCATCAAATTCTAAAGTTAATGATTATTTGCAAAAACATTTTTTTTTTTATCAGTTTGAACATCAAATATGTTGTCTTTATAGCATATTCAACTGAATATGGGTTGAAAATGATTTGCAAATCATTGTATTCCGTTTATATTTACATCTAACACAATTTCCCAACTTATATGGAAACGGGGTTTGTATATATATATATATATATATATATATATATATATATATATATATATATATATATATATATATATATATATGTATGTGTGTGTGGGTGTGTATGTGTGTGTGTGTACAATATTTACCATATAATAAGAAGTCACCCTCACGTTTATTATGTGTAACAATTAATTTCAATATATTTATTATTGTTAAATATTTTGTCACCCTTGCAATATTATTATTCAATATGTAGATATGTTCATATAATTTATTATTTTAATATATTTATCATGATTTAATATTTTGTTACCATTAAAATATCATTATTTCTTATACTAATGTACGTTAATAAAACCATTATTATGTAATATTCTGTAACCGTCATTATTTAAATATGTAAATATAATAGTTATTTTTTTATACTTAAACACGTTATTATTATATTATTGTTTAACATTTGCCACCGATATTGTTATTGTATTTTCCAGAGTGACGTCAAAGTTTTTGGGCCGTTTTCAAGTGGGTGTCCTCGCAGGAGACAGTTGTCCCGCCCTGTGGGCTGGTCTCCTCTGCAGGGACAGAGTTCTGCTGTGGACCAGCAGCCCACGAAGACATCGTGGTTTAAAATATGGCGCTGGTGGACGTCTTTGTCCCGCTGAGTCTCAGCTCGCTGCTCGGCGCTCTGGTGGTTATTCTGCTGGTCTATGTTGTGGTTTCCTCGTCGACTTCCGGCTCGCATGAGTCCCGCAGGGAGCCTCCAGGACCTCGGCCGCTCCCCCTGCTGGGAAACCTGCTCCAGCTGGACGTCCGCAGACCACATGAAACACTCTATGAGGTGAGCGAGCGCGACCCCGACTGTCTTATAGACGCACGCTGCAGACAGTTTCTAAACCCGGAAGTAGAAGTTGCAAGTGCATTTTGTTTTTGAGTCACTGTGGAACATCGCAACACTTTGGACTCTGGCTGTGGGTCCGCCCTTTTGGTGTCTTTCCAGGAGCAGGCGCGTCCAACTGGGTCCTTGCCTGACTTGCAATAAAACAAACAGTCTAAAGGCTTCCAAAAATGCCAAGTCCACCTCTTGGAATGCTCGATTGGTTTAAAAACTTCTGTGTGTTTTCATGGTCGTGTGATCACCCTCTGAGGTCAAATGCTGATTCGTACACCTTGTTAAATCACCTTATAGGAAATCATGTCAATACAAATAGTCTGTTCCAGGGTCAAACTGCTAAAATGTCATTACGTGCGTTTCGTCACATTTCAACATACTTAGTAGCCATACAAGTGTAAAAAGAAGTGAAGCCTTGTTAAAACTATCAATTATTTAACATTTAGCTAACATTAACCCAATGGAAATATTAGATCTATAACAATTATTATTATTAGGAACCAGCAACCACTTATACGTAGATTACGTGCTGTGCGAAGGGCCTCACGATCCATGGGAGGCTTGGTTTTGTGTGAATAAACAAACGTATATAAAATGTCATTTAATGAATGACTTTCATATAAAATTCTACTGCAAATGTATTCCTAGCCCTTTCCTGCTCTGTCAAGGATATGACTACAATGGCAAATGTCCCCATCTATTCTTATTGTCCCCCATAGCACACAGTATTAGTGCTGAGATAGTAATCTGACATACATATTTTAATGTGGTTAATTTTGTTATTTTGCACTAAATAAGCTATTATTGAACCATATATTTCCCATTAATTAGTTTTAGTACATCAAATTCAAATCGAGTTTGATTAAAAAGGTATAAAAAAATGTTTCAATTAAATAAAAAAAAGTGTGAAGACTTTTGTGATGGGGGGGCTATAAATAACATTCTGCATAGGGCCCAAAATTAGCTGGGGCAGCCCTGTCAGGAAGTAACTTTGTATATTGGTAAATTACAAAAAAAGAAAGGACAACTAATAGAGTGAGTTTACGCACATATGATGTGCAAAAAAACAGTGTATGCAATTTTATAGACAAGCTTTATAGATGAGGCCCTAGGTGCGTTTGAAGTGTGTTAGGAAGCAGGGTTATGATGCCATCTACTGTACGTAATTGGGACAATAAGCTACATTCACAGACAGTCCCATTATAATGTGTTTATGAGCGAGGGTAAACGCGTAGCACCAAACAATGAATAAATGTAGGTACTGTATGGCAAACACTGCACTGTGGTTGTAACGTGCACTTTTGTCTGTGCACAAGATGTCCAAGAAGTATGGACCAGTCTACACCTTCCACATGGGGTCCAAGAAGGTGGTGGTCCTCGTCGGCTACAAGACGGTGAAGGAGGCGCTGGTCACGCACAGCGAAGACTTTGGAGAAAGAGAACCTCTGACCACCGTCAAGGAGTCCAAGCTGGAGCACGGTAAGAACACGAAAAAACACACACACACAATGACAGGTGATGATGCTGCGTGTGTGTTACCCTGAGGCGTTATATGGAGCAATGGAGATTCGTGGAAGGAGATGAGACGCTTCACTTTGACCAAGCTGAGAGACTTTGGAATGGGCAAGAAGGCTTGTGAAGACAAGATCATTGAGGAATCCCAACACCTCATTGAGGTCTTCACCAGCCACAAAGGTACACAACGACAACAACACGTCTTCTTGTGGTCTACTTGGCAGACGTTCTGATGTTTGATGTCATTCTGATGCAGGCGAAGCGTTTGACAACACCAAGATCATCAACTCCTCTGTGTCCAACATCATCTGCTCTATGGTGTTTGGCAGCAGGTTTCGTTACGACGACCCCGTCTTTACGGCCATGATTCAGCGCATCAACAGAACCGTCCAGATATTGGGCGCTCCAAGCATGCAGGTGCTCCTTTTTATGGAAGGTTAAAGAGGTTAAACATCTCCTGGCGGGACAGCAAGCACTCGGTTAAACAACAACCACGCTGACAGAAGCTCAGCCAACTCCAACGTTAGCGACAAAGTCTATTTTGTAACGTGTGGCGCGCAGAGGTGGGTAGAGTAGCTCAATTAAGTGTGCCGTTACTTTACAGAAGTGGTCTTCAATGTTTTCCTGGCCGTGGACCCCCAAATCGATAGAGGGATGGAGCGGAGACCCCTACCTATACAGTCGTGGTCAAAAGTTTACATACACTTGTGAAGAACATAATGTCAAGGCTGTCTTCAGTTTCCAATAATTTCTACAACTCTTATTGTTTTGTGATAGAGTGATTGGAGCACATACTTGTTTGTCACAAAAAAACATTCATGAAGTTTGGTTCTTTTATGAAGTTATTATGGGTCTACTGAAAATGTGACCAAATCTGCTGGGTCAAAAGTATACATACAGCAACATACATTATCAATTTTGGTGAAGTAGAAAAGTTACAATCAAATCAAATTAGCTTCATGGCATGGCCTCTTAACTTCATGTGAGTGATTATGATTGACGACACCTGTTGACTTCTCTGAGCCCATTTAAATAGGGCTCATGTGATGCAGTCATTAGACTCGGTTACAAACGCGACAATGGGAAAGTCAAAGGAACTCAGCACAGATCTGAAAAAACTAATCATTGACTTGAACAAGTCAGGGAAGTCACTTGGAGCCATTTCAAAGCAGCTTAAGGTCCCAAAAGCAACTGTGCAGACAATTGTTTGTAAGTATAAAGTGCATGGCACAGTTTTGTCACTGCCACGATCAGGCAGAAAACACCACTAATCACCTGCTGCTGAGAGAAAATTGATCAGGGTGATCAAGAGTCAACCAAGAACCACCAAAAAGCAGGTCTGCAATTAATTGGAAGCTGCTAAAACACAGGTGTCAGTGTCCACAGTCAAACGTGTTTTGCATCGCCATGGACTGAGAGGCTACCATACAAGAAGGAAGCCCTTGCTCCAGAAGCGACACCTTAAGGCTGGTCTAACGTTTGCTGCTGATCACATGGAAAAAGATAAGACCTTCTGGAGGAAAGTTCTGTGGTCAGATGAAACAAAAATTGAGCTGTTTGGCCCAATACCCAGCAATATGTTTGGAGGAGAAAAGGTGAGGCCTTTAACCCCATGGCCTACTCTCAAGCATGATGGTGGTAGTATTATGCTCTAGGCCTGTTTTGCTGCCAATATAACTGGTGCTTTACAGAGAGTAAATGGGACAATGAAAAAGGAGATTCTTCAGGACAATCTAAAATAATCAGCCCAGAGGTTGGGTCTTGGGCGCAGTTGGGTGTTCCAACAGGACAATGACCCCAAACACATGTCAAAAGTGGTAAAGGAATGGCTAAATCAGGCTAGAATTAAAGTCTTAGAATGGCCTTCCCAAAGTCCTGACTTAAACACGTGGACAATGCTGAAGAAACAAGTCCATGTCAGAAAACCAACAAATTTAGCTGAACTGCACCAATTTTGTCAAGAGGAGTGCTCAAACATTCAACCAGAAGCTTGCCAGAAGCTTGTGGATGGCTACCAAAAGCGCCTTATTGCAGTGCAACTTGCCAAGGGACATGTAACCAAATATTAACATTGCTGTATGTATACTTTTGACCCAGCAGATTTGGTCGCATTTTCAGTAGACATAAATGGGTTATACTTGTATAGCGCTTTTCTACCTTCAAGGTGCTCAAAGCGCTTTGACAGTATTACCACATTCACCCATTCACACACACATTCACACACTGATGGCGGGAGCTGCCATGCAAGGCGCTAACCAGCAGCCATCAGGAGCAAGGGTGAAGTGTCTTGCCCAAGGACACAACGGATGTGACTAGGATGGTAGAAGGTGGGGATTGGACCCCAGTAACCAGCAACACTCCGATTGCTGGCACGGCCACTCTACCAACTTCGCCACGCCGTCCCCCATAATAAATTCATAAAAGAACCAAACTTCATGAATGTTTTTTGTGACCAACAAGTATGTGCTCCAATCACTCTATCACAAAAAAATAAGAGTTGTAGAAATTATTGGAAACCCAAGACAACCATGACATTATGTTCTTTACAAGTGTATGCAAACTTTTGACCACGACTGTATATCTTCTATAAAATTGTGTTTTAAATTAAACAGGTCATAAAGGTATCTTGTTATTGTGCAATACCAAGAAATGTAAATAATACAGCATAGCCCCGCCAATAGCTAGCGGGCAACTAGCCCGCTGCTCACTTAGCTCGCAAATGGTGCGCTAATCATTAGCTGGCAGCTTGCGTCACTAAAAGCAGCTTGTGCCACTAATCGCCAGCTGGTAATATTGAGAGCTAACCGCTAGCTATCTTATATGTTAAAATAAATATAATGATATTATTTATTCATGTTTTTATTCTAAACCTGCAAGGTACAGTGAGAATTGTGGCTATGTCACTGCCATTTCTAAACTACACTACAATTTGTTGTGTCAATGTTTAGGTGTCTTTAAAAACATGTACATTTAAAAACTGCTAGGGGAATATGGATATATATATATATTTTTAAAGTTTGATCAACCCCAAATTTCACAAATCCCCTGTTGAAGACCTCTGATTTAGAGTAATATCACTCCTTATTTATGGTCAGTAGCAGTCATCCAAATAATTACCTGAATAAGAGTAAGTATTCGGTGAAAATAATATTTAAGCACTGAGTAACTAGTGAGTAACATTTTTTCAATTGTACTTGCACTACAACTGTACTTGGTAAGTGTGTGTGTCCGCACGCTTGTGTGTGTGTGTCCGCACGCTTGTGTGTGTGTGTGTGTGTGTGTGTGTGTGTGTGTGTGTGTGTGTGTGTGTGTGTGTGTGTGTGTGTGTGTGTGTGTGTTTGAGAGACAAAGAGACTACTACAGCACGTACTACAAAATATGCACATTTTACAGTCACTTATGATGTAATGACAGGGCTAACAGTAGCATAATGTTAGCTTGAACAAAAAAACATCTGCAACTTACCGCAACATGTTTTCTTTAGTTGGAAGTACAATTCTTGTAAGCTGAAAACATTTTTCTGCTGACAATTTGTAAATTTGTAAAATTGACATTGCCTCGTCTGACGCCATTTTCACAGGTGTAGTTTGAGTGCGGTCATGTGACTACCAGACTTTGTTGATTGTTAAAATGGAGTCAAGTCAAGAGTGGAAGAAGTGTGCCTAATGATCCAAAACAATGCGTTTCTGCAAGCAGTAATCATTAGATTATAAATAAATATATTCATGATGTAAATAAATTTAGCGATTGGATTAAAACTCGGGCAGCACGGTGAAACAGGGGTAGTGTGTGTGCCTCATAATACAAAGGTCCTGGGTTCGATCCTTGGCTCGGGATCTACCTGTGTGGAGTTTGCATGGCCTCCCCGTGACTGTGTGGGTTACTCCGGCTTCCTCCCACCTCCAAAGACATGCACCTGGGGATAGGTTGATTGGCAACACTAAGTTGGCCCTAGTGTGTGAGTGAGAGGGTGAATGTTGTCTATCTGTGTTGGCCCTGTGGTGAGGTGGCGACTTGTCCAGGGTGTACCCGGCCTACCGCCCGCATGCAGCTCAGATAGGCTCCAGCACCACCCGCAACCCTGAAAGGGACAAGTGGTAGAAAATGGATGAATGGATTAAATCTCAGTATAACAAAGTGAAAGTTGCATTTCATTTTTACAAAAATAACAATCGTAAAAGTTACTTAAGTAAATGTAACTGAGTATTTGTACCAGTTACAACCCACTTCTGGGCACCTGGAACACATGTTTAGGAGGACAAGAATATGGCCGCTCCTGGCTAAAATAGGGCCCAAGGCAGAATTTTATTTTAGAAGTTATATGAGTGGTTCAAGGACAGACCCCTGAGGCACTACACATGTCTCAGTGAATGACTTAGGTCTGTAAGAAGTTCATCCAAACAACTTGTTGCTGTCGATTTTTTTTCACAGTTGTACCAGATATTCCCTTGGTTAGGCAAGTGGTTCTTCTCGGTGAGAGAGGAGCTTCGCAGTCTGGGAACCGCCAACCGCAAGCAGGTCATGGAGCTGGTCCAGGGCCTGAAGGAGACGCTCAACTCGCACGTCAGCAGAGGCTTTGTGGACGCGTTCCTCATCCGTCAACAGCATCAGGAGGTCGCGTGATGCAACACCACACATTAACTTCAGATGTGAGCAAAGACCAGCATTGATGGTTTTTAATCTTCCAGGAGTCTGGTGATGTAGGTTACTTCCACGATCCCAACCTCATGATGACGGTGTCCAACCTGTTTGCTGCCGGCACAGAAACCACCTCAACCACAATCAGATGGGGGCTTCTCCTCATGGCCAAGTACCCAAAGATACAAGGTAGCGAGACGCTAGTCTGCTAATAAGCTTGCTAGTTAGTTAGCATTATTACACTAGACATGTATTTTAATGTGAAGCAGTGACCCAGTAGGTCCAGCAGATGGAGCCGTCAATAAAAACCTTACTATTAACCAAGCATTAGCGGTAGGAAATGGATGGATGGATAGCACTAGCATCCAAAAGCTGGCTACTGTGTGACAAAGCTGCATGTTAACATTAAGAGCAAGTCCGTGAGGAGCTGAATAGGGTGATCGGGGATCGGCAAATCCAGGTGAAGGACAGGATGAACCTGCCTTTCACGGATGCCGTCATCCACGAGACCCAGAGGCTGGCCAACATCACCCCTATGGCGCTTCCCCACAGGACCAGCCGGGACGTGACCTTCCAGGGTCACTTCATCAAAAAGGTCTGACAGAGCAGGAAGCAAACATTCTTGAAGGATGCGAACAAATGTTATATGAGTGGTTTTGGTCTCAGGGGACGACAGTGCACCCTCTCCTCATGTCCGTCCTCTACGACGAAGACGAGTGGGAGAAGCCACACTCCTTCCATCCCGCCCACTTCCTGGACAAAGACGGGAAGTTTGTCCAGCGAGACGCCTTCATGCCCTTCTCTGCAGGTGGGTGACGTGTCCATGTGAGTGCACCCGTCACGTGGCCCTCTCCCTCAAATGTCTTTTTCCGCCTCGTCCAGGTCGCAGGATATGTCTGGGAGAGGGTCTGGCCAAGATGGAACTCTTCATCTTCTTCGCCACGCTGCTGCAGCGCTTCCGTTTCACTCCTCCCCCGGGGGTCTCAGAGGACCAGCTGGACCTGACCCCGCAGGTGGGCTTCACCCTCAGCCCGGCACCCCACAAACTGTGCGCTGTCTCCTGGGCTTAGGTCTACAGAACTTTGGTTAATATTCATATGAATATCATTGACAGATTTGGAGGGAAGGTAATCAAATTCTTTAAGCATAAAGACATTTATGTCATTTCCTCTCTGATTATTTCAGAATGACTTTCAGGAATGTATAGAATGACACACAAAGCAAATTGTACATTTAAACATTTTAATCGAATTGTAAATTATTGTGAATAAAGATGATATTTCCATCAATGCTTCCCTTTGTAATGACTCGGCTAGGTTTTGAACCCCTGACACAGATACAATAGTCGTTCTGGTTGTACAATACAATAAAAAAAAAAAAAAGTTATACAAAACAATGTAAATTTACACCAATATTAAAAAATTCAAAAATATGGAAACATCTACAAACTGGTAACGATTAAAATGATTCTTCATTTGACATTGGAGCCTAGAGTATTGGCCAATACCGATATTATCCAATCAGCAGGAATCATACATTCTTTTATTATTTTTTTAGTGTGGAAATTTAGAAACGTTTTAATTAGGTGACATTACTTAGAGAACAATAGTAAGTATGAAAAACACTATCCTAATCATAGATTTGGGCTTGTGAAGTGAAGTGGTATATATATCTGTCCAGCTTTGCACAAGTCAACACGCTGCAAGACTGCTTGTATGGGAGATTTTAGATGCAAGTTGATATCATCTGATAGATACTTGTTTTTGCTGATATTAGGCCGATATTAATATCGCCTCAGGATGACCCTAATGATTAATGACCAAAATAAAAACAACACCTTAAAGGAAATGAAGCAACAATGCAGTCCAGGTCTTCTTGGTGTGGACACAAGGTTTATGAATATTGTTGATTCCACCTGTATTGTTGCTTCACCCCATCTACCAGATGAGCTTAGTAGCATTGGCCACGAGATGAGACCAAAAATAATCAGAGCGCGCTGTTCATTTTCGTGGCCACTGATTGGCTCAGCCTCAAGTAGCATGACTATTTTGTATTAAATGAGTGTAAAGGTGACTAAAGGGTGTTATTTAATGTCTAAAAGACTCATAATGATAACCAAGTTTTCTTTTTATGATCTAGCAATGAAAATATTAGTTTTATAGGTAATAATTTCTACTTAGTGGAAACAAATTTATCACAGTTAGACCCGGAACCAATTAACATGGATAAATTAGGGTTTACTGTATTTTCTTTAAGGACAGTAGCAAATAATACAAGTTTGAAGCTCCACCAACATAATCACTGTAACATTTAATACTTTCTGCTGAATTGTCAGCCATAACGGCATCACATACAGTTCAAAGATCCTCTTAGGCAAGTTTTTCATCATCCAAAGTGTGATCAAAGTTTGTTCTCGTCAATAATAAATAGGTTTAAAGGTCATGGATCACTGTGCGGGAACATGGGGGCGGTCCTAAACTTTTACATAACATGACTCATTTCCTCTTTCTATGTGCTGCCATCATCGTCTGGTTTGGTGCTCGCCGTCTTCCTGATGGCAGCATAGGTCACCTCCTCCTCCTCCCGCTTGACCTGCACAAACATTAATGTATAATTAGGCAAACATCAACCAGTGTAAAATAAACAAGTGGAGCAGTTTGAAGATTCTGTTATGTGAGGAATCGTATCACGCTCACCTCAGAGCTGGCTTTCTGCTGTTTGTGGCTAACAGTAGCGTACGTCACTCCTGTGCTCTCTGCGTCGTCTTCTAATGCGTCCTGCACACACGACCACTCCCCTTGTGAGTCTGTCACCTTGTGGGCGGAGCTTTTCTTGTCGTAAGTGACACTGTCGTAGGTCACCTTGCTCTCATCCTGTGACCAAAACAACCTTAAATACTGGATACTTTTGATTAATGTTGGCATGAATTAAGGTCAAACTTGTACAGCAGAGACAGACAGTAGTAAGTAGTAGTAGTAGTTAGTAACTTATAATAATAAAAACTTTGAAATTGATTGTGACCAAATATAATATTGATAAACATTATTTAGTAAAGGCAAAAATATACTGTATGTATATATATATATATACATATATATATATATATATATATATATATATATATATATGTATATATATGTATATAAATAAATAAAATCATGAACACACTTAGATTAATCATGCAATTTAATTTAATTTAATTTAACTTAAAGAGGCTGTTTGCAACAGGGTGTTAACGTTCCAATGTATTTTAAGCATTATAACCCACCCCCTTACGGCTTGTAGGACGTAATGACGTTACTACGCCCATACGTAACACGGGCAAGCGTTAGCTTTGTGTGTTGTTAGCTAATAACTTTGGATGGTTAGCGTTAGCTGTCCTTCAATGTATATTGTAACATAACAACATGACTACAAATTGTTCGTTGCTTCTCTTGGACTGTTTTTGTATGTGTGCACGCATTCTCTGCGCATACGTGTTGACAAAACAGGCTGAGTGACCGCTGCAAACAGCAATCATTTTATTTGGGCCAATAAAACAATTTTATTACATAAACTTAGTAATTGTGAAAAATATTGACAATTTTAAAACAAATTAAAGTTAAAGTACCAATGATCGTCTCACACACACACTAGGTGTGGTGAAATTTGTCCTCTGCATTTGACCCATCCCCTTGTTCACCCCCTGGGAGGTGAGGGGAGCACTCCCTGCTGAGTGCCCAGCAGGGAGGTAATGAATGTGTGCTGTTAAACCACTGATGGTAACAAAAGCTAGCCAATGCTGTTCTTGTTATATTTTTTGCTTTAAAAAATGTCACTGTGAGCGAGTTCCAAACAGCCCCTTTAACCATTATACGGTCAGTGATCAGATCAATGCATACGTCGGTACAAATATGTGTCAGCGGACTCTAACTGGTGGGCTCGCTGGCAAATTTCACTCCAAAATACAGCCTGCAACAACTTAGATACAACTTTTACCAGGTTTTGAAATGACACACATTAATGTTAAATATTTAAAAACGTTGTTGGATGACATTCTGATGAAAAAAATAGCATTTGTGGGGTCTTTTCTTAAGCAAATTTTAATTGTGCAAGCGAGCAATCACCTGTGATTAATCAGGATTAATCAAAATTACAAAATGTAATTAATCTGATTAAAAAATAATTTTAAAGTTGTTATTATCAGTTACAACTTATCATTATCCATCCATTTTCTAACGCTTGTCCATTTCGGTGGACCCAGGGGTGGCTGGAGCCTATCCCAGCTGCATTCGGGCAGAAGGCGGTGTACACCCTTGACAAGTCACCACCTCATCACAGACAACATTCACACTCACATTCAAACATTAGGGCCAATTTAGTGTTGCCAATCAACATATCCCCAGGTGCATGTCTTTGTAGGTGGGAGGAAGCCGGAGTACTCGGAGGGAACCCACGCAGTCAAGGAGAGAACATGCAAACTCCACACAGAAAGATCCCAAGCCCGGGGATCGAACCCAGGACCTTCTTATTGTGAGGCACAGGCACTAACATTGCATATTTTTATAATGTAATACTTTGTGACTACTATCATTCAGTATTTTGATCAAATTAATTATTTTTAAAAAAACTCAACATTGTTATTATTGTTATTTAATATTTCAAAATCTTTATGATAACTTAATATCTGTATATTTCCTGAAACTTTTGCAGGTGTTGTTGCAATACACATTTTGGCCATAGGTAGCAGTAGTGTGTTGATGTGTGGTTTATACTTCAATCACACCTTGTTTCCATAGGAAGTTCATTCATAGCAGCAATGAAAGATGACAGAAAAGGTTTTTAGTTGAAATACTTACATGTTTTGGCATATCTGCAAAGCAGAAAAAATTGTGTCAGCTGTTTTTTGCATTATTTGTGATGACACATGACCTCTTCTTCCCACCCTTCATCACTTGTCTCCTTTGCCTATTTTTAGCCCCGACCACGACTACGACGACCAGCAGCAGCACCAAGGCTCCAACTGCAGCAGCGGTGATGATGATTAGCCGGATGTGCTCAGGGGGTGGAGCTCTAGGTTGAAGCCCCGTGAAGGCCAGCGTGATCTCGGCCTGGATCTTGACGTCGTTCTCTCCATACTGACATATGTACTTCCTGTCGTGACCTGGCTGACGCTTCACTTTGATGTGCGACTCGCAATTCAGCTCCTGGATGAACTCGTGTCCAGCTCCGCCTTCTGGACGCAACTGGGAGCCTCCCTCGTCCACCCAGTGAAGACTCTTCTCAGGACATTGTCTGTCGTAGTTGGTCAGGGTGCACTTGAGGGTCACGTGACCGTCTCTGCTCGGATCGGCGCCCCCAGGAGATGACACTGTGAGACACAAAGTGAAGAGTAACAGGGTCAAAGTTCATGTCCATGCCCTTGATGAGGAGTCGAGGACACTCACGCGTCAAAACAGCCAAGAACAGGCTGCTGTCCTTATGCGTCCGACACGTGTAATAGCCCGCGTCCTCCCTCGTCACATTGTTGACCACCAGCGAGCAGCTGTTCTCCAAGCTGAGACGTCGAGACCTGGGCTCGGTTAACACCACCTTGCCTCTGTCCACCTCCAGGAAGGTCCTAGCGCCGTGTTTGCTGTAGAGCCACTTGAGGTCAGAGTCGGGGCATGAGGGCTGGTAGCAGGGCAGGATGGCCACGCCCCCTTCGCTGGAAAAGACAACTGGCTGTCCACCGATGCCTGCAGGACAGCAAACCAGTTCAGACCCGAACAACAGCGCCTGTGCTGATTGCAGACAAGTAGTGTACTCTTTCTTTAACTCACTTCAAAACAACCTACAGAAATCTTAGCAGAAAATTAATCATTTAATCAATCCCCTCCATTTGAATAATGGAAAAGTATTGTAATATCTGTGATATTTGTATAAGTGTACTGTGTCTTTAAGGTTTTGGTAAATGCGCATGCGCGTGTGAGTTGGCGGTAAGCGAGAGTGTGTGTGAGCGTGAGTTGTGGCTAACAGCAGCTCGTGTATGTGTGTGCGTTACTTTCAGCCGATTAACAAGTTACCGCTGGTTAATAAAGCGATTGAGCAGCACATCCTCGTCTGTGTGACTCCTTCTCCACTGCGGGGCATTACAGTGTTTTTTTTATTGTTTTAATACCAAGAAGCAGATAAAATGCCTCTCAGAGGAAACCATTCCTAAAATACATATTAGAAGTGTACCAATACAAATGTTTCACTTCCGATACGATACCAATATGAGTGTTGGCCAATACTGACATTAATCTAATACAATAATAGCAGGAATCATAGTACATACTTGTATTATTTTGTAGCGTGGAATGTTAGAAATGGTTCAATCGAGTAAATTAGTCAAACTGATAACAATGTTAAGCATAAAAAACACTAACTTTATGACAGATTAATGCTTTTGAAGTGGATAGTTAATTTGTGTTTTGGCGATGCGTAGTGGTCACAATAATTCATTAAATTTAAGGTCATGACGCAGTCAGTTGAATTATGCAGATATGTTTGTTACTGGATACGTTCTTATACGCTTCTGTCTTGGAGACTTTGTAAGTAACATGGAACTATAACTCTTTGACACGTGTTTATATCAATTAAATGTGGTGATTTATTGTTCAATGAAGGACATTTATTACATATGTCTAGCTTGTGTTGTATTGTGTGCTTAGCTGTTGTGTAGCTGCTAGTTCCCAGTAATATATTACCTACCATGTTTACTTTTTGTAAATGACTTGACTAAAATACTGTACATGAAAAGACCAACCTTGTGTGCTCGTTGGAGAATATTTAGATATAAACTGGCTTTCCAGGTTTGCACGAGTAAACACGCTGCATGCACGACTGCCTGTATCGGACATTATTTTAGAAATTTTAGATGCAAGTGCATCTGGAAAGTATCCACACTTTTTTTTTTACTTTTTTTTATGTTACAGCCTTATTCCAAAATTGATTTTTTTATTTTTGTCCTTAAAATTCTACACGCAATGCCCCATAATGAAAATGTGAAAAATGCAAATAATCATTCTTGAGATGTTTCTACAGCTTAATTGGAGTCCATCTGTGATATATTCAGTTGGTTAGACATGATTTGGGAAGGCACACACCTGTCTATAAGGTCCCACACTTGACAGTGCATGGCAGCACAAACCAAGCATGAAGTAAAAGGAATTGTCTGTAGACCTCCGAGACAGGATTGTCTTAAGGCACAAATCTGGGAATGGGTACAGAAAAATATCTACTGCCTTGAAACTCCCAATGAGCACAGTGGCCTCCATCATCCGTAAATGGAAAAAGTTTGGAACCATTAGGACTCTTCCGAGCACTGGCCGGCTGTCTAAACTGAGAGATTGAGGGAGAAGGGCCCTAGTCAGCGAGGAGACCAAGAACCCAATGGTCACCCTGTGGAGAGAGGACAACCTTCCAGAAGGACAACCATCTCTGCAGCAATCCACCAATCAGGTTTGTATGGTAGAATGGCCAGACAGAAGCCATTTCTTAGTAAGAAATTTGCCAAAATGCACCTGAAAGACTTTAAGACCATGAGAAACAACAGTTTCTGATCTGATGAGACAAAGATTGAACTCTTTGGCGTAAATGCCAGGCCAAAACCATCCCTACAGTGAAGCATGGTGGTGGCAGCATCATGCTGTGGGGATGTTTTTCAGCGGCAGGAACTGGGAGACTAGTCAGGATAGAGGGAAAGATTAATGCAACAACGTACAGAGACATCCTGGTCCAGAGTGCTCTCTGAATGGGGCGACGGTTCATCTTTCAGCAGGACAACAACCCTAAGCTCACAGCCAAAACATCAAAGGAATGGCTTCGGGACAACTCTGTAAATGTCAATGAAGGGCCCAACCAGAGCCCAAACTTGAATGCAATTGAATGTGTCTGGAGAAATATGAAAATGGCTTCCCATCCAACCTGATGGAGCTTGAGAGTTGCTGCAAAGAGGAACGGGTGAAACTGCCCAAAGATAGGTGTGCGAATCCTGTGGCAACATATATTCAAAAAGACTTGAGGCTGTAATTTCTGCCAAAAGTGCATCAACAAAGTATTGAGCAAAGGCTGTGAAAACTTATGTATACCGTCGTGGTCAAAAGTTTACATACACTTGTAAAGAACATAATGTCATGGCTGTCTTGAGTTTCCAATAATTTCTACAACTCTTATTTTTTTGTGATAGAGTGATTGGAGCACATACTTGTTTGTCACAAAAAACATTCATGAAGTTTGGTTCTTTTATGAATTTATTATGAGTCTACTGAAAATGTGACCAAATCTGCTGGGTCAAAAGTATACATACAGCAATGTTAATATTTGGTTACATGTCCCTTGGCAAGTTTCACTGCAATCAGGCGCTTTTGGTAGCCATCCACAAGCTTCTGGCAAGCTTCTAGTTGAATTTTTGACCACTGCTCTTGACAAAATTGGTGCAGTTCAGCTAAATGTGTTGGTTTTCTGACATGGACTTGTTTCTTCAGCATTGTCCACACGTTTAAGTCAGGACTTTGGGAAGGCCATTCTAAAACCTTAATTCTAGACTGATTTAGCCATTCTTTTACCACTTTTGACGTGTGTTTGCGGTCATTGTACTGTTGCCTGCGCCCATGTTTCATCTGACCACAGAACTTTTCTCCAGAAGATTTTATCTTTGTCCATGTGATGTCAGATGAAACAAAAATTTAGCTGTTTGGCCACAATACCCAGCAATATGTTTGGAGGAGAAAAGGTGAGGCCTTTAATCCCAGGTAGTATTATGCTCCGGGCCTGTTTTGCTGCCAATGGAACTAGTGCTTTACAGAGAGTAAATGGGACAATGAAAAAGGAGATTCTTCAGGACAACCTAAAATCATCAGCCCAGAGGTTGGGTCTTGGGTACAGTTGGGTGTTTCAACAGGACAATGACCCCAACCACAAGTCAAAAGTGATAAAGTAATGGCTAAATCAGGCTAGAATTAAGGTCTTAGAATGGCCTTCCCAAAGTCCTGACTTAAACGTGTGGACAATTCTGAAGAAACTAGTCCATGTCAAAAAACCAACAAGATAAGCTGAACTGCACCAATTTTGTCAAGAGGAGTGGTCAAAAATTCAACCAGGAGCTTGTGGATGGCTACCAAAAGCGCCTTATTGCAGTGAAAATTGCCAAGGGACATGTAACCAAATATTAACATTGATGTATGTATACTTTTGACCCAGCAGATTTGGTCACATTTTCAGTAGACCCATAATAAATTCATAAAAGAACCAAACTTCGTGAATGTTTTTTGTGACCAACAAGTATGTGCTCCAAACACAATATCACAAAAAAATAAGAGTTGTAGAAATTATTGGAAACTCAAGACAGCCATGACATAATGTTCTTTACAAGTGTATGCTCCAGCACCCCCCGTGCCCCCGAAACGGACAAGCGGTAGAAAATGGATGGATGGATGGATTTTTATTTATTTATTACATTTGCAAAAAAGTTTCAAAAACATTTCACATTATGGGGTATTGCTTGTAGAATTGTAAGGGAAAAATACATTTGTTCCATTTTGGTAAAAGGCTGTAACATAACAGTTGGTGAAAGTGAAGCCCTGTGAATATTTTCCATATGCACTGTATCATCCGACATTTTTTTCTTTTTTATCCCCGATATCAGATCCAAGCTGCATGCCCTGCAGAAAGCGCCATCAAAACACTTTCTATTTAACTTATCATAAAAAAATACTAATTAATAACAACGCAAAGCAGTGGGAAATAATTTATATGCAGGTGAGCCAATGCCGAACCGCCAATAAGTGGGTATTTACTGTATACTTATAGCTTTTATGACTGCTAACAATGCTAATGCTTGTCGACCTTGACTAATTTATCTCTGATTCTTCAAACTGACCTGCTATTTTCTATCTCCGTTTTTTCAACACATTATCGTGCGCAGAAAGCTTTGCCGTCGAGAGTGGAAGTGAAAGTTGATAACTTCCACGAGCAAACTTTCAATGGATAAAAAAGTCAAATTACCTTCATAGCAAAGCAGAAGGATCAAAACAAATAATTCCAGTGTGTTCATCGTCAGCAATTAGGAGATCATCTTTTTGTTTTGATTTCCTCTTTCTGGTGACTTGCAAGCAAAAAGCGACATCCGTCACTTCTATGTTTGCATCAGAAAAACAATCGGAAGGAAACTTATTTCACAAGGCTAAGCAGCTTTGAATCTTGTGGAAGACAGCACAGTCACCGTTAAAGAGGAAGTTGTGAGGTTCATGTTTTATTTGCCACTAAAATGATTCAGTTACAGAAGTCCAAAATTGAAAAGACAAATGTGACACACATAAAACCCTTGAAAATTACATTTATTGAATGGATTTCTAGCATTTTTGCTGTTGTGACAAATATAATTTTAAAGCTAAAAACATATTTTCTTAGCTGTTTTTTTTAAGAACTGTTTATTTCAATAGTTGACACACTATTAAAGCATCATACTTGAAAATTAACTTTCAAGTGGTAGCAGGCCCCAACATACAGGTAGATGTAGGTATATGTCACGCTCGTTTAATAACCTCTTAAGGCCCAAGCTGTTTGTTTACATGCTTTTTTATTTCTCTTTGCTATTTGGGCTTATTGGACCCTAATTAGAATAAAAACTAAGAATCATCTTTTGATATGATGTACTAGTCCATAAGTACACAAACGTGTACTTCATGTTTAGTGACATGCTAATTCTTATTTTTACACTTTTTTCCCCCCAATTCCATTGTATATTATACTCTTCTGACACCACCAGATGGCAGTATAAGTGTCCACATAAGCGGCCATAAGACCCCAATTCAGTAGTGTACACACTTTTGGAAATAAGAGCTAAAAGGTGCTGTCCACGCATGTGGCCACTAAGCCTTTAGAGGTCTAAACTGCATGCCGAGTGCAGGCCTAAAGTAGTGAGGGCAAAATGGCAGGTTATTCCATTTAGGGGTAACCTGACTCTCACCAGATCCTTGTAGTTCGCTGCGCTCCACACAAGGATCTGGGCTTGAGGGCATTGCAAACTCCTTCCAGATAGCAAAAAATAGTGAACCAATCAGGATCGCCGGGCGGCATTTCATAGATGTGATGTAGCGCCGAAGCGACTGTTTGATTCAAACAACAATGGCGGCACGCAGCGAGGAGCCGTGTGCTGACATTGATTCTGCTATTGCAACTGTTTACGACATCGATCGTCATTGCTGCGTTGTTTCAGTAAAAGTTCTCCAACTTTTCGCTCTGTCGTTATCCAATATGTCGGCTGTTCTGTTTTGGATTTCCCAGCGTCGCTCTCATCAGCGTCACGGGTTGATTTGGATGTGAGTGGTTGAAGTAGCACGACATTCAAGATAACGGACAAGTGGTTTATCCAATCACATACAATGATTTTTTTTTACAAGGCCCCGCCTTCTGGAATACATCTCCTATTGAGAAGTCCCAGATCCTTGTGTGGAGCTCTGCGAACTACAAGGATCTGGCGAGAGTCAAGTTGATTTAGGGGTGTCATGATAGGAAATTTGACATACCGTATTTTTCGGACTATGAGTCGCAGTTTTTTTCATAGTTTGGCCGGGTGCGACTTATACTCAGGAGCAACTTATGTGTGAAATTATTAACACATTACCGTAAAATATCAGATAATATTATTTAGCTCATTCACGTAAGAGACTAGACGTATAAGATTTCATGGGATTTAGCGATTAGGAGTGACAGGTTGTTTGGTAAACGTATAGCATGTTCTATATGTTATAGTTATTTGAATGACTCTTACCATAATATGTTACGTTAGCATACCAGGCACATTCTCAGTTGGTTATTTATGCCTCATATAACGTAAACTTATTCAGCCTGTTGTTCACTATTCTTTATTTATTTTAAATTGCCTTTCAAATGTCTATTCTTGGTGTTGGGTTTTATCAAATACATTTCCCCCAAAAATGTGACTTATACTCCAGTGCGACTTATACTCCGAAAAATACGGTAGGTCCGATATTAGCAAAAAGTATCGGATGATATAGGCTTGCATTCAAAATCTCAAATAAGTTCTGATACAAGCAGTCCTGCAGCGTGTTTACTTGTGCAAAGCTGGACAGCGGGTTAAATATATATACAGTAGGTACATATGACTGTGCATCTGACCAACACCATTGTCAAGATACCACCGTGATTGGAGTTATTTCTGATGAAGACAAATCGGCATACAGGGACAAGGTTGACAGACTCATCCTGGTGTTCATACAACCACTTGTGTCTGAGTACTAATAAAACAAAGGAGATGGTGTTTGACTTTAGAAAGCGGAGAGGCTCAGAACCAGCAACTCGCACATCAACGGGGATATTGTTGAAAGAGTGAAATCTTTCTATGTCCAATAACCTCTCCTGGTCAAACAACACAACAGAAAAACTAAAGAGGGCACTGCAAAGACTCCTATTTCTGACAGTTCTCAGAAGGACCAACATGGAGAGGAGGTTCCTGGTTTTATTTTGCAGGGCAGGAATTGAATCTGTCCTTTCATATGAACTGACAGTGTGGCACTCAGGCTGCTCTCCTGAGGATACAAAAAAGCCTCTCTAGAGAATAAAAAAGGATGGAAGAAAAGATTACAGGCCACACCTAGAGGACATTGCCACCTTATGTTTCCTCAGCAGGGCAGAGACATTCATCTTAGAATGAATCGAGCTGCTGCCCTGCTGCCCTGCTGCAGGAGGTATAGTGCACCAAAAGCGAGGATGAAGAGTATGAAGGACAGTTTCTTCCCAACAGCTATACGTGTCCTTAATTGTTACGGACACACCCGTTAAGTGTCCAAAATACTTGCACCTTATTCTGGTGTTTCATTTAGTTAGTTATTTTGTGTGTATGGTGAGTGATCGAGTGGGTTGGAAAATGTTGTTGTGAATTGCTTAATCGAACAATATTGCAGTCTAAAACAGCACCTGTGTCAACATAAACAGGTATTAAATAACAATAGCTGCATATTACTTACACAAAGTCTCCAAGGCACAAGCGTATTAGAAAGTATCCAGTAATAAACGTGTCCGCATTAGTCGACTTACTGCCTCATGAGCATAACTTAATAAATTATTGTGGCCAGTAGGTTTCGCCACCACTCCACTTTAACTTAAAGACAGCACAAAGCTGTCATAAGTTTAGTGTTTTTCACACCCACCTTTGTTCTGTTCGAGTAATTTCGCTTGATCGAACATTTTCAAACATTCCACAGTACAAATTCAAAAAAAGTATATACCGTGATTTATGCTGATATCATTATGTTAGCCAGTATCAAGGCTCCAATATCGTATCGGAAGTGAAAAATATGGGTTGCAAAATACGCCGTACGGTTGAAACAAAGACACTGGCAATAATCTTTTATCAGTGAGATTTTTTTTTTTTTTTTTTACCAAATAATGAAATGTGTATTAATAGTACATGTTTTTACATTGACAATAACGTAAACCACATGAAAATACATTAAGAAATGAGCAGGTTATGATTCATCTTAAATACATACACACTGGATTGTATTGCCTTAAACAGGAAAGAGCTGTCTAAAAATGCTGGGTTATTTTTTCTACTCCAATGCAGGGTTGGGTCATATTTATGAATTATTTCAGTTTTTGTGACCCAACCAGTAACCGTCGTTGCCCATCCCCAAAATTCAAGTAACAACCCAGCAAAGAAGTACAATTTATCCTGCAGCTGAGTTACATTAGGCCATTTTCTACCAAAGTTTCAAGAACTTTCGGTTCCTGAAACCTTTTGTTTCTGTAGAAGTGTGTGGTTTGTGTTCCCACCACATTTCATAATTCAGGGTAGTTTATACAAATCCGGCTGATGTTGTATGGAGGAGTGGTTTACCATATTTAGTTTTAGTGTACAATTACATGTTGTAAAAGAGTCTGTCCACTTTTTGTAGCTTTGCATATTGAAATGAAGTCTGTAAAAAATAAACAACAATAAACTGCATATAGTTAAAAGACGATGGCTGAGTCAAAACACAGCAAGATAGTTCCACTGATCAGCGTTCTTCAGCACAAAGATGCCCCACAAAAATTCCTTGTTTATAAATGTTCTCATTCATCGTCATCAGATCTAGTCTAGACTGGATCTAGACTATCCATCCATCCATTTTCTACCGCTTGTCCCGTTCGGGGTCGCGGGGGGTGCCGGAGACTAGATATGACCAGTCTAAGTCTATGAGCACGAACTGATGAAGCCTACTCGGATGAGAGGCGGAACGTCTTCCAAGACAAACCAAACAGTCGCGATCGATTGAATGCCCTGAGACTAAATTCCTTGTTATTCGTTATTCCGCTCCAAAAGTCTTCAGTAATTTCCGTAGATTGATGTCACTGGAGTAAGGCTTCTGCAGTCTGACCATAGTATCAGATCAGTCATACTGGAAATACGCAAAAATCAGAAGGAGATGTGCTGTCTATCATTCACAATCCTATATAGATCATGAACACATATGTTTTTCTTAATTTTAATGCATTCTAAGTCGTAAATAAATAAATAAATACATAAAAAGTCAGCTAACAATGTAGTCAATAGGGGCTCTCTATTACGCCGACAAAACTCTCTAAAAAACCATCCAAAACCTGCCAACAATACGCTATATACTGTACATACTGTGACCTGAATATTAACCAAATATTAGCGATGTTGTTATAAGTGCTAAGGCAGACAAACCATTTTAAGAGGATTTAGCCATAAATCTAGATGTTGTTCATCTGTGGCATTCAATGTAGACCCGGAGATGGAGACAAACACACACAACCGAAGACAGTGTGTGCAGGGAGACTTTTCGTTGTTAACTCTTTGTGTGCATAATGATTAATTCTTAGTATAAACAGAAAAAAATATGGACATTCTATCAGTTGTCATCAAAGTAGGAGCAGACATTGTACAATAAAGTATCGTTTTATTATGTTTGTAGTTTGTATTTCTTGTTTAGCACTTAGCAATACTGCTACATGATGCTTAGTGTTTCACTAAAGCTGTATCTGTTTAGCAGAGCTTCTAAAACTTGTAGCTCGCCCGCATTACATTCAGGATCAACAACATAAGTTTCTGAATTATAATTTTTCCCAATGTAATCGTTGTTGGCTCTCACAAAGTCTGCATGATTTGCATTGTTGTTGATGAAGGGATCTGTGGTTCCTACCTTTACGTCACGCAATGACGCGAGTTCATTATCTCTCAAAATGGCTCGGGAATCTCCATGAGATTGATACTATTTCGATCATATCAATTTATTCGCAAACTTTGTAAGTCTTTCGGTGTAATACATCAGATATATATGATAATAGCTTTAATATAGAAGCAGCTCTTTTTTTCCACTCTACTGGTACTTTTAAGCATATTCTACATTTTAGGCAAGTCCATGCAAAAAAATGTCTGGACAAACTAAAAAAATCAATAATACAGTAGTATTAGCCACTAGATGAGACCAAACCAGTAAGAGTACGCTGTTCGTGACCAATGATTGGCTCAGCCTCAGGCGACATCACTGTTAGATTAAATGAGTGCAAAGGCAACTCAAGGGTGTTATTTCGTGCTTAGAGAACCCTCAGAACGTTAAAAAGGTTGTAAACAGTTTTTTTTACGCTCCAGTTTAAAAATATACAATGTTTGATTCAAATGAAATTTTTATATTGAGTTTATTAAACAAAGGACAATTGTACATTTAATCCCACTTATAAACTGAGCAGGACATTTAAAAAATTTTTAAATTGATATTCCTTATTTTATCTCTCTTTTTAAAAAAAAATATTATTAGCTTGAAGCCTTGCCTGTCTTTGTTATGATTTTTTTTTTTTTACTTTTTACCTTACTGTTTAAATTTAATTTAACACTTTGGGGAAGTAGTGGCTGTTTAAAAAATTTTCTGAATAAATAAATAAATAAACCTTGACCTTGAAAAAAAGCTTTTGGAAAGAAGCTATCTTACCGGACACACTGCTTTTTGAGAGACTAGCCTGGGATAGATAACCAACAACAATGTTTCCTACACCGAGGGAGCTAAATGGTACTCATTTTTACACTCTTTATATTGTTCTTCTGTGTTAATACGCCATCGTTAGCCTAGCAATAGCAGACAAAAATGTTGCCGACATATTTCTGTAGTGGAATGACGTGACACGAAGACGCTCCACATGAAGTCAGCTGACGTTTAATGACATCATCATCTGCCATTACTGACAGTAATTAGGAAGCACATTGCTACTCCCCACAGCAGAATTGACAGGCAACAAATGGACAAGTTGAAATGACTCACATTTCATCTACAGTGCTTCTGGATTCATCTACTTCAAGTTCCTGGATCTAAATCCTTAGTAATAAATAATAAGTTAGTCATATATTAGTTGTTAGTCACTGCACTGCATTTGACAGTAGGAATGTTGTTTATTTAAGTGTTAGTGAAAGGCAGGTTATTATACTTCTAATGATTACAGTGTGACATGTCTATTTACTAACACATTGCTTTACTTGTCTTATTGGGGGGAAAACATGAATAAGATACAAGTGTAGCAATGAACGCAAATTAATCAAAAAGTAAGCTGTGCTTTCATACTTTCTACTAGTTTGATGTCAAAACATAACATGTCTCTTATTTCTTACGATGAAATAATATTTCAGGTATTCTTTACAAATATCAAAAAGGAATCATTTGTATTTAAATATTTAATGTGTACACAGTGACTAAGTTTAAGTAAAAAAAAACACTAATTAATCTGAACTTAGTAACTTTTGTGTTCCTCTTTTCTGCATGATGTCATCAAAATGCACACGCTGGCGAGCTCTCTCCACAGGCACAGCCGCACACAAACACAAGCACATGCACACACACACACACACACACACACACACACACACACATACACACACACACACACACACACCACACATACACACAACATGCAAGTAGAAAAAGTTGTGCGTGTAGTAGTACACTTTCACTTTGTGTGTCACTGCATGTGCTTCACATGTTTGACTTACATGTTCTGCTCCAACAACAACACAAGAACGCCGAGATGGACCGGATTGGACTCAACCGGTGGCTCCCCTGTCTCCACAAGACAAGTATGTGTGTGTCTTTGATGAGGAAGCAAGCATTCAAGTAAACTCAGGAAAAGTCCATAGGGACAGTTTGACTTCTTGTTGTTCAGAGGGAGGTTTCACGTGCGAAGCTGAGAGAAGGTTTCAGTTTGATGTCGTTGGTCTTTTCCTCAGCTGGACACTCAGTAGGAACCTAAAAGACATAACAAACTATATTCATCTAAGTGTAAAAGCAGGGCTGCACAATTTTGGAAAAAAAAATATTGTCAATTTTCTTTCCAAAATTGAAATTGCTGTGAAAATAAGGTGTGATGTAAGACATGTTACTTTGAGACTGTTAATCAACATATTCTTGTCTCAATGTGCAACACATTTGAACAATATGCAGTAATTTATGCAGTCAGACTCAGAACGCTTGTCTATACCATGCTCTTAAACTGAAGAATTAACAGATAAAAACTACACAGTGTTTATAATGTAATGTAATTATAATATATAATAATAATGCAAGTAACCATTTAAAAGGATATAGACTTGTATTTCTCATTACTGTAGAATTGCTTACCCTTGTACTGTAAATGGAAGGTAAATAACGTTTAGTTATTCTAAATAAATACACAAACAAAAAAGGTAAAATGCACTCTCATCTCTATAAATTGGACTTGAATAAATATTAAACATCTGAAAGTGGATTTGTTTTCCCAGTTGAAAAAAACTAGGTTGTGTTGCCATTGTTTTTTATTGTCACCACGGCACTCTCGCTTGTTTGTCCGTGTTGATGGGCTCATATTGCCCATCCAGGTTGAAGCTGAAATATTCTCACAACGAGACATTTGGTTGTAATCATATTGTTTCCTTTTCATTTTTGTTATTTTGCGGAACTTCTCACTAGCGGGTTGCGAGTAGGGAGGCATGAATACTGTGTGTGTAAGCTAGAAGTCCTGGGGCCTCATGTACAGAGAGTTACGTGGCTTTCCGACTAAAAATTGATGTATGATAAAATTTTAAAAAACAGCGTACGCAAGTAAAAATTCAAATGTATTTAGAGTGTTTGCACGCACAAATTCAAGCACATTTCTTTGTTACATTGCAATCTACTTAAAATTGACCACAGACGTGTGCATGGCTTGGCATGCCCAGACCACGCACCCTAATAAATACGCAAATCATGATGAAAGTAGCAATGTGCCTAAGAACGGCACGCGCTGCCCAATGAGGACTCAGTAGGAGGTGCCTCTTTCTCCTGCTACAGAAACAGCACACATGCTAAAGAATAACAATAATTGGTCGAGCATCAGGAACAAAGTGACGAAGAAGATGGATTTACATCGCCAAAACAGACAAGCGTTCCTGAAAAGATAATTGCTGCAACTGTCCCCTTCCTTCGCAGAAACCGTGTCCCTCCCGCTCGCCCCTGCCTGCTGGAGTTACAAAAACACATTGTGGCAAAATGATCGCCTGTATAAAATTAAAGACGTCCTCACAAATATGAATAGGAAACATTGAATGCATTGGCGAAAATTAGAATTTTGTGTCTTTTGTTTATCTGTTGGCCCTGGTGGTGACTTGTCCAGGGTGTACCCCGCCTTCCACCAAAGTGCAGCTGGGATAGGCTCCAGCACCCCCGCGACCCCGAGAGGGACAAGCAGTAGATGCCTCAATGTTTTTAACATTGTTAAATTAAAACGTTGCCGAGTCCGCATGTGAGGGGTGTGGGGGATTGTTCATATGTCTCTAATGTGCACATCAATAAGTCTGAGGAGTAAAAAATTGGCACTTTTTAATGGGAACTTTTACACATCATTCCTTTTGTGTGTCGCTAAAGTATCCACAGCCTGTAGAAATGTGCTTACGAAAGCTATGGAGTTGCTGTGAGGCAGCGCACATTTCCACGGCAACGTCAGTTTTACATCTCAACTTTGACGTTAAAAAGGGCCTATTGCAGGTTTTTGTGCGTAGGTATGCTGTATACATGAGGGCCCTGCTCTCCGCCCACTGAGACAAAGATTGTGGCTAACTGAAAAGAGGGCTCAATGCGTTCAGTTAATTCTACTGTTAAACACGCTCAGGTGCTGAGAGCGATACACGGAGTGTGACCTCTTTCTCCATGTTTGAAAAGCCAGATGAAGAAACAGCCACACACGTACTTAGTCATTTCTTGCTGCCAGCAAAGTATTTCAACTTAGTTTTCCTTATCTTTCGATTAATTTACTTATTGACTATCGGCCCAGGCCTACTCACCATCAAAACGTTTTCCAAGGCACTTAAGGTAAAGTGTCTGTTATTAGCGTACACAAACTTGCTGTTTCCTTAAACCCTTTGGATTGGCCAGGATGCAAAGGGCACGAGTCTCCACAGTTCTGATTGGAGAACATGTCTGTCACTCAAATGCTGGTGACGGTGGAGAGAAAATGAAAACTTGCCTCTTGCATTTTGATGATGCCATTGGCAAATTTGCACATTTGGCCATGACACATGTGCATGTAACATAATTTTTACCTTTTTCTTGTGAGATGGTGTTTTTTTCCCAGGGTTTGATTAATGTGAAATAAGTTGCAGTTTGTCCACTTTGGAGACTACCGGTTTACGTTTTTCGCAGGGAAGACAAAGTGTTCTTTGCGCTAACACTAGTCATGTCTCCTGCTACTCAGAGGTTGTGCTTGTGGAGGAGCCCTGCATGTGTGACAAGAGAATGTTGTTAAACCTCACTCCCTGACACCTTAATACAGGTGTGTCAAACTTGACAATCACACAGGGGCCCAAACAGGGTTAATTGACCCCTGCATCACCACACTGATGTTAAGGCACATGCATGCCTTGTATAACACACACAGGCGATTAACAAAACATGTGTTATGTGCCAGGCATCTGTGGTCGTGTTTTCTAAGGAAGCATCCATCCATCCATCCATCCATTGTGTACCGCTTGTCCCTTTCAGGTCGCGGGGGGTGCCGGAGCCTATAGCAAAATGATTTGCAAAAGTGTATCTCAATATGTGCACGTGCAATCCTATTTGTGTGTCTGTATATCAATCCGTGTGTGTATCCAGACGTACGTGTGTTTTAAGTTGTTTGTCTGTCTCTAATCAGAAAGAAACCTCGATAGGCTGTCTACATACACGTGACTTTTTTAACACTTCTGCCGTGTACGATTTGAGCGAGCGCATCCAGATTCCATCCATCCATCCATTTTCTACCGCTTGTCCCGTTCGGGGTCACGGGTGGAGCTGGAGCCTATCCCAGCTGCATTCGGGCGGAAGGCGGGTTACAAGTCGCCACCTCATCACAGGGCCAACACAGATAGACAGACAACATTCACACTCACATTCACACACTAGGGCCAATTTAGTGTTGCCAATCAACCTATCCCCAGGTGCATGTCTTTGGAGGTGGGAGGAAGCCGGAGTACCCGGAGGGAACCCACGGGGAGAACATGCAAACTTCACACAGAAAGATCCCGAGCCCAGGATCAAACCCAGGACCTTCGTATTGTGAGGCACAGGCACTGTCATGCTCGCTTGGCAGCTCTGAGCAAGTGTTGAGAGTGGTTCATTGTTGTTGACGTCAAGCAAAATAACATGATCAGTGGCTGCAAGGCGCCGACTAGTGGTGAGTATAAAGAAAGGCAAGGGGGAGTTACAGACAGACAACTCTGTCTACACGTTCAATTCGCTGTACAGACAGATCTAAATAACCAATCCCAAATCAGGCCATCAATCCACTGTGCCTACATTTAACCACCCACGGAAGCACTACGCAATTTAAACCAATCAGAAACAACGTAAGGTGGGTCTGGGCATCGCTCTTTTACGCACCTCTGATTGGTTTAAATTGTGTGGTGTCTTCTGTGGTTGGTCAAATGTACACACCTCAGATACGCATGCGCAGATTGTATTACACGATTACAAATCTGGATGCTCTCGCTTTGATTGATTGATTGAAACTTTTATTAGTAGATTGCACAGTACAGTACATATTCCGTACAATTGACCACTAAATGGTAAAACCCGAATACGTTTTTCAACTTGTTTAAGTCCACGTTAATCAATTCGCTCGTTTTTATGTGGCCAGACATTTTTAACTCTACTTGTGTCAATTGACATTTCTTATACACTGGTGTGGAGGAAATGGGCATTTAAAAAAAAAAATCTGCATTTGTCGTGTTTGTTTGTTTCTGATTAAAGAATGTTATTTTCCGACCCGAAAGGGACAAGCGGTAGAAAATGGATGGATGGATTTTCTGACAATCTTAGTGTCCAAAATGCTTTGTGACTCGTGAGCAGAATACAGAGGAGGGGTTACTATAGGAGAGAAGCGTTCTGTGTGCACGCAGAGTGTGGTTACTTGACTGTTGATCGACCATCTCCTTGTCATTCTTTTAACATTGCGACAAAAGCTACAATATTCTATATGCACACAAAAACTGCAGAATCTAGGAGGTTTGTAACTTCAGTCGTGATGTTGATAGACATGGACAATTTCCGTGAGTCTTCTGCAGAATCCGGGAGAGTTGGCCAGTTGTCACAATGATCACTTTTGACTGTGTTTAATGCATGTTTAATGTGTTATTATAAAGGACAGGGTTTAATAGATGATGTCGTTTTTAGTCGTGTACAGTTAAATTATTACTTTTGGTGGTAATGTGATATTTTGAGTAAGAATGTTTAGTGCAATGCATCCTATTAATACCACTTTGCGGTTAGATGTACTGTATTATATAAGACGTATTTGAGATTGTTATGATGCCAAATGAGTAAAGGGCTTCTTGGTTACTGAAATTTGCCATTCGGGCCTGTTGAATGTTGGTCTCGCAGGCCGGATTAAATACTAGTAATTGACACATTAAGATTTTGGGATGGACATGTTGTTTGACAGCTCAAGATGTATCTCTATACCAAGCACTCTCACACATCCATTCGGTGGACCCAGAGTTGAACTCCGTGCACGAAAGCAGCAGCACCAAGTGGGTTACACATGTCTAAGTCTTCTGTGACAAATACTTAATAATTACGTGACCGCTTCTATTGGATTAGCGGGTAAATACATTGTGTAAGAAACACTTCCTGTCTTTCACTTTTCATGTGTACGGCGTAGGGATTCTGAGCACATTTACAATGCATACCGCCATGTAACAAGTACATGAAAGTTTATATGTCCAAATATTTCTGTCTTCTTTTTTGGGTCATCTTCTTCTACTGCTACATCATTGTGATCCATACAACTGTGTTACCCGCTGCAGAGCTTAAAGAGTACTGCATGAATGAGCACTTCCCTAGTGAGAATGAATGCTTCAGGTTGATTAAGTAGTGAGTCTGCAAGATGTGTCGAGATGAAGCACATATTTGATAAAAGTTATTGTATCAAGAGGACCACTGATGGCCTTCAAGAGGGTGGAATGAATGTAATAATTTATAAGAGCATATGGACAGAATCCAGAAGAGAAAGAAAAGGACAAAAGGAACAATTTATCACCAGCACGTCCAAACATCTTAAGGTCGTGTCCCTGGATACGTGTTAGTGGGAATGTTCACACAGACGCAACGGCGTCCCCGACAGAGTGCTTACCGCCTGAAGATGTTTGACCCTCATGCCGATGTTCACGTTGTGTCTCTTTAATTCCGACTTGATGAAGCCTGAAATCATCCACAGGGAAATGTGAGTGACTGTAAAGCGATAACGTACGCACAAACACATACACACACACACAGACACATGCACACAAACAGTACCAGTGAGGACTAATCCCAAGAAGATCCAGACGCAAAGGAAGAGGTTTCCTGCCATTGGGTTGTAGTCTGTGGTCAGTTTTCCCTGGATCAATGTGAAGAGGATCCCGAATATCTGTACACACACGTCACAGGCAAATAAGTTTCAAATAAACAGTCAAAGTGTGCGTACCAGCCTTGCTATGTTAAGGTTAAAACACCTGAGCAGAAGCATTAAGGAGTCCTGACGACGTTCCCTCTGACTCCGGGTAGGTGATCTCCACCCCAAACTCAAAGCCCACAGGAAGGTATCCCGTCATGAAGAAGCTAAAGGGCAGCGGGAGGTAAAGAAGGACGTCAGCTAACAACAACTATGTGACTGAAACATCACATCAAACGACTAAAATGCGTCGCAAAATCAACACGCTTACACCCCCCTCCACTTATTAATAACAACAACTGCCACAATAGCAACCACTCAAAATAATCCACCAAATCAGTGAAGTTGCAGTGTTATGAAGTGATTAATCAATCATTACTACACTTTCATAAAAAGTGTCCCAATTGTCTGTACATATAATACACACATATTATACAAAAAAAAAGTTAAATATATCTAATGATTAGTTCATGAATAATACACAATTGTTTAGAAAAAAATCAGTTGAATATATTTTGTGAAAAAAAATGATATAAATCAAAATAATTACAATGAATGAATGAAATGAAAAAAAGGAACATACTAATTTTGATTATTTATATACCTATATAGTTTAAAAGGTAAATGTTTATGTTTATGCATTTTTGCCTATGTACATTTGTATATGAATAAGTGCCTTCTTCATTATAGTGGAACTATATACTATTTTTATTGCCCGTCAACCTGGCTGAGTGTTAGGCGGTTGCCAACATAGCTAAAATCGAAACTGAAAATAGCCATTGCACCTGTGCTTTGTAAGGAGAATGGGTGATAATAAAGGAATGTTTAACCTACAGTTTGTTGACATCTCCTTTCTGAGCTGCCACCTTATCGTGGTAGAGGAGTTTGTGTGTCCCAATGATCCTAGGAGCTATGTTCTCCGGGGGCTTCTATGCCCCTTGGTAGGGTCTCCCAAGACAAACAGGTCCTAGGTGAGGGACCAGACAAAGAGCAGCTCAAAGACCTTTATAAAGAATAAAAACGAGGACTCAGATTTCCCTTGCCCGGACGCGGGTCACCGGGGCCCCCTTAAGGAGCCAGGCCCAGAGGTGGGGCTCGATGGCGAGCGCCTGGTGGCCGGGCCGGGCATAACCCGAAGAGGCAACGTGGCTCACCCCCTCCAATGGGCTCACCACTCATAGGAGGGGGCATATAGGTCGGGTGCAGTGTAAACTGGGCAGCAGACGAAAGCATGACCCTTGGAGGTCCGATCCTAGGCTACAGAAGCTGGCTCTTGGGACGTGGAACGTCACCTCGCCGGGGGGGAAGGAGCCTGAGCTGGTGCGTGGGGTGGAGAAGTTCCGGCTAGATATAGTCTGACTTTGACAGACAGCAAATGTTTTGGAACCAGTCCTCTCAAGAGGGGATGGACTCTCCTTCACTCTGGCGTTGCACGCAGTGAGAGCCGACGGGCTGGTGTGGCAATTCTTGTTGCCCCCTGGCTCAAAGCCTGTACGTTGGAGTTTAACTCAGTAGACGAGACGGTAGCTACCCTCCGCCTTCAAGTGGGGGGTTGGTTCCTGACTGTTGTTTGTGCTTATGCACCAAACAACCGCTAAGAGTACCCAACCTGGACATTGAGTCCGAGTGGACCATGTTTCGTAACTCTATTGTCAAGGCGGCCGATTGGAGCTGTGACCGCAAGGTGGTTGGTGCCTGTCGTGGAGAATATTGTAGAACCTGAGGGATGCTGTCAAGCTGGAGAAATAGTCATGGTGGGTCCTTTTGGCTCATGGGACTCTGGAGGCAGCTAACAAGTACCGACAGGCCAAGTGGTGTGCAGCTTCGGCAGTCGCGGAGTCAAAAACTCGCACATGGGAAGAGTTCTGACAAACCATGGAAAACGACTTCAGGACGGCTTCAAAGCGATTTTGGACCACCATCTGCCGCCTTAGGAGTGGGAAGCAGTGCACTGTCAACACCGTACATGGTGGGGATAGTGTGCTGCTGACCTCGCCTCAGGATATTGTAGATCGGTGGAGGGAATATTTTTAATACCTCCTCTATCCCACCTACACGTCTTCCTATGAGAAAGCAGGGCCTGGGGAATCTGTAGTGGGCTCTCCTATTTCTGGGGCTGATGTTGCCGAGGTAGTTCAAAAGCTCCTTGGTGGCAAGCCACCCGGAGTTCCTTATGGCTCTGGATGTTGTGGGGTTGTCGTGGTTAACAAGACTCTGCAACATTGACTGGACATTGGGGCCGGTACACCTGAATTGGCAGACCGGGGTGGTGGTTCCTCTCTTTAAGAAGGGGAACCGGAGGGTATGTTCCAACTATCGTGGGATTACACTCCTCAGCCTTCCCGGTAAGGTCTATTCAGGTGTACTGGAGAGGATGCCTGATAGTCGTACCTCGGATTCAGGAGGAGCAGTTTGGTTTTTGTCCAAGTTGTGGAATTGTGGACCAGCTCTATAATCTCTGCAGGGTCTTAGAGGGTGCATGGGAGTTTGCTCAACCAGTCTATATGTGCTTTGTGGACTTGGAGCATTTGACCGTGTCCCTCGGGAAATCCTGTGGAGAGTGCTCAGAGAGTATGGGGTATCAGACTGTCTGATAGTGGCAGTCCGCTCCCTGTATATAAGGTGTCAGAGCTTGTTCCGCATTGCCGGCAATAAGTCGAACCTGTTTTTATTGAGGATTGGACTCCGCCAGGGCTGTCCTTTGTCACCAATTCTGTTTATAACTTTTATGGACAGCATTTCTAGGCGCAGTCAGGGCGTTGAAGGGATCCGATTTGGTGGCTGCAGAATTAAGTCTATCACTGGATCGGTTCCAAGCCGAATGTGAAGCGACTGGTATGAGAATCAGCACCTCCAAGTCATAGTCCATGGTTCTCGCCCGGAAAAGGGTGGAGTGCCATTTCCGGGTGGGGAGGAGATCTTGAAGGATTACAAGTACCTTGGAGTCTTGTTCACGAGTGAGGGAAAAGTGGATCATGGGATCGCCAGGCAGATCTGTGCGGTGTCTGCAATAATGCGGACACTGTATTGTTCCGTTGTGGTAAAGAAGGAACTGAGCCAGAAGGCAAAGCTCTCAATTTAGCAGATCTACGTTCCTATCCTCACCTACGGTCAAGAGCTATGGGTTAAGATCGGAAGGACAAAATCCCCGGTACAAACCACCGAAATGAGTTTCCTCTGTCGGGTGGCGGGGCTCTCCCTTAGAGATGGGGTGAGAAGATCTGTCATTCGGGAGGAGCTCAAAGTAAAGCCGCTGCTCCTCCACATCGAGAGGAGCCAGATGAGGCGGTTCGGGCATATGGTCAGGATGCCCCTCGGACATCTCCCTGGGGAGAGGCCACGAGGAGACCCAGGACACATTAAGGAGACCATGTCTCCAGGCTGGCCCGGGATCCCCCCAGAGGAGCTGGACTAAGTGGCTGGGGAGAGGGAAGTTTGGGCTTCTCTGCTTAGGCTGATACCCCCGCGACCTGACATCGGATAAGCGGAAGAAGATGATGGAAGGAGTTTGTTGACATTGTAAAATGTTTTGTGAATATTTCTATATAGAGTATTATGCTTTCATACGATATTGTAGCTACAGGGGTATTGTGTACGGTTCTGAGCTGTGATTTAGGAGCTGGGCTACAGGAGGTAGCGGCGTTTGCCAGCTAAATAAAGCCACACCAAGGAAGAAAAAGTGTTTTGAGCATTAAAGCAAATAAAAAATAAAAGGGTGACTTGTGTCATCCTGCCTTATCGTCATTCCACCGACATGATGTAGCAATAATTTTTCGTCTTTGTCTTGACTGTAGTGACAATAAAGCTTTTGTACATTGGTACATGTTTATTTTTGCAGCTAAGAATGTAAAAACGATTAATTGGTGTAGAAGTTAGGTTAAAGCCGGCATGCTTTTATTTTTAAGATTATTTTGCACTGAACAGGAAGTGACTGGGTTCGTGTTTTATTGCTACATAACTCCAAAAAAGTTATGTTATGGTACATACAGTATATGGTAACGAGGAACATGTCGACATTTCCTCTTAAGAGTCAACGTTCACTCTAGTGGGCATTTGTGTTTTGCAAAAGCTCTAAGTCTGACAAAAGAAAAGTCTAACATTTTGCATGACAGGAGTATTTTCCCCTGAAAGTTCTAACTCTGATAAAAGACAAAGACCAAAAAGAAATGTCCACTGCATTTGTGTTTTGCACGGCAGTGCTATTTTTACCCCTAAAATTTCTAACTCTGATAAAAGAAAAAGACCAACATTTGTATGACACCGTTTTTTCTTCTCCCAAAAATGCTAACTCTTGCAAAAGACACAACAAAATTGAAATGTCCACTGCAGTAGACATTGGTGTTTGTATGACAAGGCTATGTCCCCCCAAATGTCTAATTCTAACAAAAGAAAAATACAAACATTTGCATGACAGGGTTATTTTACCCCAACATGCTTAACTCTGACAAAAGAAACAGACAAAAAAGAAATGTCCATTACTCATGTTTTCAATGATAGGGCTATTCCTCCACCCCAAAATGTCAAACTCTGACATAAGAAAAAGACCAACATTTGCATGACAGGGCTATTTTCCTCGCAAGTTCTAACTATGACAAACGAAAAAGACAAAAGAGAAATGTCCACTGCAGGGGACGCTGGGTTTCAGGAGAATTCAACATCAGCGGTTGACCATGTACTGTATGTTACCGTCACCATAAGTCTTTTGAGTAATAATAACACTTAAAGGTACTATATGAAATAATTTCATGTCAAGTCATCATTAAATGGCCCTGATATGTCAAAAAGCATTCATAAATTATGTTCTTTTCGATTACCCTCTTCGTCGAGCTACTTTCACTGGTAAAGTTACTAAACATGTCTGACCTTAGTGAATCTAAAAGGCGTGGTTACGATTCTCAACTTATTAATGACAAAACCAGGAACAAAATGAGGATTTATATCGAGGATGCCTTTGAAAGATGGAGACGATTGAAGGCGGAGAAGATGTTTTCATCTGATGCCAAACTTGCTAATTTCCTCCTTGATAGGTAAGTCAGGCATTTACGTTTTCTTATTACTTGTAATAAATGGAAATGGACATTTCGTATGTAAACTATATTGTCCAAAACAGTCTCTGGTCTTGTCTAACAAAGCTAGTATGTTCATGCAACGAATGCTTAGGCGCGAAGCATCATCACACTAGTGTAGCTTAGCGTGCTAGCCCGGTCAGTGACATATCGACACATACCGGTAGGCTAACGGGGGAAATATATACCCATTATCCTGTATGTCGATGTGTCTTCCAACTGACAAGGCAAAATATATTTTCGACAAATAAAACCTATGTGGATATGGGTAGTGTCAGTGACTATTTTGTTCTCAATATGCTGATACGCTGAGGAAATGCGTTCCAACATTAGCACGGCTAATTGCTGGAACCTATCTCAGCTGCATTAAAATTATACATAATTATTTCGATGGTGGTCCGTGCGGTCAAACCAGACATTTTAGCAGGGTAATGCCAACAATCTGTCCCGACTCCCGACAAAAATATTCTTGCGTAACTTTACAAATACATTTGGCTAATCAACATCAGTAAAATGTGGCATAATTACTTAGTAAACCATCTTGCAAGAAGCATAAACAAGATAAACCTACAGCGTAGGACTCGTCGATGGCCATTTGAAATTTCTTGGAGTAGGATTCGGATTCGTATCTGGCAACCTCAGTCATAGAGAGTGGAAGGGGACTACAGAATTTTGACCGTGATTGCAGTACCATTTCTGGCCACATTACTACATATGGCACCTTTAATTATTTGTTAGATATAAAGAGTTGCTTTGTTTGCTGACAAAGCAGTTTGGTACTTTTTTACGCCGCCTGACTCAAACCATTTAGCCTCCGGCAAGGGTAAATGCGACATACTTCTACACACCACATACTTGTCTAAGCGCTCAAAAGTGTTGGGACTTTGTACTTTGTAACGCGTTACTGTAACGCGTTAGTTTCGGCGGTAACTAGTAATCTAGCGCGTTATTTTTTATATTCAGTAACTCAGTTACTGTTACTACATGATGCGTTAATGCGTTATTTTACGTAATTTTTTATGTAGTATCGCTTAGAAACAGAAAATCTGAGTGTGTTTTATTGGAGAGCTGCGGTGTCGTCCTTCTGATTCTTCTTGTGTCAAAAGCCGGAGAAGAGAGACGCGCGCTCTGTGTGTGTCTGGGTGTGGGGAGGGAGGCATGTCTGATGATGGCGGAGCTTCAGTCGATTTTGTTAACATGTAGATATTCTCACCTACTTTTCTTTTGTCGAGCACAAAGAAAATAACACTTTAGTTAAATGTAAGTTGTGTCTTGGATCAAAGATCCCATCTACTGCCCAAAACAGCAATTCAAATCTGCTGAAACAGCTACAAAAGCAACTTGCTTTGACGAAGCTAGTAAAGAGAGACACAGACTCCTATGCCACTTCCCCTCTACCGCCACCACTTAAGGATTAACTCTGCCTCTGCTCATCATTCAGCACTGAAGGTACACACACTCTGTCAATTCTCTTATATACTCTTTCATTCTAGACTTCTAAAGTGTTTAATTATCACATCACTCTAAATGTATAGACTATAAAGTTCACAAACATAAAGAGGGATGCTAGCGGGCCAGGCCAATCTTTCATTTTCTCTAAACTAAAACTGGGGAAATGTGTAGAGTAGTGATGGGTTGATGAGGCGTCATGAAGCGTTTCGACACATTGCAAAACTGTATTGATACTGTGTCACTAAATACTGACATCTGCTGGACATTAAAAATCCCTACAGGCAACCTATGGACCGACTCAACTGACACTGATTTTATGACCTAATATATAGTATATACTAGGTCATAAAATCAGTGTCAGTTGAGATAAAAGATAAAAAATAAAAAAAAATATTTTTATTTAAATGAAGTTATGAAATAATCCTAAATGAAATACAATGACTTGGTTTATATTATTGTATATACTATATACAATATTGGTTTAAATTATTGTATATACTATATACAATAATATAAACCAAGTCATTGTATTTCATTTAGGATTATTTCATAACTTCATTTAAATAAAAATATATTTTTTTATCTTTTTTAGATACAGTCAATAAATAATGTGAACATGTATCATAACATGGAAATCTAAGAGAACGTGTTGTGAATGAGGATGCTTGTGGACTGGGAAATTATTATTATTATTTTTTTACACATTTTTATTTAAAATAAAAACAGTTTTTCCAACGTATTCAATTTTAGACGCTTTCTCTTCTTAGTTATTATTTCTCCGGTTGTAGAAAAGACCCGCTCACAGGGCACAGAGGAGGCGTCATGGCGACACAGTTCGCGTATCGGTCACGTGACCAAAACAGCTCATGATCGGTCACGTGACTTTCTAAAAGCGGTACGCGCACCGACACAGGGTTTTGCTCTATGAGCTCGACGCATGCGCCGATGCATCGGTGTTGCCGGACCCATCACTAGTGTAGAGTGTTCTGGGCTTTAGACATGATTTTGTTTCAGAATTCCTTGAGAAAAAAACGCCTGGTTAGGCTTTGTGTATGTAGCGTGTGCCTTCCTTGGTTTACAGCAATGTTGTTATTATGCAGTTTGTTACTTATGTATGTTATGTTGCAGCTATTTAAAATTGTTTTGTCAATTTGTTCTGGCCTGAAATAAATTGGCCCTTTGAAACATATCTTTGTCTTTGTGTGTTGTATGTAGACCACATGGCTTAGCAGAGTTCAGTGATGAAAATGCATGTCAAGTTGATCAACAGATTGTATTATTCTCCAGTGCAATAACAGTACTGAAATGAAGGCTAAAAGGGCATTAATGGGAGCTTTAAAAAAAAAAAAGAAAAAAATAAGTAACTAAATAGTTACTTTTCACAGTTACGCATTACTTTTTGGTGTAAGTAACTGAGTTAGTAACTGAGTTACTTTTGAAGTAAAGTAACTAGTAACTGTAACTAGTTAGTGATTTTCAGTAACTAACCCAACACTGGCGCTCAATCAGGGCAGGGACATCCAACAAGTGCAATAACGTTACGACCTAAGTGTTACATAAAATAAAGTACTGAGAGGAACATGACGACCAGTAAGGAACATGTACTTCATTCTTTGTCATTGTGCGCATTCACAGGCTGCCATGTGTGTGACAGAGCATCAGATGGCGCTATAAACTGTCAGTCATGTATAGAGAGAGTATTACTAACCCTGTTTCAGGCGATATCCTTAATGATTGGTCAAAAGGCATTCACGTGACTACAGGGTGCCATGACTACCACCAACTTTGAGCTGATCCTATGTGTTTGTGGTGCTTCCTCGTTAGTTTTTCGATGTTTAAAATTGCTGTTTTGTGCAGCATGGGGCTATTCCACCCACAAGAAACTAAAATATGGATATTCGGTAACAGCAGAAGAGAAAGTAAATCATAAATACGAATAGACAGAGTAGATATTTAAGGAATAAAAGAAACTATATTTTAGCTGTTAATAATAGATGGTAAAATGAACTGAAAATCTCATATAAAACTGGCAAGAAATACCTCAATAATGAATAATGCAAAATATGTTCTTGCATGAAAATCCCTCCATATTTTGTACTTCTTAATAGAGTTACCATATCTCAATTATTGTACAGAAATATGGGGAAATAAATACAAAAGAACACTTATTCACTAAGCATGTTACAAAAAAGAAAGATCAGTCGTAATAATACATAATGAATGATACATAGTCATTACAAATACATTGGAGGCAGACACCATCACATACTTCCCACAAGTCACAATTTCTCTGTGATTGTTGGTCCAAAGTAAATAAACATTTTGGAAAAATTAGGGTAATATTTTTTTGGTCGTTCTGAGTATTATTTTACGTTTATTGCGTGTTAGAGTGTCTGCTGCTCATTAAACACTGGAGTAATTTAGCAGCAGAGTGCGTCAAATACGGACGCAAAATTTTACTTTCACAAAATAAATGCATGTTTTATTGTAAGTTTGTGAGCAAGAGTATGTTTAAAACAATATATAGACATATTATTTTGGTTTATTTTGTCAGAAAAACTAACGTCAAAATGACAGCAATTGCATGCATCGGCACAAAGCTGCACACGTCCTTGGTAGCAGTCATGGCGCCTGTTGTTTAGTTGGCCATACTCTCTTTATACTATCTCTGCTAACTGTAAGAGCAGTTTAGCTAATCAGATGTCTGAAGAAAGTCAATCATAGAAAGTAAACAACTAGAACACAGGCAGAAAATGAAAGGCTACTTAAAAGGTTTTGCAAAAAAGGCAGCACGGTAAGGAGGTGAGTAGTACCCCAGCATGCCGGCCGTGAAGAAAACCAGGTAGATGTTGTCCAGGTTCAGAGTGAAGGTAAAGACCAACATCCCCACAAAGGTCAAGAAATTCACCAACAGGGTCGTCATCCTGGGAGCAGAGTCACACAAGCACACGTCACGTACTGACTAAAAGTTTGTGTAAGTGTGTGAATGTGTGTATGAAACCCACTTGTAGGTCTTGGTGTGGTCGAGCCACAGTCCGCAGAGGATGGAGCCCACCATGCCAGCCACCACCAGCGTCAGACCAATCCTCCCAGCGTTCAACTCTTGATCCTGATGACCAGAGATACTAACAAGCTTGTCACATGTTCTGTTAGCGTGTATGGGATGAGGCGGTTTAAGGAGGGTCTGCTCAGTCATTTGACAGCTGAGAGACTTTTACAAGGTCATGCAAAGCTGAGCAGCAGGAATGTGTGATAGCAGCGAACAATAATCTCTCTCCAATGCTCTAAAGCAGTGGTTCTCAAATGGGGGTACTTGAAGGTATGCCAAGGGGTACGTGAGATTTTTTTTAAATATTCTAAAAATAGTAACAATTCAAAAATCCTTTATAAATATAAATAAAAACATATCTTTTTTTCCAAATAGTTCAAGAAAGACCACTACAAATGAGCAATATTTTGCACTGTTATACTATTTAATAAATCAGAAACTGATGACATAGTGCTGTATTTTACTTCTTTATCTCTTTTTTTTAACCAAAAATGCTTTGGTCTGATTAGGGGGTACTTGAATTTAAAAAAAATTCACAGGGGGTACATCACTGAAAAAAGGTTGAGAACCACTGCTCTAAAGTGTCTATTAAATTGACTCAATCATTTTTAGACTACAACGTATATAAAACAGGGTGTGTTTTGTTCAGCAAGGAACACAGCATCATACAGACATTTGAGTATTCCAAAGAAGAAAAACAGGTTTTTGGAGTGTAAGAACTGTTAAGAGCGTTCTTTAAATTACTATTAGGCACAATGCAAATGAAAACTAACACCAGGTACTTTTTTTCATCCCACATTTGACATGAAAACCTGGTGCCAAGTTTGTTTTACTCATAGCAACATGTTAATCAGAAATACTTTAATAATCCCCGATGGTGTGCGTGTTTACTGTGCTAATGAGAGCATCAAGCTACTTTAATATGCTGAGGACATGCATAGTTACTATCCTACCATAGAATCATGCTATTTTTTTACGCTAATGACATGCATTTTTACTATGCTAACAATAGCATAATGGTACTTAAATATGATATAATTTTTCACTATGCTAATAACGTGAGGCTATTTTAATACGAGATGCTTATTGACTATGCCTTGTTTTTATTGAAGACTTAGGCCTACTATCCTACTGTATTGTAATGTTGGTCATTATGGTGGTACTTGGAGAGCCAACTTTTTTTCTGGGATGATACTTGTTTAATAAAGCTGGAGAACAACTGTACCACAGTATAATGAGGTCGCTGTGTTACTACAACAGCATACCAACAAAGCATTTCCTCACTTTATATCACTGAAAGCGTTCTTACACTTATTACACATTATTATTTAACTCTTAACAATGAGGTAGCACATAGCATTTTGTTACTTTCACTACAATAATGACAGTATTTTCCAACTGTACCTAATTGTGTATTAGTCTTGTGATATGCATCTACAACAAAGTGAATATATATACATAAAAGAGTATGGAGGATGCTAAAATGGTTAGTTACCTTGTAGCAGGACATGATCATCTGATTGAGGATTGTTGACACCGAGTAGAAGGAGCCCGTCATTATACCTGCACAAGCAATCATAATAATAATGACTATCACTTTTTTGCCTGTTATTCCAAATGCTACAATAAACACACTTGTTTAAGGAGCCTTGAGCTAAAGGTTGAACTCAGTCCACACAAACTTCACAAGTTACCAAGCAGGAAGCGCAAGATGCAAGGGTTTACCATATGCTCGTTATACAGGCGTGAGCAAGTACATCTATGTGTAAACTACATAAACTTCGGAGAGCGGCATAGTAGCTACAGAAGATGCCATTGTGTTTTGGTGCAGATCAAAATAAAATTAGGATTTCTTTTAGAAAGCAGTTGTAAATTCCAGATTGCTTTTCTAACCGTAGCTGATGAGTAGCAGGACGAAAGCTTTATTCTTCATCAGGCAAACGATGGAGCGCCTGTAGGAGTAGTCCTCCGAGGGGGCTGCGGGCAAAACCGCCTGGGCCTGACTGGGCGGCAGGGGTGGCCGATCCTTCATGACTGCAAACACAGATGAACAAACAGGATGTGCACAGTTTAGTACAAAAGATGGAACAAGGGGATGGGTCAAATGCAGAGGGTAATTTCACCACATCAAGTGTGTGTGTGACAATCATGGATACTTTAACTTAAAAGCACTGTAACGTCATTAATAAGACACATCATGTGTCAACTCCGTCTTGACATGTAATCATCATGATTAGTGATAAGAATAATTATATTTTCATACCAAGTAGCAACCACAAGCATTACACGAGACGAACCCACGGAAGCAAATCACTAAATTCATACTACAGAACACAAAACATTGTGGTTTTACAGCCGTGCAGCAAGTGCAAATTTTGTTTGACCATCTTTCCAGAAGGTCTAGCGAAAACCAAATCATATAAATCCTCAAGAAATTATTCCAAAAAAACCAATATAAATCCAATTTAATCTGCTTCAGACACCCAAAAACATGAACACAAAAACATTTCAGAGAAAATAATAACAGTCTTACATGCAGAAAACAAAGTAAAATACATAAAATGCTGAATAAAATGTAGAAATTAACATAACTTTTACCTTTATTGAATACTATTGTTGGCAAACACAGGGATGATAAAGAGATGGAGGGAAGGGAGAGCCACCTTTGTACTTTGCTACGACTTCTCTCTTTCTTCAGTAGTGTTTCTCACCTTCTTTACCAAAGGGTTAAGGTACTAACAACTTTCTTTGGTCCCATGGTGGATGATTTTGCAGTCGTACTCCACAAAAAATATGCGCCAATGCGTGGTTTCTTTTTTTGGACACTCCATTTCACCGAACGATTCGCAGCCAAAGGCAGTAATTTGTTAACCTGACTCTTACCAGATCCTTGTAGTTCGCTGAGCTCCACACAAGGATCTGGGACTTTTCAATAGGAGATGAATTTCAGAAGGCGGGGCCTTGTAAAAAAAACATTGTATGTGATTGGATAAACCACTTGTCCGCTATCTTGAATGACGTGCTAATTCAACCACTCACATCGAAATCAACCCGTGGCGCTGATTAGAGCAACACGGGGAAATTCAAAACAGAACAGCCGACATATTGGATAACGACAGAGCGAAAAGTTAACAAATGCCTTCAAAACAGTTCTCTGATCATCTTTTAAAGCAGGGGTCAGGAACCTTTTTGGCTGAGAGAGCCATGAAAGCCAAATATTTGAAAATGTATTTCCGTGAGAGCCATATCATATTTTTTAACACTGAATACAACTAAATGCGGGCAGCACGGTGGAAGAGGGGTTAGTGCATCTGCCTCACAATACGAAGGTCCACGGTTCGATCCTGCGCTCGGGATCTTTCTGTGTGGAGTTTGCATGTTCTCCCCGTGACTGCGTGGGTTCACTCCGGGTACTCCGGCTTCCTCCCACCCCCAAAGACATGCACCTGGGGATAGGTTGATTGGCAACACTAAATTGGCCTTAGTGTGAGAATGTGAGTGTGAATGTTGTCTGTCTATCTGTGTTGGCCCTGTGATGAGATGGCGACTTGTCCAGGGTGTACCCCGCCTACCGCCCGACTGCAGCTGAGATAGGCTCCAGCGACCCCCCGCGACCCCAAAAAGGGACAAGTGGTAGACAATGGATGGATGGATGGACAACTAAATGCGTGCATTTTTTAAGTAAGACCAACATTTTTCAGAGTATAATAAGTCTCTAATTATTTTTAATAACATTGTTATTTCTTGAACAGGTGCGGTAGAAAACGGATGGATGGATTAAAATGCATGAGAATGTTTTATATTTTGAACGTTATTTTTAACATCGTGATTACCAGCGGAATTATTCATTACTTATCGTGTTAAGCAATGTCAGCTAAGATTTATCTGAGAGCAAGATGCAGTCATCAAAAGAGCCACACCTGGCTCTAGAGCCATAGGTTCCCTACCCCTGTTTTAAATAATTATTAATCGATAGATTCGACAAAACAGTTGCAATAGCAGAATCAATGTCAGCACACGACTCCTCGCTGCGTGCCACCATTGTTGTTTGAGTCAAACAGTCGCTTCGGCGCTACGTCACATCTATGAAATCCCGCCCGGCGATCCTGATTGGTTCATTATTTTTTGCTATCTTGAAAGAGTTTGCGTTGCCCTCGAGCCCAGATCCTTGTGTGGAGCTCCACGAACTGCAAGGATCTGGCGAGAGTCAGGTTGGTAGTTTGTTAGTGCAATGTAAAAAAAGAAAGAAGTAAAAAACTAATTATGCGAAAACTTGGGCGTAAGAAAACTGAGACATCTCTGCTTCAGCCACGCACTTTCTTTATAAAGAACGTGTATGTGTGCATGGATAAATCCATGCACACACGCTCACACAATTCAGGGCTGTAGATCTAGCTTATTTTGATTGCAAGTGACAAAACAGGACCAACAAGACGCCTTCCTTTAATGTTGATATGCACACAAACTACTGATGTATGCTACGTTCGACTGTACGTGTGTGTGTGTGTGTGTGTGTGTGTGTGTGTGTGTGTGTGTGTGTGTGTGTGTGTGTGTGTGTGTGTGTGTGTGTGTGTGTGTACATTTACCTATCAGAGTGAGAATAAAGAGTGCCGTGGAGACGGCGGCAGTGCCATAGAACATGACCCTGATGTTGTGAGTCGTCAGCTCTTCGTCGTTGGACATGTTGGGAACCAGAACGGGAGGCAACAGGAAGCCGATGGCCGTGCCCAACTGTGGAACACACACACAACGACACAGTTAGGGAGACAACAAACCCACAAAGTGACACAGTTACGGAGACAACATACACACACACAATGACACACTTATGGAGACATCAAACACAAAGACACACACATAGTTACACAGAGACATGACCACGTGTCAGAACTTGTTTTTGTGAAAAAATGTTCGAGTACCAGTAAACCACACCTTCGCTTTTCTATAGTAGGCCTACTTGTTGACAGCTCAGATGTCACTTCCTGTCTATGTTTGTATGAAATCCATGGCTTCACTGGCATGTGTGTACATTTTAGACTGGACGAGTACTATAGGTACTAATGCTGTAGTATTGGTGCAGGGTGCATACAGTATTGTGAGTTTTTCTGTGTCAAAGTATGATAATGTATTGTTTTTATTCATGTGTATTAATTTAAATATTGTGTTAGTCTTTAGTGCGAGTAGTCAAAAGTACATGTATTTGTAAAAACTATGTTGGTCCTAAAAGCACTGACCTGGTTTCCAAGTACGGCGGTGGCACAGGCGGTGGAGACCTCCTTGGGTCCGAACCACACGGAGGCGATGCGGGAGGGCAGGCCGAGGATGAAGACCTGCGCCACGGAGCAGATGACCTGGGCCACCATGGTGACGGCGAAGAGCCCGGGACCCACGCTGGCGCACTTGAGCCAGGCGCCGGCGCAGTTGAGCCCCGCCCCCAGCACGGCGGTGAGGCGCAGACCCCGGCGGTCCAGCAACCAGGTGGCGGGGAAGATGAGCGGCACGTAGGCCAGCATGTAGACGATGGAGAGCCAGTTGATCGTGTCGTTGCTCACCTGGTAGAAGCGTGTAAAGACGTGGGCGATGATGCTGTACTGGATCCACTGGAAGGCGTTGACCAGCGAGTACAGGCTGAACACGGCCAGAACCACGAAGCGGCTCCAGTAGAGCCTGGTCTGCAGACACTGCACGTGCTTCTGCTCCTCTTCTCCATCTTTTGCTTCTCCTACACCAGCTAGCATCGCCTCGCTTTCATCTGCCTCCTCTAGCGCCTCCTTGTCCAGCCCGGTGTCACCGGTACCGGCGGGGAGGATGTCTCGGACCGCTCCCTCTGGCAACTTCCGGTCCACGGCGATGCGTTCAGGTGAGCCGTCCGCGCGCACATGTTCCTGCATCAGTTCCCCTGCCACCATGGCGAGTTCAGTAACTGTGGTTCTTATTCGTCGTTTTAAATGTCAGCAGACCACCGCCAAAGGAGTAGGCGGAGAAGAACCTGCCATCGTTACCAGCGAGCAGACATCATCAGGAACCAGAACGCCTTAAGTCTTTGTTGTAAGAAGGATGGCCTCACGCTGCATGGACCAATAGGAGAGCGGCAGTTATTACTCACCGTCATGATGCAATACAAATATAATTATTGTTGTATTTAGCATCAGAATAAAAATTCTCTTGAAATCGTTACAAAAAAAACAATATTTTCACGAGAAAGTCAAAATGTAAAGCACGTATGCCATTAGTTTGAAATAATTGCTTCAATTCCAGTAGCAGCAAAATGTACGTGACATGCCTACGTGGCGGCCATCTTAGCAGGGGCCACTTTCCCATTAAAGGCAAGGCAATACATTGTTGTATTTAGAAAATAAAGTATAACTTGCTTATTTCGCAATACATTTCCATGTAGTTTACTTTAATTTCAAAGTAAAACATTTCATATGAATACACATTTTATTTTATTTTTTTAATAAAAAAAACGTACCTATTTAAGATTATTCCCAGTGTCTTTATTTCAACCGTACTGCGTGTTCTGCAACCGTATGCAGCACAAATTGCTGGCATTCTTGTTGTCTTCTTTTCCGTGCTATGTATAACGATTGGAATACCCTGTTGGCCTACTAGCTTTGACCCGCTATATATCTATATACAGGTAAAAGCCAGTAAATTAGAATATTTTGAAAAACTTGATTTATTTCAGTAATTGCATTCAAAAGGTGTAACTTGTACATTATATTTATTCATTGCACACAGACTGATGCATTCAAATGTTTATTTCATTTAATTTTGATGATTTGAAGTGGCAACAAATGAAAATCCAAAATTCCGTGTGTCACAAAATTAGAATATTACTTAAGGCTAATACAAAAAAGGGATTTTTAGAAATGTTGGCCAACTGAAAAGTATGAAAATGAAAAATATGAGCATGTACAATACTCAATACTTGGTTGGAGCTCCTTTTGCCTGAATTACTGCGTTAATGCGGCGTGGCATGGAGTCGATGAGTTTCTGGCACTGCTCAGGTGTTATGAGAGCCCAGGTTGCTCTGATAGTGGCCTTCAACTCTTCTGCGTTTTTGGGTCTGGCATTCTGCATCTTCCTTTTCACAGTACCCCACAGATTTTCTATGGGGCTAAGGTCAGGGGAGTTGACGGGCCAATTTAGAACAGAAATACCATGGTCCGTAAACCAGGCACGGGTAGATTTTGCGCTGTGTGCAGGCGCCAAGTCCTGTTGGAACTTGAAATCTCCATCTCCATAGAGCAGGTCAGCAGCAGGAAGCATGAAGTGCTCTAAAACTTGCTGGTAGACGGCTGCGTTGACCCTGGATCTCAGGAAACAGAGTGGACCGACACCAGCAGATGACATGGCACCCCAAACCATCACCCAACCATGCAAATTTTGCATTTCCTTTGGAAATCGAGGTCCCAGAGTCTGGAGGAAGACAGGAGAGGCACAGGATCCACGTTGCCTGAAGTCTAGTGTAAAGTTTCCACCATCAGTGATGGTTTGGGGTGCCATGTCATCTGCTGGTGTCGGTCCACTCTGTTTCCTGAGATCCAGGGTCAACGCAGCCGTCTACCAGCAAGTTTTAGAGCACTTCATGCTTCCTGCTGCTGACCTGCTCTATGGAGATGGAGATTTCAAGTTCCAACAGGACTTGGCGCCTGCACACAGCGCAAAATCTACCCGTGCCTGGTTTACGGACCATGGTATTTCTGTTCTAAATTGGCCCGCCAACTCCCCTGACCTTAGCCCCATAGAAAATCTGTGGGGTATTGTGAAAAGGAAGATGCAGAATGCCAGACCCAAAAACGCAGAAGAGTTGAAGGCCACTATCAGAGCAACCTGGGCTCTCATAACACCTGAGCAGTGCCAGAAACTCATCGACTCCATGCCACGCCGCATTAACGCAGTAATTGAGGCAAAAGGAGCTCCAACCAAGTATTGAGTATTGTACATGCTCATATTTTTCATTTTCATACTTTTCAGTTGGCCAACATTTCTAAAAATCCCTTTTTTGTATTAGCCTTAAGTAATATTCTAATTTTGTGACACACGGAATTTTGGATTTTCATTTGTTGCCACTTCAAATCATCAAAATTAAATGAAATAAATATTTGAATGCATCAGTCTGTGTGCAATGAATAAATATAATGTACAAGTTACACCTTTTGAATGCAATTACTGAAATAAATCAAGTTTTTCAAAATATTCTAATTTACTGGCTTTTACCTGTATATACAGTGGTGGTTCCCCTTTCTTAAATAGAGGAACCACCGCTGCAGTCTGCCAATCCAGAGGCACCGCTCGTGATGTCCACAGTCTTGTCAACCAAGAGAACCCCAGAGCATCCAGAGCCATAAGGATCTATATGCATACACACACACACACACACACACACACACACACACACAACACCTTATATACTGTACCCGTCCATTTTCTACCGCTTGTCTGTCTCGTTACGCCCATTGGGTTAAGTTTTTACTTGCCCTGATGTGGCCATGAATGACCAGTGCAATGGATGCTGAGTGGATCTAGGTAATTATGTGAGAGTCCAGTCCATAGTGGGGCCAACAGGGGATTATCTTGAATGGAGACAAGTCAGCAGCACAGAGACGTCCCCAACTGATGCACAAAGGAGTGGTCCACCCCGGGTGCCGACTTTGAACAGCTAGCGCTTCAACTGTGGTCACCTGATAACCTCTCCACACAGGAAAGGGGGGCAGAGCAGAAAAGAAAAGAGACGGCAGATCAACTGGTCTAAAAAGAGGGTCTATTTAAAGGCGAGAGCAGTGGTTCTTAACCTGGGTTCGATCGAATCCTAGGGGTTCGGTGAGTCGGCCTCAGGGGTTCGCTGGAGGTCAAAACACACCCGACTCATCGTATAAATATCAATCAATCAATCAATCAATCAATCAATCTTTATTTATATAGCCCTAAATCACAAGTGTCTCAAAGGGCTGCACAAGCCACAACGACATCCTCGGTACAAAGCCCACATACGGGCAAGGAAAAACTCACCCCAGTGGGACGTCGATGTGAATGACTATGAGAAACCTTGGAGAGGACCGCATATGTGGGTAACCCCCCCCCCCCCCTCTAGGGGAGACCGAAAGCAATGGATGTCGAGTGGGTCTGACATAATATTGTGAGAGTCCAGTCCATAGTGGATCCAACATAATAGTAAGAGTCCAGTCCATAGTGGGGCCAGCAGGAAACCATCCCGAGCGGAGACGGGTCAGCAGCGTAGAGATGTTCCCAGCCGATGCACAGGCGAGCGGTCCACCCCGGGTCCCGACTCTGGACAGCCAGCACTTCATCCATGGCCACCGGACCTGTGCCCCCCCCCCCCCCCCCCCCTCAAGGAAAAGGGGAGCAGAGGAGAAAAGAAAAGAAACGGCAGATCAACTGGTCTAACAGGGGGGCTATTTAAAGGCTAGAGTATACAAATGAGTTTTAAGATGGGACTTAAATGCTTCTACTGAGGTAGCATCTCTAATTGTTACCGGGAGGGCATTCCATAGTACTGGAGCCCGAATAGAAAACGCTCTATAGCCCGCAGACTTTTTTTGGGCTCTGGGAATCACTAATAAGCCGGAGTTCTTTGAACGCAGATTTCTTGCCGGGACATATGGTACAATGCAATCGACAAGATAGGACGGAGCTAGACCGTGTAGTATTTTATACGTAAGTAGTAAAACCTTAAAGTCACATCTTAAGTGCACAGGAAGCCAGTGCAGGTGAGCCAGTATAGGCGTAATATGATCAAACTTTCTTGTTCTTGTCAAAAGTCTAGCAGCCGCAATTTTGTACCAACTGTAATTTTTTAATGCTAGACATAGGGAGACCCGAAAATAATACGTTACAGTAGTCGAGACGAGACGTAACGAACGCATGAATAATGATCTCAGCGTCGCTAGTGGATAAAATAAAACGAATTTTAGCGATATTACGGAGATGGAAGAAGGCCGTTTTAGTAACACTCTTAATGTGTGATTCAAACGAGAGAGTTGGGTCGAAGATAATACCCAGATTCTTTACTGATTCGCCTACAATACAAACTTCTCCCTATCGGCATATTACGGATTCGGCAACAGCTGACTGGTTTGCAGGTGCGTAATTTGTTGTGAGTTTATGCACCTTGTTGGTTTTGTTGTTTGAACAAGGTGATGTTCATGCACGGTTCATTTTATGCACCAGTAAAAAAACATGGTAACACTTTAGTATGGGGAACATATTCACCATTAATTAGTTGCTTATTAACATGCACATTAGTAACATATTGGCTCTTAACTAGTCATTATTAAGTACTTATTAATGCCTTATTCGGCATGGCCTTATTATAACCCTAACCCTCTAACCCTGACCCTAACCCTAACCAAATAACTCTAAATTAAGTCTTTATTACTTAGAATATGTTCCCCTTACTAAAGTGTTACCAAAAACATAACTTTGTCTTGAATTTGAAAAAAAAAAAACATTTTATTTTTCACTAAAGAAGGGTTCGGTGAATGCGCATATGAAACTGGTGCGGTTCAATACCTCCAACAAGGTTAAGAACCACTGGGCTAGAGTATACAAATGAGTTTTAAGATGGGACTTAAATGCTTCTACTTAGTTAGCATATCAGAGCATTTCAGAGTACTGGAGCCCGAATAGAAAATGCTCTAAAGCCCCCAGACTTTTTTTGGGCTCTGGGAATAACTAAAAAGCCAGAATTCTTAGAACGCAGATTTCTTGCCTGGAAATATGGTACAATACTATCAGCAAGATAGGATGGAGCTAGACCGTTTAGTACTTTATACGTAAGTAGTAAAACCTTGAAGTCGCATCTTAAGTGCACAGGAAACCAGTGCAGATGAGCCAGTATAGGCGTAATATGATCAAACTTTCTCGTTCTTGTCAAAAGTCTAGCAGCCGCATTTTGTACTAACTGTAATCATTTAATGCTGGACTGAGGGAGACCCGAAAATAATACGTTACAGTAATTGAGACGGGACGTAACAGACACATGAATAATGATCTCCGTGTCGGTGGTGGACAAAATGGAACGAATTTTAGCGACATTACGGAGATGATTGATGGCTGTTTTAGTAACACTCTTAATGTTTGACTCAAATGAGAGAGTTTGGTCGGAAATAATACAGAGATTCTTTATCAGGTCACTTTGGGTAATTGTTTGGTTGTCAAATGTTATGGTTCCGGTGTCTTAGCATTGATTTGCAAAAAGTTAGTGGACAACCATTGTTAATTTCATTTAGACACGCCTCTAGTTGACTGCAATCTGGCGTGTTAGTCAGCTTTAGGGGCATGTAGAGTTGGGTGTCCTCAGCATAGCAGTAAAAGCTAACACCGTATTTGCGTATGATGTCGCTTAGTGGCAGCATGTAGATGCTGAAGAGTGCAGGACCTTAACATATTCCGAGATTACGTTGTAATGGGAGACACACTGCATCCTGTCAGTAAGATAGGAGTTAAACCAAGAAAAGGCGAAGTCAAACATACCAATACGTGGTTTGATACGTTCTAATATAATGTTATGATAGACGGTATCGAAAGCAGCGCTAAGATCAAGTCGCAGCAACATGGATGACGCATCAGCATCCATAGTTATTAGCACTTGGTGAGCAAACTGGCCCCCCTTGGATTCAGTTCCCCCCTATGCAACTGGCTGCTTGACTTCCTCACAGACAGACCCCAATCTGTGAGAGTGGGCAACAACACCTCCAGTGCCATCTCCCTGAGCACCGGCTCCCCCCAGGGCTGCGTCCTGAGTCCGCTGCTGTTCATGTTGATGACCCATGACTGCTGCGCCATTCCAATACTAACCACATTGTGAAGTATGCGGACGACACGACAGTAGTGGGCCTCATCCGTGACAACAACGACATGGACTACAGGGAAGAGGTGAAACATCTGGTTGACTGGCGCAGAACCAACAATCTGGTCCTGAATGTCGACAAGACCAAGGAGATCATCGTCGACTTCAAGAAGCACCAGTCCAGCCACGCTCCCTTCTTCATCAACGGCACAGCGGTGGAGATGGTAAGCAGCACCAAGTTCCTGGGGGTGCAGATAACTGACAATATAACCTGGTCCCTACACACCGGAGCTCTTGTAAAAAGAGCTCAGCAGCACATGCACTTTTTGCGTCCGATGAAAAGAGCACAGCTCCCTCCCCCCATTCTCACCACATTCTACAGATTATATTATAGAGAGCCTACTGACCAACTGTATCTCTGTCTGGACTGGAGCCTGCAGTGCCTCAGACTGGAAGTCCCTCCAGAGAGTGGTGAGGACGGGGAAAAGATCATCAGGATTCCTCTTCCTCCTATCCAGGAGATCGCAGAAAGCCGCTGCCTGACCAGGGCTCAGAAAATACTGCAAAGACTCCTCCCACCCCCACCAAGGGCTGTTTTCACTGCTGGATTCTAGAAAGAGGTTCCGCAGCCTCCAAAGCAGAACCTCCAGGTTCTGTGACAGCTTCTTCCCTCAGGCCGTAAGACTCTTGAACGCATCATAAAAATCCCCTCAACTCCCCCCAAAATGGATTAACTCGCTGGAATAAAAAAACACAATATAACATACATCCATAAACGTGGACGCATGTGAAAAAGTGCAATATATTTATCTGTACAGTAACCTATTTATTTTTTTATCCTGCACTACCATGAGCTAATGAAATGAAATGTCATTCTTATCTGTACTGTAAGGTTCAAATTTGAATGACAATAAAAAGAATGTCTAAGTCTAAGTCTAGATCATTAGTCATTTTTTCGAGGGCTGTCTCCGTAGAGTGATATGCCCTGAAACCAGACTTAAAGGGTTCACTGAGATTGTTAAACGCTAAGTGCTCATTTAACTGCTGTGCAACAATTTTGGGCAAGTCCTGTAGAGAGTACTCAGAGAGTACAGGGTATCGGGCAGGCTGATTGTGGCGGTCCGCTCACTGTATGATCAGTGTCAGAGTTTGGTCCTCATTTCAGTAAGTCTGACCCGTTTCCAGCGAGAGTTGGACTGCACCAGGGCTGCCCTTTGTCACCGATTCTGTTTACAAAATTTATGGACAGAATTTCTAGGCACAGTCAGGGCGTTGGGGATATCTGGTTTGGTGGCTGCAGGATTAGGTCTCTACTTTTTGTGGATGATGTAGTCCTGCTGGCTTCATTTGACCAGGATCTTCAACTCTCACTGGACCGGTTCACAGCTGAGTGTGAAGTGAATGGGATGAAAATCAGCACTTTCAAGTCCGAATCCATGGTTCTCGCCCGGAAAAGGGTGGAGTGGCATCTATGGTTTGGGAACGAGATCCTGCCCCAGGTGGAGGAGTTCAAGTATCTTGGGGTCTTGTTCACGAGTGAGGGAAGAGTGAATCGGGAGATCGACAGATGGATTGGTGGCGCATAGGTGAGGCATCTGCAGTGATGCGCACCCTGCTTCTACGGTCTGTCGTGGTGAAAAAGGGGCTGAGCTCTCAATTTACTGGTTGATCGACGTTCCTAGAGTAAAGCCACTGCTCCAGTTCGTGAGGAACCAGATGAGGTGGTCAGAAGGCCACGTCCGACTGGTAAGAGGCCACATGGAAGACCTGTGACACCTTGGAGAGACTATGTCTTGCAGCTGGCCTGGTAACGCCCCGGGATCCCCCTGTGTAAGAAAATTGTCTTGCCCATCCTTGTCACTGCCAGCTTTACTCAGAGTGCATTACTTTTAACAGTAGAGTTATCTAAAAGCAACCCAATAGTAATGCATTCACTACAGATATTTTTTCAGTTTAAGAAAATATTTAATCTAGTGATTGAAAGGTGGTCTGAAAGGGGCCTCGAAAGCACTAAATGGCCTGTTTATAAATAATATATCCGCTTCTGTCACACACATAATTTATAAAATGCAGTATCATTTTAGATACCTGCCAGTTCGAAACTACAGTATCATCACACAGTAGTTCCCTAATAGACACCCAGTGAAGATCATGGATGATATTATGTCACTATTATGTCACCAACAAAAAAAGGGAAAATCTTGCTAATACACTGTTCAATTTCTAATAGAAACTCCCTTTAACGTTCTAAAATTAAAAGTGCATGATAAAAGGATTAAACAATGGAACATGGACCAAGATTTTGGATGGGGTTCACACATCTTCAGTGTGTGCTCGACACGCTATTATTGAATTTATACTCCAAGGCCAAATTAGCTCAACTCTTCTCACAAGATAGCTCAACATGTGATAGGTGTATGGTGATGGATGCAATGCTGTCTGATATGTTTTGGTTTTGTCCAAGCCTGGACATTTTTTAATCCTATAGCGGCATTAAAATCGCTCCAAATCCATTGATTTCTATATTTGGAGTCTTCCCGGACGGGTAGAAAATACAAGCTGGGGGACACAGGATAATCTTATTTACCACATTACTGGCACTTGGAAGCCTTTTAAATGTGTTTTTCCATGAAACCACTACACAAGTACAGTACTAAATTAGTGTGCTGTTTTGTTTTGTTGTTTAATCACTTCCTGGTATTTTTGATGGGCCATTGATATTCATGTGCTGATCATGCTGCTCCTACAGTATATAACCAGTATTTTGATTGCTAATATTGACTACTTATGCAGTGTTATTGTGCTATCACTGTCATTGCTAATTTTAACTCAAGACAAGCATCCAAGCCTTTGTAGAAGGTGAGATATTTAGCTAGGTGACTATGTGGGAGGGAGAGGGTTACTTTGGGGTGTATAAAAGGGTTTGGAGTATATTTTATAGTTTGTAAATAAATAAAAAAGACTCCTGAAAGATATTTTATTTTTCCAACTTTCTTTCTTTTCTCACAGGACCGGAACCAACTAGAATGACAAAATGTAACCAAACACATTATTTTAAGTGTAAATATGTAATAAATATGGAGAATGGTTAAAAAGCACAGTGCAGTGTACTTTCTCTCCTGTCCGGTAGTAGTACTAGTAGCAGTAGTAGAGAAGTGAAATGTCAGTGCAGAAAGTAGTAGATGTACATGCTGTATTGACTACACAAGTGGAAGCAAAGTAGCTTGTCCATATGCTGCCATCATTAGCTGCGCTAATCCTAATCCTAATGTAGCAGACAGGACCCACATGTCCTAGAAAGTTTATTAATTGTTTGGTGAGTCCAAAGAAATGTGGACAGAGTAAGAATGGCTTCTGAAGTCTCAACCCCACCCCAACCTGGCTGACCACAAGACAGTAAAATTAATTAAACTATATGAGACGTAAAGTAAATATTTTTGTGTCTTTAAAGTGATAAAAGCTTTCTTTCTGTAAACAGAGTGAGTCATCCTTTCTAATTCTAAAGATCTTTAGGGTGCACAGTAGGCCATCGACTCAGATTTCATGTTGCTACGGCAACCCTAGCATCACCTATCATCTTGGCCAACAGCAAGTGAAGCTGACCAAACAAACAAGAAGACTAAAGGAAACATGCCTGGATCCAAAGCAGAGCCGCTCCTGGATGTCAACATGCAGCGGGAGACCTGGTGTCAGGTGGAGTCAGGAGCCCTGCGTTCCTGGGAAAGATCAGAGAGGAAACATTACCGGGCACACCTGCGGTCCAGCTCGGTTCTCCTCTCCGCCATGACCGGCGGGCCGCGACAGGGGACGGCGAGCAGGGGATGGCCACCTCCCACTAACCTCCCTCAGAGGCGTCATTTTGAAGAAAGCTGTAAGTGCTACCTTCCTGAAACACATAAAACACCGGGTAAATGCAGTGAGAAGTTATAGAATATCTCTATTCTTGCTACGATACACATACATTACTGTGCACTAGCTTCTACCACAACAGTTAGCAGGACTGCACATCAAATACAAGAGACACTTGATTAAAGGGTTCTGCATTGAGGTAGGAAGCCATTTATATTTGGTGAGGATCTGAATAAACGAAGCGGATGTATGAAGGTTAATTTGTGTCTTTATACATTATTTTTACACCTAATTTATGTAACTGAACTGAATTTTTTGCATTTGAATTGTGTGAATTGATTTTTGTTTACATCAAATTATGCTCGCAATTACAGTGAAAAAAAAATTGTTAGCAAAATGCATGTTTAAAAATTCAGTTCATTAAATTTCAGTGTATAAAAATTTTGTGTTTACACATTCAGTGCTGAAAATTTCAGTGCAGAAAAATGTAATGCTTCAAAACGAAAGACCCACTTCCGGTAAATTAAGACTGAAGCAATCGATCCTGTTTCAGAACCAACCAATGAGGTGTCAAGTAAGAAGTTGCGTTACATGGATATTACAAAGACTACATGTGGCCAGGCCATTTAATCTTTCTTTTAACAATGGAGGTTTCTGTACATTAGTGAAAAAATACCAAGATTTTTCAAAAAAGGATATAAGCTGATAACACGATGGTACGAACCCTCACACAATAATGACTGATACTAAAAACATTATAGCAGACCATCTCAAAAATGTAATACATTTTTTTTACTGAATGAGATGCTCAGAATGTACATGAAAATACAGAATTTGGGATTTACAATATTAAATATGAAGCAGGGCTGTACGGTGCGAGCATTTAATTCGCATTTGCGACTAAATAGGTTGTGCGAGTATTGAAAAAAAAAAAGTAACACATGTGCAAATAAAGATTTTAACCCTTTCATTAGCATTTTGCTCCTAAAATAAATCCATCCAAATTTGATCAAACTAGAGTAACATTTTCGGCCATCTGTATAGCATGTTTGACATAAACTTAAACCATAACCATAACCATAACCAAATGGACAAATGATTGAAGTGGAAGTGTCACTGATCACTCTGTGCGTGCTGAAAATTGTGTGCCCCTCCTTCCTGTGCAATGCACAGAAGGGAGTGGGGCTGCAACCCCCAGCTCACACACTAGTCTTTAAACACGGAAGAAACAAGGTCTTAGTTGGAGGAACTGGTCAGTAAAAGACAACGTTTCTTTCACCACCTTAAAACTTGACACAAACTTTACTGCGCGCTAGTAACTACGAGGGTCGGAGGTAATATTGAACAACAAATCAATGATCGAAGTGACAAACTTGCCATCCATAAAATGTACCGTGTTTGTTGTCAAGAACATACAGCCATGCAAGCACATTAAATCTATAACACAATCTGCGTGGACTCTCTGACGTCACACGTCACTCGGCAACAGGCACAGTCTTTATAAAGGCACACACACCGACGCACACACTGCTCTTATATGAGACGTATCTTAACTGCATTATGCTAAATATTTGAAGTTTTTAAAATTTAAAGTAACGCGTAAATTACTTTTCCTAGTAAAATAATTATTAATCAATTAATCAAAGTTTACTTATATAGCCCTTAATCACAAATGTCTCAAAGGGCTGCACAAGACACAACGACACCCTCAGCTCAGATCATTCATGTCAGAGAGTTCATGTCGGACAAGCTCAAACTCTCCCCGGAGGTGGTAAGAGACATAACATTCTCCAGAGTGCACAGAATGGGCAGACCTGTGGACAATGAAGTCCGTCCCATAATAGCTCGTTTTGAGCATTTTAAGCACAAAGAGTTGGTGAAAAGCAGAGGAAAGGAGCTGAAAGGGACCTCTCTCTGGTTAAATGACCACTTTCTGGCAGAGATCAATGGTAGGAGAAAGAAACTGTCACCGATCATGAGAGAGAACCGGGCCCAGAACAAGAGAGTGGCACTAACAGTCGATAGGCTGTACATATAAATGGACAGCTGTATCTGGACCCAAAGATTACCCCCTGGCTTTTTTAGAATGGGCATTCGTGGGTGTTTTTAGCGGCTTTTTTAGAATGGGCATTCGTGGGTGTTTTTAGCGGCTTTTTTAGAATGGGCATTCGTGGGTGTTTTTAGCATCTTGGTTTGCCCTGTGTAATGACTACTTCCAGTACTGTTATGTCCTGCATTAAGCTGGGCCTTCATAGGGGCCTGGTGTTAGCTCACATGAATGTATGCAGCCTGCGTAATAAGTATCAGGAAGTAGAGTGTATTATCAGAGATAATTGTATTAATATCTTTGCCATTTCTGAGACCCACCTTGATGATTCCTTTTCTGATTCAGTTGTAGCCATTGAGGGGTTTTCAATTTTTAGGAAAGATAGGAACAGGTTTGGGGGTGGGGTGGCTATTTATGATCAGAATCATTTATCTATCAAAGTGCGTAATGATTTGATGAGGGAGAGCATTGAAGCTATTTGTGTGCAGGTCCATCTGCCTTATTTGAAACCAATTATAGTATGCTGTTTCTATAGGCCTCCAAGTGCTGATGCTCTGTATCTGAAGGAGTTATGTGAGATGTTTGATAGGATATCAGATGAGAATAGAGAAATCTATTTACTGGGTGACATGAATGTTGACTGGCTGGGACAGGGGTGTACAAACAAAAATAAGTTACTATCCATTTTAAATGCTTGCAGTCTGTCCCAAATTGTTGCCCCTCCCACGAGAATAGGTGTAAGTAGTGATGGTATTATTTTAGCTACATGCATTGATCATATTTATACAAATGTTCCTGACCAATGCTCCAAAGCAGTCTTGGTTCCTGTAGGTTTTACTGACCACAATATAATAGCAGTCACTAGAAAGAGAAGGGTTCCTAAACCTATAGCGAAAATTATTTTTTACAAGGTCTTATAAGAGATTTGATGAAGAATGTTTTAATGATGAAATATCCTATTTAAATTGGAACGAGGTGTGCAGTGAGGAAGACCCTGACGCTGCACTGGATTTATGTATGTTAATGTACATGAGTGTTGTGGACAAGCATGCCCCTATGAAAAAGTTTTCAGTCAAAACTAAGTCTGCCCCATGGATTGATAATGGACTTAAGAGTTTAATGACAGAAAGAGACATGGCTAAAAAAGGCTCAGTACACTCAGGTTTAATTGATGACAGGCATGAGTACTGTTCCTTAAGAAACCAGGTCACAAAGTTAAACACACTGAAAAAAGGGAATATTACAAACAGAGGTTATATGATGTGAGATTTGATAGCAAAAACTAATGGAATGTTTTGAATGAAATCATGGGTAGGAAGAACAATGTCTGTACACCTTTTGTAGAATCAAATGGGTTGGTACTCACTAAGCCATGTGACATTGTAAATCATTTTAATAGCTATTATGTTGACAAGGAATTAAGACATGGTATGCATATATCCAATAACAACAAATCAGCTGACCTCATTAGGAATATTATAATGGATAATAAGGGGTGTGAATTCAATTGTCATCAGGTTGAAGTCAGTGAGGTTGAGAGGTTACTACAGTCTCTTCCGGACAGCAAAGTAGCTGGTATAGACAACCTGTATAGTAAGTTACTGAAATTGTCTGCTGGTATTATATCAGTGCCTGTTTGCCATATTTTTAATAGATGTTTACAAGTGGGCCTGTGTCCAAAGATATGGAAGGTGGCAAAGGTTAATCCTCTACATAAGGATACCAAATTGGCTTTCAATGAGGGCAATTCTAGACCAATAAGCATCCTACCTGGTTCATGTAAAATACTGGAGAAATGTGTGAATGCAGAAATTCAAGCTTACTTTCAATCAAATGGGCTAGCAACTGATTCTCATGCATATACAACGGGCCACTCGACGTCCACTGCTCTTATACAAATGACTGACGATTGGCTTAATGCTATAGATAATTCTATGTTGGTTGGAGCTGTGCTGTTAGATTTTAGTGCTGCATTTGATGTGATTGACCATTCTCTTTTAATTGAGAAACATAAATGTTATGGTTTTAATACTTCGGCTTTAATGTGGATACAGAGTTATTTGTCCTCAAGATCACAACAGGTGCATCTTAATGGCAACGTGTCTAATAGCAGAAGTTTGGATTGTGGTGTTCCTCAGGGAAGTTGCCTGGGACCTTTACTTTTTTCTATATTCACCAATGATTTACCTTGGGCTACCGGGCGTGCCAAATTGGTTCTTTATGCTGATGATGCAACCTTATATGATGCTGCACCATCATGCAGTGTACTTAATGTAGTATTGAGTGAGGAACTAAAAGCTGTGCATAACTGGACAGTATGTAACAGACTTGTCATTACCATCTCAAAAACAAAAATTATTGTATTGGGGACTAGGCAAGGGTTATCTTTTGACCCAAAGTTGGATCTGAGGCTAGGTATTTCATCAGTTCAACAGTCAGAAGTGCCAAACTCCTTGGAGTGATGCTGGACTGCACTCTATCCTGGTCAAATCATATCAGTGATATAATTACAAAGATGGGAAGGGCTGTTGGTATTTCCAGGAAATGTGCTGCTTTTGTTGATCCACCTAGATTGTTAAGAGTTTAGTCTTGTGTCATCTGGACTATTGTTCTACAGTCTGGGCATCTGCTGCAAGTGGTGAGATCAGTAAGCTCCAGATTGTCCAGAATAGGGCAGCAAGGCTGGGTCTTGGTTGTTCACTAAGAACCAATGTTAACCAAGTGCATGCTTCTCTTTCCTGGCTAACAGTGCAGAACAGGTTGTCAGCTAATACTCTAATATTGTTCAAATCAGTAACCGGTAGTAAAACTTCTGCTTTTCTCATGGCCCAAATAGTTCACAGAAGCACTATACAAAATCATAATACCAGGGCGTCTAGTGAGGGGCATTTTGTACTCCCTCGTCCCAAGAAGAATGCTTTGCGGAACTCTTTTATTTATAGATCTGTATAGCTCTGGAATAACCTGCCTCAAATTCTCACCGGCATTGAAAGTAAACAGATTTTTAAAAAGAAAGTAATATTTTATCTGAGTCTTTAAATTAGTTTGCTTGTTGATGATTTTGTTTGGTTTTGTATTGTGTAGTTATATTTATATGGTAATTGTTATTCTGTGACTGTAAATTGTTTGCTGGTTTTCTTATTGATGCTTTTATTTTTTTCTGTATTGTGTAGTTATAATTATATGCTTTTACTTGTATTTGTATTGAGTTTGTGGACCCCAGGAAGACTGGTGGGTTGTTGTGGCAACCAGCTAATGGGGATCCTTAATAAAAAATCAAAAATCAAAATCATATCCCACATCAGGGCAAGAAAAAAACTCAACCCAATAAGAACAATGAGAAACCTTGGAAGGGACCGCACATGTGGGGACCCCCCCTTAGGTGACCGGTGCAATGGATGCAGAGTGGATACAGTTAATAACGTGAGAGTCCAGTTCATAGTGAGGCTAGCAGCGAATCCTCTTGTATGTAGATAGCAGTGCAGAGACGTCACCAACTGATGTATAGAGCAGTGCTCCATCCCGGCACCCGACTTGGAACAGCTAGTGCCTCTTCCGTGGAAACTGATCTGTGGCCCCCTAGTAACCTCTTCATGCAGGAGAGGGGCGCAAAGCAAAAAAGAGAGACAGCAGATCAACTGGTCTAAAAGGGGCCTATTTAAAGGTGAGGGCGTATAAATGACTTTTAAGATGAGGTAGCATCTCTAACTGTTATCAGAAGGGCATTCCAGAGTACTGGAGCCCAAATAGAAAACGCTCGCATACTTTTTTGGGGGCTCTTGGAGTCACTAATAAGCCGGAGTTCTTGGAACGCACATTTCTGCATACTTGCCAACCTTGAGACCTCCGAATTCGGGAGATTGGGGGGGTTGTTGAGGTGGGCGGGGTCGGGGGCGGGGTTAAGGGGGAGGAGTATATTTATAGCTAAAATTCACTGAAATTCAAGTATTTCATACATATATATTTTTTTATATATATATATATATATATATATATATATACAAATAAAAGAAATACTTGACTTTAAATAAATGGGTTGTACTTGTATAGCGCTTTTCTACCTTCAAGGTACTCAAAGCGCTTGACACTACTTCCACATTTACCCATTCACACACACATTCACACACTGATGGAGGGAGCTGCCATGCAAGGCGCTAACCAGCACCCATCAGGAGCAAGGGTGAAGTGTCTTGCTCAGGACACAACGGACATGACGAGGTTGGTACTAGGTGGGGATTGAACCAGGGACCCTCGGGTCGCGCACGGCCATTCTTCCACTGCGCCACGCCGTCCCGTCAGTGAATTCTAGCTATATATATATATATATATATATATATATATATATATATATATATATATATATATATATATATATATATATATTTTATTGTATATATATATATATATATATATATATATATATATATATATATATATAAACACTGTATATAAATAAAATAAATACTTGAATTTCACTGTTCATTTATGTACACATAACACTAACACTCCTCTACTCATTGTTGTATTTGAAAGTGCAATGCTTTGCAGCAAGTGGGACAGCCTTTGAAGGAGCACAGGTATGGGCAGCATCTGTGAGATTTAATTTGCAGGAAAGGAGTGAGTTTAGGGTTAAATTGTCCATCCTCATTCTATTATCTGTCACTATCTTTCTAACCATGCTCAACACCCTCTCTGATGACTTGCAAGCGTACTTCTTCTTCTTACTTGTCGTCGCCATGAATGTCTCTTCTTCGTTCTTCTGCTTCGTCTCCTTCTAGTTGTGTGTGCAGTTGTGCACTCTCCAAAAGCCGTAGATGTTATAACGTGACTGGGCCGTCACGCTGTTTATATGGAGAAAAAGCGGACGTGACGAAAGGCTGTCCTCACTCAGGTCCGCATGGACCTGGAGGGGGCGTGCCTTGTTGGAAATCGGGAGAAATTCGGGAGAATGGTTGTAGAATGGTTGTCCCGGGAGATTTTCGGGAGAGGTACTGAAATTCGGGAGTCTCCTGGAAAATTCGGGAGGGTTGGCAAGTATACATTTCTGGCCGGGACATATGGTACAATACAATCAGCAAGATAATAATAATAATAAATAATAATGGATTAGATTTTATATCGCGCTTTTCGATTGTTAGATACTCAAAGCGCTCACAGAGAAGTGGAAACAAATCATTCATTCACACCTGATAAGATGTGATAAGATGGCGCAAGACCGTTTTGTATTTTATAGGTAAGTAGTAAAACCTTTAGGTCGCATCTTAAGTGCACAGGAAGCCAGTGCGGGTGAGCCAGTGTAGGCGTAATATGATCAAACTTTCTTGTCCTTTTCAAAAGTCTATCAGCTGCATTTTGTACCAACTGTAATCTTTTAATGCTAGACTGAGGGAGACCCGAAAATAATACGTTACAGTAATCGACACAAGGCGTAACGAATGCATAAATAATTATCTCAGCATCGGTGGTGGACAAAATTAGATGGATTTTAGCGATATTCATGGCTACATTTTTGTGTGTACGTCCTGTAATGATGTTTACCTATAAAAACACCATTGTTAAAGGTAAATTATTCTCATGTTCGTGACATTTAAAAATGTCCCCTTAAACCGGGGTACTTTTTTCACATTTGTGCTTTTGTTAGCTGAAGAATTGAGCATAGTTAAATGTTTTTTTAAAGGAGATTGGAGATTATATTTGACTTTTTTTTAAAAATATTATTTTCAAGACTTTTTCTTTTTTCTTAACTCAAAACACCTTTTAAGTTGGGATCCTATTATGCAAAACCTACTTGTCTTACTAGTTGGTACCTGTTTTTGTGTATTTGGGATCTCCATCAGTCCCGAAAATTTTAAAGCAAGACATGGTGGAGATATTTAGTTACATCAACGTATATTTCCATTTGTGGGTTAGTTTATGAGCCAAACTACTGTATATTGGGATATGAGTTTTGGTCCACATCGCTCAACCCTAAACTCGTGTTAGCGACACTGCTAGCACAATTTAGGGATGTTCTCTTTGTTTAATTGAGCTTTACAGTAGGCCTTATGATGGCATTGTCTTTACAGTATATGTATGAGTGCACATGTGTACCTTGTTTGAGTGTTAATAATGAAATTGTGATATATTTAAGACATTTCATATTGCTCCTAATTTTTTTCTGTGCAACAAAAATGTTATTGTGTTACTAATTTTTTAAATTTAGTAGCACCGGTGCTACTAGGGAAAAAGCTAAGCGTACAGCCCTGTGAACAAAAAACCCTGAATATTGACAATATAAGAATGTTGATCGTTTACTATCCAGACCACCATCTTGATCAACATCTTTTATAATCGAGCAAGAACAACAAAGGTGAAACATACACGGCAAAACATAAACGCAAAAGGTAAAAAAAACATTTTTGATATACGATAACTTTTCTGCAGAACAGACACTCTTGTATCAAGCTTGTTGCTGTGTAAACAAGACCCACCCACTCTACCCCACTCTGTTCGTGCCTGGTCTGCATGGAGCTGCTGTTACATAGTTCCTATGCAATGACCCGTATGTCATTCAAATGTGCAGATTCTAACCATTGGAATCATTTTGATGGTTTGGAAAAATCCAGCAAGCCACATTGAAATGTTTATTATGTTGTAATATGCCCAGGTAGTCCAGGTAACCTTTTTGTTATTTTGTAAGACCCGTGTCATGTGACTTCAAACTTGACATCTCATTATTGTTATGCGTTCTGAAGCAGCGAGTTGTTCTGCACTAATTTTTTTTGCACTGAATTTTTATGAACTGAATTCCAAAACACTGAATTCCTAAACACACACATTTTGCTCACAAACATATTCAATGAAGTTGTCAGCATAATTTGATGTAAAAAACTTAAGTTCACAAAATTCAAACGCAAAAAATGTACTTACATAAATTATGGAGTCGAAAAAAAAGGTTTGTAATAAAGACACAAATTAACCTCTAGGAAGCATCTTCCTTAGGAAATCTTCATGCTTCTGCCTGTCTGTTCTTCATATGCCACTAAGCAAGAAGGTATCTGCTTGATAACACACGCACACATGCACACACACGCTCACACACTCTTGTCAAGGTTTGGGCCTTGGCGGAGTTCTTCTAGTGATAAATAGTCTACATAGCAAATTGATACAACAACACATTTAATGCTGCTTTATGTAACGTTCAGCATCCCGTGCTGTAAATGTCTCTTCCAGATAATTCCCAGCTGTCGTGGACCGCTGCAGACTCTCAGCATCAGAACACCGATTGAACTTTGACACAGAAATGTTTTCAGCTCGCAGCTTGTGTTCGTTTGTTTTCATTTCACACGCCACCTGCCGCTATGTTGATCCCTACAACAACATTCAACTTGGCTGCATTCCTCTACAAACAATGTATGCGTTTGAGTGTGGGAGTGTGTGTGTAACTTTTTCATAACAAGGACAATTGGAGAGACAGTAGGTTTCAACAAATGCCTCAAGTCACAGGATTCATCAGTTCATCTCATGTTTGACAGGCTTCTTCCATTTTACGTACTGGAAAGCATTGCATATACAAAGGTAGTACTTCAGAAGTCCAACACATCACCATCAAATGACGGTATGAAAGCTGACGTTGATCCTCAGCTGACTAACATGAGTCAAAGAAGTTGGATTTCCATCATATTTACATGACTTTGCACCATTACGCTACCACCCCAACACCACCTTCTATCTTCCTGGCATGTTGGTGACACTCACACAAAAGTGCAATAAAACCACACTCTGACAAAATAAACATATCATGCAAAATTAGAAGTCTATTCTCTGTTGGAATGTTGAGAGAGTCAAGCTAAAAACTAAAAAGTTCAATTTATTGATATTTTAAGTAAGAACAGTACTGATTTTAAACGACTAAAGATGCCAGTGGTACAAGGTCACATTTTTATGTGCATGCTTATTGTCATCTCTTAGGAATGGAAACCAACATGATGGGGTTCCTCTATTATGTAAAATAAGTATTTTAATTAGCCCCATCAAAAAATAAACCATTCTTCATTGCCTCCAGGCACACACACACACACACACACACACACACACACACACACACACACACACACACACACACACACACACACACATTTGAATCATACGTCCGACAATCTATTTTTTTCAAATAGAGCAACATTTAAAAAAACTGCCAATTATTCCTATATGATACAGCATATTCACAATATGAAATATTAAGCAAACATACTAAACTACATCAAACACCTAAAAGAAATAAATAATTGGCAATTATTGTTACTTTAATTGTTTTCTTTTTGCCTTCATACCGATGAATATTAGGTTGATTTAACTTACGTAATGTTTTCTACCTGTGGGAACATTTGGTTTTATTTATTTATACATTTTCTTTGTGAACTCTTGATTTTATATATCTTTTTTTCAGTGGGAACTCTTGTGTTCAGCTGTTTGTTTCTGCAATAGCAACTGCACCCCACTCCAGTCCAGTAGATGGTGGTAATGCACATATCAATTTGGCCGCATGAACCAAAAAAAAAGAACGAAAAAGTGGGAATATCCCATTTTAAAAATTAATTAGTAAATAGCGTTAACAAATAAAGATAAGGCAGGGATAATGGCTAAAACATTACCAAAATACACAGCCCAGAAACCTCTCAGAAGAAGAGACAAAATAGGGGTTTTAGACCGGAGGGAGGTTATGAACCATTGGATTGATAAACCATTAACATATCATGAAATGACAGCAATAAGCAGGTCAAAACCAAGCACTCTGGGTAAGGATCAAAGTTGTTATGTATTGCTGAAGCATTTAGGAGAAGCAGAGTTGTCAAAGTCGCTGCAGATGCATAACAAGTTTGGCAGGAGGGGAAACTACTATAGAGGGCTTCAGGTTTTAGGCTTTGCGTGTAAACACGCTAATAGTTGTTGATCATTCATCCTTTGATACTGAGAATGCCGACGACTTGTGCGATTGTCAACTTCCACAATCAAAGTGGTAGAGATAAAACTAGCTATAATCGCATTCCTAAGCTTGTTGGACAGAGGGAAGTGGATGAACAGAAGAGGGAACGGCGAAGGCGAGCATGGATTCCTGCAATCAACCAATCTAATGTCGCATGCTATGAACAGCTTTGTGTTTTTTCGGATCATATAATTTCAGGTAATTAAAAAAAAAAAATTAAATAAATGACAGCACCACTTTGCATTAACTTCATGTGCTGAGTCGAAGAACTTTGATATTATTTGTTTTGCTAAAAACAATACTCACTTCTTTGATGCAGACTGTGGCCTTAACCTAAAACAAAATGAATGCGACATGAAAACAACATTCTCCAAATACTGCCTTGCAGACAAAGTGCTGAGATGACCTCAGGGGTTATTCGTGATTATCCAAGCTGTCAAACTTAGGTCGTGAAGATTTCTGAAAGTGCATGACTTTAGCTTTGACGACACAATGTCCACTGGGTTTATACAGATAAACACAAACATCACAAAACCATCCACAAACAAACTGCATAGCTTTCTAGACTCTTATAATTGTTAAAGTATTTCAAAGTGTAAATTTGGCTGGGTTAAAAAAATTAGGTAGTTTGTCAGAAAAATTGTATTTAAATTATCAAAAAACTTTCCGTTCTGAGTTCTCAATGAACAGACAAGAAGCAGTCTTTGTTGCACCAAGCCAAACGCTTGGAAGATTCCGCTGTGGACGATGAAATGAGACGGCAGGGGTCATCCATTGTCCTCGAAAACCTGCCCAAGCTGGATCCAGGACAAGACCAAGCCCGAGGCATCTTCTTCTTTTGTCTTCAATGGGACTGTTTGATTCCTTACCTTTTTGTCTTTTTGCCTTTTTGTCTTTCTGTCATCAGTGTTTGAACCTGACAGTTCACCAAGTTCGGGTATGAAACATCAGAGGAAGATGTTATGGTCTCTGCTCCACTCAGACTTGTCGATCTGGTAAAGATCCTAACATTCAATTATGGTTGTTTTTCTCCTTATAACGACAAAGGGACTTCTTATCTAATGACTCACGGTATTTTTTTATCGTATCAAAGCCGTTGCAATGTTATTTACCACAATATAATTTGGAAATATTACGTGTAGCGCTATCATAAGCAATCTCAGGGCATTCAATGGATCGCAACTGGACTGCTTGGTTTGTCTATGAAAACCAAGCAATTTAAATGTTTAGGTATGGTATTTGATTTACGGTTAACATTATATATATATATATATATATATATATATATATATATATATATATATATATATATATATATATATATGTATCCCGCCTTCCGCCCGATTGTAGCTGAGATAGGCTCCAGCGCCCCCCGCGACTCCAAAGGGAATAAGCGGTAGGAAATGGATGGATGGATATATATATATATATATACACAGTATGCATCATCAACAATTATGCAAATCATATGATTATGTCATATTGACCACGCTCTCAGCCACGCCTCCACCACCAGGAAGGAAGCATCTAATAATGAATACCGGTAATTGGATACATTTACTGGGTTATAGTGATTCACGGCCAACAAAGGCTGTGATTCAGGAGTGCTGGGAGTCAGAGGGGTATGTTCGGGGAGATAGGTAATGACACTGCTCAAGAGATATTTGGTATGAAGGTAAGCCCCACGGTTGTTTATCAAGTGATGGCCCATGGATGCTGGTAAGGCCAGAGGTTAATTGGCATTTGTCAAGAGTTAAAAAGTTGAAGAGAAATGTAGATGTGATAAGTGAATTTAATGAGCACGTTATAATTAAGTATGAACATTTTACAATAAACAGATGGGGCGAAGCAACCAGAGACAGGTGTGACTGGGTTTGGGGTAGCGGTGCCAACAAAAGGAATTGGGGTAAATAGAAGGACGTCAGATAAATTGGGTGTACACTGTGGAAATGGTGGCAGAAATGGTGGCATTGAAGTGGGTGGAGATAACATAGAAAGATAGAGGGTTAATTTGCACTGACTCAGCTTTTGTTCTCGCAAGTTTAATGTATTTTAAACCAAACAGCTGTCAAGATATACAGTATTTTAGTTGAATTATTGCAGCCAGAATAATAACAAATCAGGGGAGAAAGGTTTAGTTTTTGTGGGTACCAGCCAGGGGCGGATTAAGAAATTTTGGCCCCCTGGGCCTGACATGGTCTTGGCCCCTCAACCCCGCGCGTGCACGCGCACACACACGCACGCACTATGCAAGAAATACTGTATACTGTGAACAGACATGCACACTGTACTGTACAGAAGAGTGCACATACTGCACACACACTATTAGGTATACCACACACACAAGCACAGGTTTCACACAGACACAGGTAGGGGGAGGGGATAAATGGCCTAAAAATAAAAATTTTGGAAAATGATTACGCCCACTTCAGTGATGGTGCATTGGGTCATTTGAGAGATATTATGTATTGGAAGTTGGTACCTATCATGAAATAAACCCCCCACCCCACCCAAAAAACTAAATTGGACATGATTTTTGCCCCCTTTTCCTCCCTTCTATCATTAAAAATAAAATAATATCTTAGGAAAACACTTTGGCATAACGGCAGCTGTGCAGCAAATTGAGGCTCAAAGTCTGTATCTATTTTGTGGGAAAGCTTGAGGAGGAGAAGGAGAAAGGTAAAATGATAACACATGCATCGGAGAGCACCACAAAGAAAGGTGTAGGCCAGTTCATGGTACAAGGGCTGCATGCAGGTCAAGATAGCCCATTTCCTCTGCCTGTCTTACCCATTCACCGAGAGACCACTGAGGACATAGAAATGCAAGTGGATATGGGGTTCGAAATACTGGCGTCGGTCAGAGGAGTCAATGTGGAGGATGTTTATAAACTTGTAGATGCACATATGACTGACAGCACAGAGCACAACAAAGGCTTTTCAAAGCTGTTGGCAGAGATGAACAACTTGGAAAAACCAGCAGGGCAGATCTTTTGTGGCACCCACACTACACTGGGCTTCAGCAGTGCCATGAATAAAGTGATGCGGTTGGCGGAGGCCGATATGAAGATGGAGCAAGTGCTACAGAGTTTCATGGTGGATCTGGATGTAGACAGCAAGAATGCTATAGTGGCTGGACAGGCACTGGACATGTCCTGAACTCAGTGTCAGACGTGGCTGCCGAATACTTGGATGAAGTGAAGCAGCTGACAGATCTCATGCTGCCCCATCTGAAGACTGTCCTGGCCAGGCAGATGATGGACTATGGGATGGATGAGGAGACCTTCCCAATGGACCCTGTCAGTGAACAGGCTAGTAACATTGATGGCACCCCTGTGCACAACATTGGGATGGAGAGACAATGTGGCAAGGTGGACTACAGACTGAATAAGTTGGGCACACTGAACGCAGTCAATAGGTCAATAATTTACAGAAGAGCCAGGAGCTTCAGAGGTTTCAAGGCAGCAGCACAAGCAAAAAGAGAGGTTGAACTCAACTGGAGTAAACTCATGAAGGCAAAATTCGAGAGTTGGGCTGACGAGAAACAAGAGATGGCTCAAAGACAGGAGAAGAAGAGACTAGACATGCTGGACACACTGAAATCTTTTGGTGGCCCCTTCACGATAGTGGGGAAGTTGAAAAGTTCCTTGTCGATGAAAGTCTGAACAAGAATGCAAAGCTGCAGAGAATGAAGCTTGAGGTTCAGTTTGCCAGAGAAAGCACCAAGCTTCTGCCTAAAGTCAATCCTATCTTCAGAATCCAGGTGACAGACAGTTCCCAGAAATGGCGAAAGTGCAATTCTCCCAGTCATAATGGATACTTAGAATTTTATGGTGGTGGTAAGTATTCATGAAAACAGGTAGCCTAACATTAGTGAATGGGTGAATTCTGGAAATAACAACCTAAAAATCTTACATAGTGCACCTTTAAGCAAGGGGTTTCTTTCGTGCTTTCAATTTCGCAAAATCATCCACGACATCATTGAAGTCCAACTCTCTTGTCAGCTCACTCTCAATTGCCATTAGAGATAACGCATTTAATCTTTTCTGAGTCATTCTTGTGCGCAGCTCATTTTTGACTCTTGACAAAAGAGAGAATGAGCGTTCTCCCTCACAGTTACTGACCGGTAGAGTGAGAAAAATCTGTAGCGCAATGTATGTATTAGGAAACGTAGGCTGTAGTCCAAAATGTATTATTGTTTTGAGCAGTCCTGAAGGGGTCCTCTCCTCATCAGTGTTGTTGAGCTGTATAAAAGATTTGAACTGTATAAGCTCCTGTCCAAGACTTTCATTGAAGTCAGATGAGTATGATTCAGTGAGAATCTTGGCCTTGTGAAGGACTGAAGCATTGGACTCTGTATCCAAAGAGAAAAGGACACTGAACAAATTGTTCAGATGTTTGTAGGCCTCCAGACGGTGATTAAGGCTTGAACTCAGTTGATCAATAGAGGCAATAAATGTCTCTATTTGAAACAGTTGCCTTCCCTCAAGCACAACATCTGGGGATGCTGATTCATCAGCAAACTTTTTACGTTTCTTCGTCCGTTCAGCCCTGTAAGATGGGGTGCCACCCAACATGTTTAAGGCTTTCTGCTCAAAATGATCAAATAGATCTCTTTGGGAGAGAACAAAGGTGCGCAGAGATTCCAGCAATCTAACTGCTGTACCAAGGTCCATGTCTGCTTTTTGAAGTTGCAGACTTGTGGCCTGAAATCTGGACAGAACAGTGTCCCAAAAGCCTGCCATGAAGGCCATCTCAAGTGAATCCAGCTTCCGCACTAGACTGTCAGCTTCAGTTTGTGTGTCTCGTTTCTCTGTGTCATCAGTGGAAATACCCTGTAGTGCTGCTCTTATTTTACTGTAGTTCTGCCACAGTGCTTTGGTAGATTCTGCACGGCAACTCCAACGCGTGTTGGATAAAGCTTTAAGTGTGAGATCTATGTTGGAATTGCCAAATACCCTGTCCCATCGGTGTGTGGATGCAGTTGTGAAGTTGTAAATAGACTGAATCAAGTCAAAATACTTAGAGACTTCATTTCCACATCTGTCAATGCTGTTGACTCCCACCAAATTCAAAGAGTGAGCTGCACATGGAATAAAGTGTATTAATGGGTTGCTTTTCTTTAAGTGAGCCTGCAACCCATTATACCTCCCTGACATGTTGCTGGCATTATCATAAGCCTGCCCCCTGCAATTTGACAGCTCTAACCCTAGATTTTCCAACACAGACATGACACAGTTAGCCAAACTTTCACCTGTATGGCTAGTAATGGGCTCAAAACCCACAAAGCGTTCAACAACACTGCCCTCTTTGCTAACAAAACGGAATATGAATGTCAATTGGTCCACATGAGATAAATCTGGGGTTGAATCCACAATGATAGAGTAGTATTTGCTTGCTTGCAGTTCATCTGCTATAGCCTGTTTGGTTTTTGCACCCATCAATTCAATGAATTCCTCACAAATGGTGGAGGACAGATATGAGGTATTACCTCGACCCATCTGCCCAAACTTTCTGATGTGATCCTTTAGAAAGGGATCAAATTCAGCCAGGACCTCCAGAATACCAAGGTAGTTCCCATTGAGAGGAGACCCTAACGATTCATTTTTACCCCTAAATGCAAGGCCCCTTTCTGCAAGGAATTTAATGACTGCAACAACTCTTTGTAACACCTGCCTCCAATAGCTGCTCTCTGCCTGAAACTGTTTGAACAGGTCTGCATCAACTGTGGCACCTGTGGCGCGGTTCAAGACTGCTTGCATGCAGGTTATGTGCTCAGCACTTCGCTCATGTTCACCAAATCTTTCTGAGTATTTCCAATCACAATAGCCTGTCACAAAAGAATGCGTTTTTGGGGAAAACAGTTTGCATGCAAAGCAGTAAACATTACCAGTAGAGGGAGAGTACATCATCCACTCTCTTTGTACTCGTTGTCCATTGGGCAGGTGTGAAGTAAAATGTTCATTGTTTAGGCATCGGGTTTTGCCTCCTAGCCCACTGTTCCTCACAGAAGCTGGATAATGGCTGTGACGGTTGTGAAATGATTTTGCACCTCTTTGAATAAGAACTTCCTTCATTGACTCAGTGAGGGTATCAGCCCATTTAGCGGGATCACTAGGTAGAGTTATAAATGATAAATGATAAATGGGTTGTACTTGTATAGCGCTTTTCTACCTTCAAGGTACTCAAAGCGCTTTGACACTACTTCCACATTTACCCATTCACACACACATTCACACACTGATGGAGGGAGCTGCCATGCAAGGCGCTAACCAGCACCCATCAGGAGCAAGGGTGAAGTGTCTTGCTCAGGACACAACGGACATGACGAGGTTGGTACTAGGTGGGGATTGAACCAGGGACCCTCGGGTCGCGCACGGCCATTCTCCCACTGCGCCACGCCGTCCCTGACACTGTAGATGGTGTTGAAGAAAGATTCAACTCATTTTCTATGCTGTCCAGAGGTGCAGTGACCTCACATTCATCCGAGCAACTGGCTACTGCTGAGTTGGTTGAATCATTAGCATCCGAAGCATTTGGTTCAGTGCGTACACTTGTAGTGGTCTCAGGATCTTGGGAGCTACATGCTAGCTCAGGTGCATTGCTAACCTTAGCTGAATTTGCAGTAGCATTTATAGAATTGCTTTCAGCAGATGTCTTTGTACTGAAGAAGCTGGAGATATTTGGAACACTCTCAAGTAAAACTGATTCCTTTTTTTTCTTTTCTTGCTGAATTTTTTTTCTAGCTCCTCCACTTAGACGTTTATGATCCATATTTCCCTTCTTTCTGTGCACATTGGCTCTTTGCCTATCACAACAGCTTAACCAACTATGTGTGTGTGTGTGTGTGTGTGTGTGTGTGTGTGTGTGTGTGTGTGTGTGTGTGTGTGTGTGTGTGTGTGTGTGTGTGTGTGATGCAATTTTCAAAACTAGCAATCTAGCATTAACAGTCAAAAGCAGAAATCAGCTGATTTCTATAAGAACTGATAACAGATTTCCAATCAATGCTAAACTCAGACAGCGAAAGTCACTAGATGACGTTTTGAGTTGCCAGTCATGTATGGCCAAAAGTCTCTAAATCGAATGCCAACGTTGCTTAATCGCCAACACACTGGGACTCACTGAAGGACTGACAGTGAATAAAAAAAGATGATTAAGATAATTATGTACTTTTCTCTTCTGATATTTTCACTAAGGACCCCAAGCTATCGGCATGCAGCAACAATGTCTGACAGACAGGAGAGCGGAGTGGTCAGTGATGAATGGCAAGGGAACAGACTGATTTGTACTGAGGAGAAAGAGAGAGCCAATTACAGTGAAATAAATTCCAAAAGAGCCAAGTGACTAGCTGAAGGCAGGGACAAATGCCTTGGAGTGACCAACAAGAGTGCAAAGTACCAAATGGCAAAATGTGGGAAGACCAACAGGCAGATCTGCTTTTACCACTTATCTTCACAACCAAAAAGTCGCTAAATGATGTTTTCAGTCGCTAGCCAGGTATGGCCAAAAGACGCGAAATCTAGCGGTAAAGTCGCTCAATCACACTGACAGTGAAACAAATAATTTTTAAAAAGATAGGAATCGTACAATGTCTTGTACTTTTGTCTTCTTTCTTAATATTTCTCAAAGGACACCAAAATGTCGCTATCTGCTGGCAGCTTGCTAGCTATGATGGCAGCAACAATGTACCTTAGAGTGACTGACCAACAAGAGCTCAAAGTACCTAATGGCAAAATGTGGAGAGACAGACACAATAAATTGCATTAAGATGAAGAGAACTGTTGCTATTATTAATTTTAACAACAACCAGAAAGTCGCTAAATGTCACCAGCCAGGTATGGCCAAAAGTCGCTTAATTGGCCACACACAGTAACAGAGAAACAAAGAAACAAAAAAAAAGATCATAAAGATAATAGTTGTACAACTTTGTGTACTTTTGTCTACTTTCTAAATATTTTCACAAAGGACACCAAAATGTTGCTATCTGCAGGCAGCTTGCTGGCTATGATGGCAGCAACGATGTCTGCCAGACAGGAGAGAGTGGTCAGTGACGATCGAATCGAGAAAATGACAAAATGGGTCAAAGACCAAAAAGTTATTAACTGACAGCAGTGACAAATGTCAGACTGTAAACTTTTTTGAAAGAAAAGGACAAAATGGGAAGATGCTGATAATAACAGCAAAATGGAAAATATAAGAATTTCCAAGTAATGCTCAACTCAAGTGTGTGTGTGTCGTGTGTATGTGCGCGTTAAACTTCTTGTGGAATGATTTCAAATTATCTCTGAGTCTGAACTGAGGGAAAGGAAACCAAATTTTGAGCAGTCACTCACGAGTTCAAAGTACCAAATGAGGCGATTCTAAAAGAACAGACCGGTTTATGAAAGACTCGATGGGGGAGGGGCACAGCTAAGAATACTTGAGTGAGATTCTGTGATCCAAATTCGAGATAGAGCTTTTTGATAATGATAATTTGTCAGAGTAAGGTTGTGTAATCAAAATTTGAGAATGAGCTTTGCCAATCAATCAAGAATATTTGCATTAAGTTCTGTGATCAAAATTCAGAAACAACCTTTAATAATTGATAAAGAATATGTGAGTGAGGTTGTGTGATCCAATTTGAGAATTAGCTTTGATAATAATGATTGAGAGCCTCTGGCCCTCTGTGGATCGTGGCCGCGGGGCCAAGTTGGCCTGGCCCCTTGGGGCCTCTGACCCTCTATGGATCGGGGCCAAGTTGGCATGACCCCTCGGGGCCTCTGGCCCTCTATGGATCGTGGCCGCGGGGCTAAGTTGGCCTGACCCCTTGGGGCCTCAGGCCCTCTGTGGGTCGCGGCCGCGGGGCCAAGTTGACCTGGCCCGTTGGGGCCTCTTACCCTCTATGGATCGTGGCCGCGGGGCCAAGTTGACCTGGCCCCTTGGGGCCTCTGGCCTTCTGTGGGTCGCAGCCGCGGGGCCAAGTTGGCCTGGCCCTTTGGGGCCTATGACCCTCTGTGGGTCGTGGCCGCGGGGCCAAGTTGACCTGGCCCCTTGGGGCCTCTGACCGTCTATGGATCATGGCCGCGGGGCCATGTTGGCCTGGCCCCTTGGGGCCTCTGGCCCTCTGTGGGTCGCGGCCGCGGGGCCAAGTTGACCTGGCCCCTTGGGGCCTCTGACCCTCTATGGATCATGGCCGCAGGGCCAAGTTGGCCTGGCCCCTTGGGGCCTAAGATAATTATTTTTGCAAAAGTAGTTTTGCATGCGTCGTGGCCGCGGGGCCAAGTTGGCCTGGCCCCTTGGGGCCTCTGGCCCCCTGGGCCTGGGCCCGGTAGGCCCGTTCATTAATCCACCTATGGTACCAGCTAATGTAAGTGTGAGGGGGGGAAAAAGGCGGATGAGTTGATGAAGAGAGCTCTAAGAAAAGAACACATAGAAATGCAAGTTAATATGTGCAAGGCAGAGGTGAAACGTGAAATATGGAAAAGTGTTAAAGAATGGCAAGATAGGTGGGATAGAGAAGGCAAAGGTCAAAAACATTCATGGGAAATACAGAAGAGTGTAAAAGTTGAAAGGGTCGGAAGTGCAGTAAGGAGAGAAGAAATGATACTGACAGGATTATGAGTATGGGCAGAGGCGCCGAAAAGGGGGGGTAAAGGAGACGGATTCTAGGGGCCCATGATGGAGGGGGGCCCATAATTGTATGTAAAATAGCATCAAAAAATGTTGCCGCTGTGTTGGGGGCCCTGTAAAGATTATTTTCATGGGGCCCAAAATCCCTAGCGGCGCCCCTGAGTATGGGCACTGTATGTTAAATAAAACAACGAGAGGAATAGGTAAACATCAAACAGGGGGAGTTTGTGGAACATGTTATAATTGGATGTAGTAAATTATGAGAGAGACAGAAAGGTGTGTTGAAGAGACTAACATATATAAGTATAAATAAGTTAACAATGGCTGGAATACTAAACATTTGTGACAGAAAACAGGTTAAGGCACTATTTGTTTTTAAAGAGCACAGGGTTATATTACAGGATTTGAGGAGTACTGGGGGTTAAAGATGAGGAGGATTAAAATAGAGAGCAGATGTGTGTGGGTAAAGGGAAGGTTAGTTATTTTAATTTTATTTGGTTCGTTTCAAGTTTTTGTGAAATGGGGATTTAGATTATGAACTACTGTCTGACCCATACTACCCATACAGACGGTGGCAGTAAAGCCCTATTGAGCTGGATGCCAACCGCCCCAAAACACAAAGAAGAGAAGAATAATAAGAAAAAGAAGATGGCGAAGAAGAAGAAACCAGGAAGTCCAATATGCAAACCAGGAAAAGACCCAGAAGAGGCCAATAGCACTGACCTTAATGTGGGCAAAGTTATGGAAAAATTATTAACGACAGACTACTATGTTATTTACAATCAAGATAATACAAAGCTATCAAAGGGTATTTCGAAAAGGGAGAAACACAAATGACCCAGCTCAACACCATAGTTTTAGTTTTCTTATCATTTAATGATAACTTATTAATATCAAAACCATTTTTTTAGCTGAAGCAACTCAACCTCTATTATCCTCAACACTTCCTTCAAGTCTTCTCCTGAACAATATACATTTGTATCATCTGCAAACATAGTCAATTTAAATTTATTGGATACTGAACAAATATCATTTAAATAAAGTATAAATAACTTAGGTCCCAAAACCGAGCCTTGTGGAACCCCTGTGATTTAGTCTTATTAATTTCCACATATTGAATTCTATTACTTAAATAACTACTTAACCACTTTTGTGAAACACCTCTTATGCCATAGTTTTCCAATTTTTGCAGAAGTAAGGAATGATCGATTGTGTCAAAAGCTTTACATAAGTCAATAAATACTCCAACAGTGTGTTGCTTTTTTTCTATTGCTGTAGCTACGTTTTCTACAAAGTCCAATACTGCTAGGGATTTCGATCGATTACTCCTGAACCCGTACTGATGGTCATTCAGTAGCTCATGTTTGTCAATTAACTTATCAAATCTATTTACAAATAATTTCTCAAGAATATTTGTAAATTGAGGTGGTAGAGACACAAGTCTATAATTTGAGACCATATGTTTCTCACTATTTGTATACATCGGAATAACTTTAGCGATTTTCATTTTGTCAGGAAAAGTTCCAGTTAATAAAGATTTATTACATATATACCGGTAAGTAAACGGCTTCAGGACACAATCCATCACTTCTTTAACAAGTGACATATCCACGTTGTTACCATCGACAGATTTTTTGTTCTTAAACTTTCTGACCACTTCTAACACATCACTTTCACAAACTCCACCAAGAAACATTGAATTTTTAATGTCAGATACACGCTTTAACTTTTTGTCATCATTCGTAGGAATGTCTCATCGACACAAAAGCAAATATGCGATCCACATATGCAAATTCAATACAAATACAATTACAAAATCAAGCATATTTATATTCAAATCTCAAAAATATATTTACAAATACACGTTTATTTATACAAATTATTGATTTATTTGTATGTCACAGTTTTATATTTATACATTTTATTTGTACGGTATATATTTTCAAATCTCAAAAATATATTTACAAATAAGCGTTTATTTATACAAATTATTTATTTATTTGTATTTGTATTTGTAAATGTATTAATATACAGTATGCATATGTGTTAATATCATATTGATAAGTTGATGTGAGACAATTCTACTTCCATACTCATGTAGGAGTTGGGGGGAAGAATTAGCAGATAGGTGCGCAAAGAAAGCAACAGCTAAAACAGAAATGAACATGGAGATCAACCACAGTAAACTTAAGCAGAAGTGAAGAATATAGTTAAGATAGAACACAATAAAAAGTGGCAGGATAATTGGAATAAGGAGAAAAAAAGGTAGAGGATTACAAAGTCCAGAGGAGAGTAGACGTAATGTGAGGAGGGAATAGAAATTGGAAGGAAGAAGACATCCTCCCACCTCCAAAGACATGCACCTGGGGACAGGTTGATTGGCAACACTAAATTGGCCCTAGTGTGTGAATGTGAGTGTGAATGTTGTCTGTCTATCTGTGTTGGCCCTCTGATGAGGCGGCGACTTGTCCAGGGTGTACCCCGCCTTCCGCCCGAATGCAGCTGAGATAGGCTCAAGCACCCCCCGCGACCCCAAAAGGGACAAGCGTTAGTAAATGGATGGATGGATGGAAGACATTATTACTAGAATGAGGTTAGGACATACATATCTAAATAGTTCATTGAAATTGATAGGGAACCATAGCACAGGCCTGTGTGATTATTGTCATGAAATAGAAAGTGTAGGGCATGTATTAATAATACAATGTAGGAAATATAGTAGAGAAAGCAAAATAAATTTACGGAAGAGGAAGATATTTTAGGATTGCACTCAGAACACATAGGGTACAAAGTATTTTTTTTTTTTTTTTTAAAGACAAGTTTAAATATAAAATAATGTAGAGTAGGGTTCCAGCTCGCTTCATACTCTATATCAGCAGGTGGCGGTGATGCACACCACAAGGTTGCTTGCCAACTGCCATGAAACCGAAGAAGAAAAGAAGAAGAAGAAGAAGAAGAAGAAGAAGAAGGATCAGGAAGTTTCCCGTCAAACAAAAGGCGGCAAAATGGAACCAGTGGACAGAAAAGACTTCCCGGTACTCGTCGATGAAACAAATCAAGAATGCAGAGTACAACTTACGTCTAAAAGACAGGCTATAGCGCAGATGAATTTGTACAAAGGCATTTTAAAAAAAGCTCTCGATGGACAAGCGGGAATTGCTGAGGAAACAAAGCGAGTTTTACTTCAGGAGCTGCTGGCGGTAAGTTGGAAAAGTTATCTTTGAAAACATGCTTGACTTTCAAAGTACAAACACGACAGAAGTGCTTGTTGATTATATATATTAAACAGCGCATACTCACATACATGGTGTATGATTATGAAGGCGACGGAGAACACTCTGGAACTTCTCTTAAATTATAAATGGTTACCGCGATTAATCCAATCCAACTTTGTACATGGCAAAACCTACAAACCCATGCACTCTGTGTTTTGTGCCCTCTTATGTAATTTTTATATGAAATACACACAGCAGTCTGGATGTTACAACAAAGTCATAACAATTATGTATCCTACTTTATTCAACAGAACTTTGAGTCTGCAGTCCATCAAAACGTGTTAGTGAATGGACAAACGTGGGAGGATGCCCCGGATGTAGATGGTAATAAAACAACAAAACATGACCTTTATATAAAGGACAAATAGGACAAAGTTATGTACATAAATATTGAAATATTAAATGTGTCATTACAAATTGTAACTGGAATTGATACATTCATGTCATTATTTTATTCATTTATTATTTAGTTTATGATTTAATTCTTTATTTCATGGTTTAATGATTTCTTTATTATTTGATGAACGTGAATTAATAATTAGACACAGTGGGCGGGGCTAGCACAAATTTAGTCCAATGAATGATCTGGTCTGAAGCCTGGAACTACCGTATTTTCCGCACTATAAGGCGCACCGGATTATTAGCCGCACCTTCTATGAATTACATATTTCATAATTTTGTCCACCAATAAGCCGCCCCGGACTATAAGCCGCGCCTACGCTGCGCTAAAGTGAATGTCAAAAAAACGCTGCGCTAAAGTGAATGTCAAAAAAACAGTCAGATAGTTCAGTCAAACTTTAATAATATATTGAAAACCAGCGTTCTAACAACTCTGTCCCAAAATGTACGCAAATGTGCAATCACAAACATAGTAAAATTCAAAATGGTGTAGAGCAATAGTAACATAATGTTGCTCAAACGTTAATGTCACAACACACAAAATAAACATAGCGCTCACCTTCTGAAGTTATTCTTCATTCGTAAATCCTTCGAATTCTTCGTCTTCGGTGTCCGAATTGAAAAGTTGCGCAAGCGTGGTATCCAAAATGGCCGGTTCCTTCGGAGCTGTGTGAAAAAAGCCACCCGGCCTCTTCGCGTAAACTTCCCTTAACCACTCGCTCATCTTTTCTTCATCCATCCATCCCTTCGAGTTAGCTTTTATGATGACGCCGGCTGGAAAGGTCTCTTTTGGCAAGGTCTTCCTTTTGAATATCACCATGGGTGGAAGTTAGCATGGCAAGCTAGAACCACAGTGAAGGATGACTTCTCATTCCCTGTGGTGCGAATATTCACCGTACGTGCTCCCGTTCCACAGTGCGGTTCACAGGAATATCAGCTGTGAAATACGGTAGTAATCCGTGTGCGGATGGAGAGATTGCGTCTTTTTATGAACCGGATCGCTTAGTAGGAGCCATTTTGTGGTCTTTACAGATGTAAACAGGAAATGAAACGTACGGTGATATCCGCGCGTTTTTTCTTCTTCTTCCGGGGGCGGGTGGTAGCTTACAGTAGAAGAAGAAGCGCTTCCTGTTCTATGGGGGCGGGTGCTTTCCTTGGCGGTTGCTTACGTAGAAGAAGAAGCGCTTCCTGTTCTACCGGGAAAAAAGATGGCGGCTGTTTACCGAAGTTGCGAGATCGAAACTTTATGAAAATGAATCGTAATAAAGCGCACCGGGTTATAAGGCGCACTGTCAGCTTTTGAGAAAAATTGTGGTTTTTAGGTGCGCCTTATAGTGCGGAAAATACGGTACCAAAGTCTTTCGAAACATTTATGGTAAGCTCAGGGTTCCCAGCAGATTGCCAATATAGTCGGGTGAGGGAAGGGGTCAATATGACTTCATCATATATTTTGCATAATTGGCATATATATTCTTTAATAAAAGACAAAAAAACAAAACATGTTATTAGTAATTAGTATTAACTAGAGATTAATCACAAACAATTGTCTCAATCCTGAACACACTTAGATTAATCATGCAATTTATTTTGACCATAGAAGGTCTTTTACTTTATCTATTACAGTCAGTGATCAGATCAATGCATTCATAGTGCAAGTGCAAAAACGAGTGAGAAGACTCCGACTTGTGTGCTCGCTAGTAAATTTCACTCCAAAATACAGCCTGAAATAACTTTAGATAAAACTGTTACCAAGTTTTGGGCAAATAAATGACATGCATCCAAGTAAAATGCTTAAAAAAGTTCTCTGATGACATTCTGACAATAAAATTGCATTTCTGTAAAAATATCAAGGTCTTTTCTTAAGGAGCAACTGCACTTTTTGGAAATTTGCCTATCGTTCACAATCATTATGAAAGACATGGCGACAAATTCATTTATTTTTTTATGCATTCTAACTTGTAAATAAACATAACACCCAATTGGAGGTCCTCTATTCTGCCCATAAAACCAAATAAATAACAATCCAAAAAGGGCCAACAATACTCCATTTACATTTTGTGACTTAAATATTAACCAAGTATTAGTGAAATTGTTGTTACAAGCGCTAACGCAGACAAACTATAGCGGCGCCGTGATCACAAGCTTGCGTGTTTGACATGATCGACTCATGAGCTGTTTCCTTGTTTTGTTGCTCGTCAAACTTTATTGTAGATCATAAATCAAGCCTTTCACCTGTATAGTAGAAGAACGAGGAGATATTCCCACATGTTGGTACACTTTGACAACCAAATTAGACCCGGAAAAGGCGAGAACGACAAGAAAAGATGCTTCGTTCCACCCCGCCATTTGTTCGCAAGGATTATGAGTCATTCGTCATCTAAATGGGAATATATTAACATCCTGGCATTCGGCTTCCTAATGACAGCAGACATTGTACAGTAAGTGATGTTTTATTATGTTTGTTGGCTCTCATAAAGTCTGCAGTGAGCAGTAATCAGAGATATTGTTAAAAAAGCACAATATAAATAAGACAGACAACAACAACAACAGCAGCAGCAGCAACAGAACATCAGCATATACGATATCTACAAATATGATACGGAAAGTGATAGCAGAAAAGCCGTTATAATAAAAGCGTTATAATTATCACAAAGTAGCGCTATTGCAATCTTTTCTTGTAAAATGTTAGTTTGTTTAGACCAGCCATCGCCATCTTAAGATCAGACGTCACTACGCAGTATACACTTAGCATACTGACGTCATTCCCACCCGGAAGCATCGATAAGTGAATCGCTTGACAAAATGGCAAGCGATTCCAAGGAGTTGATACACTAGGAACCGGTTTCCGATTTCCATCCCTAGCCATGACTATAAATAGTGTAATTTGTCTATAACAATGCTATAAGTACACCTCTGCATAACATTGCATTTTTTTAACATTAAAAAACATTTGAAAAAAGCAATGGAAAAAGTAATTGCAGGACAACACAACACATGAAGTAGAACAGAAAATAAAAGTGCAAAACAGGAAATAAACTTAAAACATTTTTAAAAACTATATAAAAAGTCTGACCTGCGAAGACAGGTCATGACAGAACCGTTTGGAACTGGAAAATAAAATTACAGGCAAATAAACTCAATAAAGAATAATACATTCAAACTAGAAGAGGCAATTCCTGAAGGAATTGCATGTGAATGCTCCAATGTTGAAGTGAAATGCTGACAGAAAGTAGTATAAATGTAAGAATAGTTTGAATGTTGAAAAGTTGACGCTGAACTTTTCAACATATCAAACGTTAACATGCTAATGGAATGTCGGATGAATGTAGAAATTGTTTAAATGTTGAAATCGTTTAAACGCTGAAATGGTTTAAATATTGGAATGGTTTGAATGTTGAAGAGTTTGAATTTCCAGGAAAACCGGAATTTGGTTTGGAACTTGGAAAAGTGTTAGTTTGAATGTCCAGGATGAACGGAATGTGTTTATGTTGGAATGGTTTGAATAGGTTGAAAAATGTGGGAATTTTGCATTTTGTAAAAATGTCCCATTCATTTCAATGGGAACTTCCTGGAAATGTGGGAATTTTGGGGAAAGCGGGGATTTTTGAAAATTATTAGGAGCATGAATGAGCTGAATTGGTTCGTGTTGGAATTGTTTAAATCGGGTAAGAAATGTTGAAGTAGTAAATGGTATTATGGAATTTCGGGAAAATTGGGAATTTTTGTGAACTTGGAAAAAGGGTACCGTATTTTTCGGAGTGTAAGTCGCTCTGGAGTATAAGTCGCACCGGCCGAAAATGCATAATAAAGAAGGAAAAAAACATATAAGTCGCACTGGAGTATAAGTCGCATTTTTGGGGGAAATTTATTTGATTAAACCCAACACCAAGAATACACATTTGAAAGGCAAATTAAAATAGATAAAGAATAGTGAACGACAGGCTGAATAAGTGTACGTTATATGAGGCATAAATAACCAACTGAGAACGTGCCTGGTATGTTCATGTAACATATTATGGTAAGAGTCATTCAAATAACTATAACATATAGAACATGCTATATACGTTTACCAAACAATCTGTCACTCCTAATCACTAAATCCCATGAAATCTTGTACGTCTAGTCTCTTACGTGAATGAGCTAAATAATATTATTTGATATTTTACGGTAATGTGTTAATAATTTCACACAAGTCGCTCCTGAGTATAAGTCGCACCCCCGTCAAACTATGAAAAAAACTGCGACTTATAGTCCGAAAAATACAGTAGTTTGAATTTCCAGAATGGTGGAATGTGTTAAAAGGGGAATGTGTTGAAGAATGTGGGAATTGTGGAAGTTAGAAAAATGGCCAATTCATTTTATAATGGGGGAAATCCCCCGGGAGGAGGACGAAGTGGCTGGGGAGAGGGAAGTCTGGGCTTCCCTGCTTAAGCTGCTGCCCCCGCGACCCGACCTCGGATAAGCGGAAGAAGATGGATGGATGGAGATGGATGGAAATGCAACAAAAAAAAAAGGAATTATGGGAAATACGGGAATTTTTCTTAGAATTGTTGTAGAGCACAACATTCCTGAACAGGCTGAATATTTTGAAGTTGGAATGGTTTGAATCAGATGAACTTTGAAGAATGTCCCATTGATTTCAATGAGAATTAAAAATAAATAAATTGAAAAGCAGGAATTTTTTTTTAAATGGTGAAAAACTTGAATAGTCTAGTGAGTTGAAATGGTTGGTGTTGAAATTTTTCAAATCGGTATTACGAAAATCTTGGGATTTCGGGGAAACAGGGAATTTTTCCAGTTCATAAAACAAATTTGTTTTTTGTCCTGATTAAGAGGAATGTTTTGATGCTGGAACAGTTGAAATGCGTTGGAAAATGTGGAAGGAGCAGTCGCCAGAAAATGGGTGGAAATAGGGCCTTGAAAAAGCAGGAATTCTGGAAAATCCAGGAATTTTTTTGGAACTTGGAAAAAGGCAGGTTTGAATTTCCAGAATGGTGGAATATGTTGACGGTGGAATGGTTTGAATCGGTTGAAAAATGTGGAAATGGTGGGAGTTTGAAAAATGGCTAATTAATTTTAAATGTGAAAAATGTGCCAGAAAAGCTGGAATTCTGGGAATTTTTGGAATTTGTTAAGGAAAAGCCCGCGATTCCCGAATAGGCTGAACAGTTTGAAGTTGGAACGGTTTGAATAACATATAAAACAATGTGTGCTGATTTTTTATTATTATTAATAACACTAACGTAAGCGACTTACATAATGTAAGTAACATGTAAGCAAATAAGCCAGAGCGTAAATTCCGGTCTTTAAGTCGTCGCTATTTCTTCGGAATCAAAGTATATATCTTGACGTATTACATATCGTATGTTATTTGTGCATTATTGACTACTGATGCCGCCAAAAAAGTACTTTGCTCACTGAAGCCGGATGTTGTGATGACGTATCCACTTACGCTGGCGGGCGGCGTTTTCCTGCGCACATGAATTACGTAATTGGCATTCAGGTCGTATTTCTGTATAGAATCCGATTCCAATCGGATTCGGACTACCTCCTGATGTGGCCCAAGTCTGATGCAAAAAGATCAGATTTAAAATGTTAAGACGGGCAAAAGACACTTGAGGACAAGAATCAAATTTGGTATGCAGTATAAGTGGGGCCTAAATATTACAATTATTTATTAAAGTACTTTTGTATTGAATAGATAATGGCACATTAAATAACACATTTTAATAATGATAAGTTAATGACATATTTAAGTATTCATTTAAAGATTTATTTATTTAATATTGTCACTTTTGACCCTCCATATTTTTACAATCTATGCGCTTTATTCTGATTTAACCTTATTTTTGTGTTAGCTGAGGACGACGGCAATGACTTGAAGGGACAGCTGGACGACGCCATCGTTGAGACGACGAGCAGAAGAGGCTCGTACCCCCGACGCATCCTGCCTTATGTGGTCCAGGCTCTTAAAGCTGAGCGCAAACTCCTGGTGGGTGTCTTCTTCGTCTAAGCCAGTGGTTCTTAACCTTGTTGGAGGTACTGAACCCCGTCAGTTTCATATGCGCATTCACCGAACCCTTCTTTAGTGAAAAATAAAATGTTTTTTTTTCTTAATTTAATCTTAGTTTATAAATATTAATCATGAAATGATTAATATTATATTAAAGAAATACTAATAAAGATATGTGTTACAAACAGAAAGTTGCAGGAATGTACACATGATCGTGTTTACATCTCATTGTGCAACATGTGAATGTTTTAGTGGGAACTAAATGTGATATCGGAAAGGGGTAAACTATATTTTTTGTTATTGTCATTGTAAGTGGGCCAAAACACTTATATTAGAAAATAATCCCATGGAAATGACTGCTGTCATTTTATTATAATAATAAAACGTTCATCCATCCACTTTCTACCGCTTGTCCCTTTTGGGGTCATTAACTTGGTATTTAGTCAGGTTAGGGACAGGTGTGCTGCTGGTGTGGCCACAGTGTGCACATCTAATTTAAAGTACCAATGATTGTCACACACTACGTGTGGTGAAATTTGTCCTCTGCATTTGACCCATCCCCTTGATGACCCCCTGGGAGGTGAGGGGAGCAGTGGGCAGCAGCGGTGGCCGCGCCCGGGAATCATTTTTGGTGATTTAACCCCCAATTCTAACCCTTGATGCTGAGTGCCAAGCAGGGAGGTATTGGGTTCCATTTTTATAGTCTTTGGTATGACTCGGCCGGGGTTTGAACTCACAACCTACCGATCTCAGGGCGGACACTCTAACCACTAGGACACTGAGTAGGTCCACGCATATGGAAAATTGGAGGGAACATTGTTTGGGGGTATCCATAATACGCCGATAGGGAGAAGTTTTTATTTACACGATGAGTCGGGTGTGTCCTGACCTCCGCGGCGGAGGCTCCGCCGAACCCCTGAGGCCGACTCGCCGAACCCAGGTTAAGAACCACTGATCTAAGCTCATTTATTGAAATTAACCACTAGGGGTTGACACAAAATAACAACAGCTGTCCTGAAACTTTTGAAAGAGTCATCATTTTTGTACAGGGCCATTATGAAGAACCAGTCAGAGCTCAGCAGGTGGTCACAGACCCTTCAGCGGGTAATTACATGTATACATTGTAATTCATCTGTTTTCATAAATGCAGCAATGTGACCAAACAAAGCTCTCCTTTTTGATCAGTAAACTTCATGAAAGATGTGGCCGCTGCAGCGCCTGCATTGGTGAAACAGGCTAGGCAGGTCATCAAGGTACAACGCACACGCACACACACACACACACACACAGGATAAAGAAAAGTCATGATGTTTTTTCTGTGTTCAGTCCATCTGTACTTTGCAGCAGCAGACGGAAGGTCTGTGTCAGGTTGTCAAAGGTTGTCAAACGCATTTCCAAGTGGACAACGACGTGTTCGGCGGCAGCGGCCTATCTGCAGAAGCCCCGCCACCTACAGTAAACTGCACATCGTCGACCAAGCAACCAATCAGAAGAGTTGTGATGGACATGGAAGCCGCAGGCGCCTACATGGCCATCAAACATGAATATGATGGAGACGCAAAGTGAAGACAATTCATTAGGATTGCTTGGAATGAGGTTGGGAGAAGTCTGTGCTTTTTCTTTTGGACACGATCATTTTTCACACTTTAAACATTTTTGATTGTTAACATTTACAGCCATAAAGGAAACTAGATAAAGCAATTTCTGTAGAAATTGTGTGTGAAGGCTCCAATGTCGAAGCTGAAATGAAACGCTGATGGAATGTAGGGTGAATGTAGAAATGGTGTAATGGTTTAATTGTTGAAAAGGTTTCAATTTTGAAGAGCTGAAGCTAAACTGACATTCTGGTCAAATGTAGAAGTGGTTTGAAAGTTGAAATAGTTTAAAGGTTAAACATGGTTTGAGAAGTGAAGAGCAGAAGCTGAACTGAAATGTAGTATGAATCTTGAAATGCTAGATGTTGGTCTAGTTAGAAGAGTTAGCATACTTCAAGGGATTACAAAGTAACAATCTATGAACTTGAGCTCTAAATGTATCCCATTAGCTAAAATGCTAGCATGCTAACAGGGGAACAGTTAGCATACTTCTAACATGGTGCCAGGTAAAAAAAACAAATCTGATTACTGGGTTAAAAAGTACAAGATTAATTAAAATGCTAGTATCGAACGTTAACATGCTAATATTAGCATGGTATCGGGAACAGCTAGCATACTTCCAAGATGGCGCCAGGTACCTAGCTACATGCTAGTATAAACCTTATACAATCTTATTAATGTTGGCATGCTGAGAGGGAAACCGCTATCATACTTCTAAGATGGTGTCAAGTAACGTAATCCATTTATTAGGGGGGGAAAAATAGCTTAAATGTCAGTATAAAATTGGAACAGTTAGCATACTTCCAAGATGCCACCAGGTAACACAATTCATGAGCGTAACAGGTCGGTGTTGCAATCTTTTCAATCGTTTGAGAAATGTAGAAATTGTGGAACTCAGAAAAAAATACTCCATTCACTTGAATAGGTAATTCGAGAAAACTGGGAACTTTTGGTAGATGGAAAAGAGCACTAATGTCCTGAATCAGCTGAGTGTGTTGTTAAAATGTTTGAATCGGTCGAGAAAAGTTGAAATAGTAACACTTTTTAAAAAAGGATCCGGGGGGGAAACAGAATGTTTTAAGGAACTCGGGAAAGTGTTAGCTTCGATTGTCCCGTATGAGTGGAATGTCTCGATGGTAAAATGGTTTGAATCAGGTGAGAAATACTCCATTCATTTGAATGGGAATTTCCAGGTAATTTGGCAATTCTTGTAAAACTGGGGATTTTGGAATATAACACAATTGCCCAGGTTGAGATTAATGGGTTGGTGTGGAAAATTTTGAGTCGGTCGAGAAATGTTGACGCAACACTTTGCAATTGGAAAAATGACCATAGGTAGGGGGACTAGGCAACTTTGTTGTCCTGATTATGTAGAATATGTTGATGGTGGAATAGGTTGAACAATGTGGAAAGAGAAGCAGAAAGGACAAATGGAGGAAATAGGGATTTGGAATTCTGGGAAATCTTAGAATTTTTTTGAAGTCGGAAAATTAGTATTTTGAATGTCCAAGATGAGTGGAATGTGTTGATGGTTCAATTGTTTGAATCGGTTTAGAAATGTGGGAATTGTGGAATTAAGAAAGAGTGTCCATTTATTTCAATGGGAATTTCCTGGAAAGTTGGGGATTTCGAGAAAACCGAAACATTTAAAATGATAGATAATATCAACATTACTAATAAATGGGTTGGTGTTGGTGCCACCATCACTCCCATAAGTATCAAACATAACTTTCTTTGGCTGATGGTGATGTTTCTTCGTGGATACGACGGATGTCCAAAAGAAGAAGAAGAATGGTCGCATTTTGACACTTTTAAAATGTCTACAAAATGTATAACGTATTCCTTTTATTCTGACTGAGATTAATTTTAAAATCAATTATAGATAGGGGAATCCCTCTATCGCTGTTATTGGTTCCGGACATAGCTGTGAACAAATTAATTTCCGCTAAGTAGCAATCATTAATTATAAATAGCTAGATGCTGAACAGCTTGATCCGATTGTTTACTTTTTTTCTTTCTTTTTTTTCCTATCTCATCTCATGACTAAATTGTACCTTACTAATGATACTTTTAGTCTATTTAAGCATTTTTATGTTGAGGGCAAACCTTTTGCAGAATTTGTTTGCCCAATTGTGTGAGTGTGAATGTTGTCTGTCTGTGGCCCTGCAATGAGGGGCGAGTTTGTCCAGGGTGTACCCTGCCTTCCGCCCAAATGCAGCAGAGATAGTCTCCAGCATCCCCGCGACCCAGACAGGGACAAGCGGTATAAAATGGATAAATGTTTTAAAAACCAAAATTTGCGATGCGGTGAAGCCACATTATATGAAGTGGGGGGCGACTTTATAGAGCAGGGATTCTCAAACTGTGGTAGGTGTACCACGAGTACAATCCTTCTCAAATAGTGGGGCGGGCCACCCTGACTTCAGGGAACCTGCCTATTTTGCCGTACCAGAATATGATGAAGCGTATGTAGCATTTGGCTTCACTGTAACCACGGTGGGAGACGAGGAAAGACCGGTGTATTGTTTCCTTTTAATGCGAATAAGCTTACAATGTTATGCAGAGGTATAGTTATAACAATTTTATAGACAAATAATACTATTAATAGTCACAGTGAAGAATGGGGGGGGGGCACAAAATATTTTCTTCTCCCTAGGAGGGTGTGACAAAATATTTGAGAAGTACTGCACTAGAAGTACATGAGCTCCATCTAGTGCTATGCCAAATATTTTAATCCTTATTAAAGTACAGTGTTTTGTTTTCCTCTAGTCAAACACAGTCTTCAATAATGTTACAGCGTCCAAAAATACTAAATATACTTGTAATTAAGCCTCTGCCTTGTTTTGAATGAATACTTATGCCTACTACGCTACTGTATTTTATTATGGTGGTACTTTGAGAGCCAAGTTTTTTTCTGAGGTAGTATTGTAGGTAAGTTTGAGAACCACTGGTATAGTGGATGAACTCCAAAACTTTTGCCAAAGTTTTAAATTTGATGGAGCTGCTTTGCCAGCTTTGAGCGAGCTCTCACTCACACTATGTTGCATGGACGTTGGATGGTCATGTGACTTAAGAGAAGGGCGCCTCAGATGTTCCCAAAGTGAAAAAGGAAGTGAAAGTTGTCACGTTTCCTCTCAACACATGACTGGACTTGGTGTCCGCTGGCGTGACCTCTTGACATGTCAGCGTGCTCCTCGCAGCTCACATGTCAGGTAAGAGTGTCTCTTCCTAGCTGACTTACCTGGCTTCAAACTTCCAATTTTGTGCGCGTGTGTGTCAGGCTTCCTCTGACGATGAAGACAGGAGGATGAAGAGGAGGGAGAAGAACAGAAGTGCTGCGCAGAAAAGGAGCAAGAGACAAACACAAAGAGCTGACATGTTGCACCAGGTGTGTACTGATTGGAAATGATCTAGGAATCAAGGCGATGTAATGCTCACCTGTGTCTTGCAGGCGTGTGAGCAGCTTCAGCAGAGGAACACAACTCTGAGGCAGGAGGCACGTACACACACACACACACACAATATAAATGACATGAATGTAGTTGTGCAGGACTTGAAGGATTAAAAGAGGAATGCTTACAGATAGTGTCTCTGCGCGAGGAACAACGTATGCTGACTGAAGCTTTGGGGGCCCATGAGCCTGTCTGTCCCACCATGCACTGCCTGCAAGATGACGTCATCATGTCCTGCGTCCTCTGAATCCTTGTTACCTCAGCTGCTTCCTCCGAAAACCCCGTATAGATCATTAATGTTATGTTATGCACTCTATTTATGCTTGGTAACCACACCTTTTTGAAGGGAATCTGTAGGAATTCGTAAGGTTGACCTTTGGCTTTAGTGATGTTACATACATAACATTGTTGTAACTCCGGGGGTGACAATCAAAAACGTTGAAAGAGCCGTATTGGACCAAGAATACAAAAAACAAATCTGTCTGGAGCCGCAAAAAATTAAAAGCCGTATATAAGTCTTATAATGAAGGCAATACATGACGTGTCTATATTAGCTATAATAGCCTACTATCAAAATGACTATGTGTCGCAGGCTGAAGCAGATCTTCATTGACAGAAATGTTGAAATATAATATTTATTCTACACATTTTTACAACATTGGAAAACATTAGTAAATCAGAGGCTACTTAGAAGGTGAGAACTCCTGGAAATTATCAATCAATGTTTATTTATATAGCCCTAAATCACAAGTGTCTCAAAAGGCTGCACAAGCCACAACAACATCCTACATAAGGGTAAGGAAAACTCACCCCAGCGGGACGTCGATGTGAATGACTATGAGAAACCTTGGAGAGGACCGCATATGTGGGGAACCTCCCCACCCCCCTCTAGGGAAGACCGAAAGCAATGTATGTCGAGTATGTCTGACATAATATTGTGAAAGTCCAGTCCATAGTGGATCCAACATATCAGCGAAAGTCCAGTCCACAGTGGATCCAACATAATAGTGAGAGTCCAGTCCATAGTGGGGCCAGCAGGAAACCATCCCGAGCGGAGACGGGTCAGCAGCGCAGAGATGTTCCCAACCGATACACAGGCGAGCAGTCCACCCCGGGTCCTGACTCTGGACAGCCAGCACTTCATCCATGGCCACCAGACCTGTGTAACTCCCCCTCCACAAGGGAGAGGGGGGCAGAGGAGAAAAGAAAAGAAACGGCAGATCAACTGATCTAAAAAAGAGGGTCTATTTAAAGGCTAGAGTATACAAATGAGTTTTAAGATGGGACTTAAATGCTTCTATTGAGGTAGCATCTCTAACTGTTACCGGGAGGGCATTCCAGAGTACTGGAGCCCGTATAGAAAACGCTCTATAGCCCGCAGACTTTTTTGGGCTCTGGGAATCACTAATAAGCCAGAGTTCTTTGAATGCTGATTTCTTGCCGGGACATATGGTACAATACAATCGGCAAGATAGGCTGGAGCTAGACCGTGTAGTATTTTATACGTAAGTAGTAAAACCTTAAAGTCACATCTTAAGTGCACAGGAAGCCAGTGCAGGTGAGCCAGTATAGGCGTAATATGATCAAACTTTCTTGTTCTTGTTAAAAGTCTAGCAGCCGCATTTTGTACCAACTGTAATATTTTAATGCTAGACATAGGGAGACCCAAAAATAATACGCTACAGTAATCGAGACGAGACGTAACGAACGCATGAATAATGATCTCAGCGTTGCTAGTGGACAAAATTAGATGAATTTTAGCGATATTACGGCTCAGATAAGCCAAAGGTATAGATGTGTGTGTCCAAGTTAAAGGAAACGGCAGGCTGTCTTCTTTTAATAGATTTAGTGCAATCTTTGGCAAGCTAGGTAATGTTTGCTGTGGTCTGGCACAACATGGCACACAAACAACTATCTGAATATAGCCAATATTACATACAGATAATGTGTCATGAGACATGCAGAACTAAAATATATACAAAGAGCATAAAAGTAAAGAATATTAAATGAGCTCAAATATACCTACAAATGAGGCATAATGATGCAATATGTACTACATACAGCTAGCCTAAATAGCATGTTAGCGTCGATTAGCTTGCAGTCATGGAGTGACCAAATATGCCTGATAAGTACTCCAGCAAATCAATAAAATCAACAAAGCTCACCTTTGCGCATTCATGCACAGCATAAAACATTTGATGAACAAAATGAGACAAAGAAGCAGTTGCATAAAACACGTCTTTCTGTGGCAGCATCGGAGAAAGTTGTACATGTAAACAAACTACGATGAGTTCAAGGATCGCTGAAATTAGTAGGACACAACGGTGCTTGCCAAATATCTCATCAGTGAAGCATGTATAACATAAACAGTGGGATTTCTAACAATTAGGAAGGTTTGGGTCATGTTTGTTCTACAGAAAATATATTAAAGCAAAAAATATATTTTATATATACATAATGTTTTTCTTCATCTGTTTCCATTTTCACACATCTCTGAAAGAGTTTTAGGGAGCCACTAGGGCGGCGCTAAAGAGCTTATCTTTCTAATATTAGACTCATTCATTATATATAACATTTATTAAATAGATTAAAAATGAGCTTTAATGGTACGTTTTTGGAAATGATGCAGTCCGCCTATAGAAGCGTCATGAGAGGGTCACATGACACGCACTCCCAAATGTTTTCTTTCCTAAACGTCACTTTACGACCTGATTAGTTCAAGCAATATACATTATGATACGTTTTGTAACACTTTTGGTGTCATGTGACTTCCAACGTGTCACAAATAAACGCAAGCAACTCCGCTGTGACTTTCTATGTAGTACAGAATTGAACCGCGAGAGGCCGCGAGTCACGCACACCGCGCTGTGTTGAAGACGTCATGAGACAGCGTCCTCTAGCGGTGGCACCATTATCTTCAGTAAAGTATTAATATTGTAAATGTTTTATTAGTTAAGTTATTTTTTTGCAATGCATTAATGTGGACTTTTATTTTCAAATAAACCAGATTAGTTAAAGACTTCAGATAACGTTTGATTGACACTTTTACGGTCAATGTACATATCCTACCAATTCAGTCCTACACTGTTCCAATGTCCATTTCTCTGATGATGCAATTGTTGATGACTGAAGTGTTGATATCAACCTAACCTCTCCACATCCCACACCCCGGATTGTAAATAATTCAATGTATATACTGATGATTATCTTGTGTGATGACTGTATTATGATGATAGTATATATCTGTATTATGACTTAAATAAGTTGAAAAACTTATTCGGGTGTTACAATTTAGTCGATTGTACGGAATATGTACTTCACTGTGCAATCTACTAATAAAAGTTTCAATCAAACATGTTTCCATAGCAACCACACGGCATCAACACAGGCTCTGTCCTGAGTCACGTTGTGCAATGACGCAGCCGTACTTCCGCTTTGCTTGTTCTTCTTCTCGTTCTGCATAAACAGTTAAACTTGCATTTAAAAAAAACAAAACAGGAAGAATTAATTCACGAGTCTAGAGAAATACATTGGTAGGAAAATATTCAAGTCGCGTTGACACAAATTATATCATCATGCTCATCTCTTCTAACACAACCTTTATTTTGAAAGGTCACTGTATGTCGTGATCTAAGGAAGCTTCTATAGAACATTTTAGAAACTCTGGTCAGCAACATAACTTAGCTGTCATTTCAACTTCCTCTTTGTGTGTCGATTACTTGACGTTTGACCTCCACACACACAAAGCTGCAGGTCATATGGCGTGACAGTCAAGTTGCATCAGGCTTCTTTGCCGACCGGTGACTGAGTTGCATCATCGTCTTGCACAACACAGCATGACGAGGCAGTGTGTGTCTGCGTGCGCGCGCATCTCTGTGTGTGTGTGGCGCTTTCAGGAAGAAAACACTGCTTGCTCACTCTGAAATCAAACACACACTCACTGGACACTTGATTAGGTACACGCCCAGTGAATGATCGATACTGTCATATAGTTGTACAATATTAGCAGCAAAGTTCAGTTAAGCAGTAAAAAAAATCTAACAATGTATTAAACTACAGTTTTAAATAACGGAAAATGTGTTTAATGGCTGATAAATATTGCTGTGCGGGGGTAATTATGTACTAATTACTAAAATGGCAGTGCAAATTTCAGATTTTCCAATGTTGACTTTTGATAAATATATGAAGTGGCGACTTGTCAAGGGTGTACCCCGCCTTCCGTCCGAATGCAGCTGAGATATGTTCCAGCACCCTCCCGCGATCCCAAAAGGGACAAGCGGTAGAAAATGGATCATTAATTTTAAAAGTCAAGGCAAAAAAAGTTTTTACTGGTTTGTTTCCTGCGCACTGTCACCTCCTAATGACACTAAGGTCGAAACGTCAGCTTTCCTCCACAGAGAAATATCACAATTCTGGTTAAATATTTATTAACTAGTTTTGGAGTATCATTTATATGGACCATTCGCTTGTGGTAACTCTTCAAACTTCCATTTGTCTTTTTTGATGTAACACATTTTGAACTACTCAAAATGAATTTAAGTCCATCTCAAACTACTTGACTTTGTTTTAGTACAATGTTCCAAAGGGGAGGATGACGAATTTGAGCAACAGGGCTGAAAGTAACAGGAGTTAATTTTTAGCATATAATTAGTAAATACATTAAATTAGCCACACGGTAATAATGCTAATGTAATAGTGGGCCTAATATATTGGTTAAAGTTAAGTTAAAGTTCCAACGATAGTCACACACACACTAGGTGTGGTGAAATTATGCGCTGCGTTTGACCCATCCCCATGTTCACCCCCTGGGAGGTGAGGGGAGCAGTGAGCAGCAGCGGTGGCCGCGCCCGGGAATCATTTTGGTGATTTAACCCCCAATTCCAACCCTTGATGCTGAGTGCCAAGCAGGGAGGTAATGGGTCCCAGTTTTATAGTCTTTGGTATGACTCGTTATACTTGTACAGCGCTTTTCTACCTTCAAGGTACTCAAAGCGCTTTGACAGTATTTAGGTAACAGGACTGTACTGGGATTTGAACCCGCAATCATAGTTGAAATATGATGGAATATACATACAGATAAATTGAGTAACTTTTGTTCTTCACAGAGAACGTGAATTGATGCAACTTCCTGTGGACCATGTGACTTGTTCCACATATTTCAAAGGAGGTAACAGGACTGAGTGAAAAGCCAGGAACACCACTTTTAACTTAAAAAGAAAAATCGTTGGGATAAGAAATACCACAAATAATGTTATTATAGCCTGTTTGTTGTAATATGAAGACAACAGTAAATCATGTTGCAATTTTTTAACAACATTTTATTCAGTAAAGTTGAAAAAAAAAAAGAGAAATGAAAATAAAATAGCGTACACACTGGTCTCTGGTAACAGTGTTGACTTGCTACATGTTGTTAAACAGTCACATGAATACAAGAAACAAACATACAGACGCCCGCATCTCTCACACGCACACACTTTGGAACTCTTTAATAGTTTATTGATAGTAAGGAAGGAAGAGCATCCATCATCCTCACTGCCTGAGGTGTGCTAACATCAAACCAGCCAATGAAGCCTCGCTCATAAACAACAACTTCAAGTGAAAAATATTTGTGTAGTGTTACACACACAACTTGTGAGTTCACACCTGACACACACACGTGTCGCAGACATGAGGGAAGACCTCGTTGCCTTCAAGTCCGTGGAGAATCACGCGTCAAACGACATGACAGGTAAGGTCCTGAGTGGTTAGCGTTAGCATTAGCAGCATGTTCAGTAGTTATGGAATAAATTCAACTTTCATCTTCTTGTTTGTGCCTTAGTGAGCAAGAAGTGGCAGAAAAGTCAGCGCCAACTAGCGGACAGGAGATGCCTCTTCTCCTTGGACCTGGCAGGAAGCACAAAGTCCAGTTTGTGATGCATGCGAAGGTCCGTCCAATCAGCAGCTTGGGATTGTCGGCGCGGGCATCATCTTCCTGCGCCTTCGTAGTAGCTTTGAGCGCCTCTCAGTTCTCTGAGGGGCTTCTAGAAGAGTCCGCTCATATGGAGCTCGAACACTGAATGTGGTCCAGGCTGAGCATGGCGGCGTCCGGGGGCGAGCTGTGCAGGTGTTGCATTTGTAATGTGCTCTCCTTGATGTGCTGGATGAACAAGTTCCTCTCGTCCTCGGGGGTCTGCCCCTGCTGCGCCCTGACGATACAGGTGGGCCGGTGCAGGTTGAGCATGTAGACCAGCTGCTGCTTCTGCTGCTTCAGAGCTTCAATCTGAGCCTTCAGCTCGGCGTTGACGCTCTCCAGCTTTTCAGACTCCTGCCAGAGCAACAATATGAAGGTCAGAGGTCACGCTAATTGAGCCCAAGAAGGTAGAGTAAGGTCTACAAACCTTTTGCAAACATTCCGTCTTCTCCTTCTTCTTGTTGCGACACTTGGCGGCGGCGATCTTGTTCCTATCTCTCCTTCTCTTCCTCCTGTCCGTTTCCTCACCAGTCAGCTGCCAAAGGTCAAAGTTCACGTTTAGACAACAGCAGCGAGACAGCGACAACGACAATGAGAAGCAACTAGCGACTTACCACTCGCTTTCCGCCGCCGCAAGGGAGGTCCGAGCTGGAGCTGGCGCCGTCGGAGCTGACGTCGGCGCTGAGGCCGCCGCACAGACGCTTGGTCTGGATGGCGAGGCGGAGCTCGTCCTTTGCCACGGTACTCTGAAAATTGGCAAAGTCTTCCAGCGTGAGCGAGCCTGGCGGCGACAGGCAGGGGACGAGGGCAGAGCAACTGATGTCAGCGAGCGTTGGCCCCGAGTGCTGCAGCATCATCCTGGAAACAACACGTGACCACACCCCCAAATTATTATTAAGATCACCAATTTTCAAACCTAAACGCCAACTTTTGATGACTCTGACAATAATTATTATCATTATTCATTCAGGCTACATAACTACAAACTATGTATGGAATGTAACATTCTTCACGTTATGTTGATGACAGAAGTGTTGATACCAACCAAACCTAACCCCACTCCATATCCCACACCCCGGATTGTAAATAATGTAAATAATTCAATGTATATACTCTGAGGATTATCTTGTGTGATGATTGTATTATGATGTTAGTATATATTTGATAGTATATATCTGTATCATGAATCAATTTAAGTGGACCCCGACTTAAACAAGTTGAAAAACTTATTCGGGTGTTACCATTTAGTGGTCAATTGTACGGAATATGTACTTCACTGTGCAATCTACTAATAAAAGTCTCAATCAATCAATTACAGTTTGTAGTTATCTAGTCTATAATAGTGGTACTAATAGTTACATTCAATGTAACCATTAGTACTATTATATTCATGGGCTTACATTTGTGTAACAGTTAAACACAAAATAAATAGCAAATGAATCAATGGACATGTTAAATATAACATTTTTAAAAGTTACTAAAGCTAGAATCACTTGAATCGTTACTTGAGTTGTTTGTATCACTTCAGTTCAAACAAAAAAGGCGACACTTGAATGAAGTAAAAAACGACATATTGTTTTGTTGTGAGTTAGTTCGGTAGAAAAAAGTAGAAAGTATAAAATGTTTGGAGTTAAAGTTCTTACCTGTGAGGTGACAGAATACAAGCGAATGCGTTTTTCTTTTTTGAAGCGTAGAAGAAGAGGTGTCCTTTTTTTTTTAAAGCGTAGAAGAAGAGTTCTTTTTTTTTTTAAAGCGTAGAAGAAGACGCCTCGAGGAATCTGCCCGTACTACTGCTTTAGTGTTAAGTGGCGCGTGTGACCGCTGGGTTGCATCACGCGCGCTTATAAGCGAAGCGGCCACTGGGTGGGCGGGGCTTCGTGACGTATTTTTGGAGGGCCGGGTTAGGGTGACGTCATCCTATTTTTAGAAGACCAGTAGTGCTATGATGCAATGCACCCTCCTTTCCTCTTTTCTACAACTAACACCCCAACTTTATTTTATGATTTTTTTCTCTTACAAAATGACATCTTTATTCAAGCAATGTTAAAATGTTATTCTTCATATTCATATTTATAATGTTCTAATGTTGACTTGTGCTCGGGTTTCCAATCACAGGATGAAGATTCCAGATGTTCTTCACCTTTATTCGTTGATTTATTCCTGGCCTGCATTATTATGGGATGTCGCTCAGTGTGACTTAGCACTAAAAACGACAGAAGAAGAGTCCAGAAGGACAACAAGCATTACAAAATGTTCTAAGCGTTGTCATGTGACAGGATGGCATGACACTTATTGTGAAAAACTAATATTACAGTGACCAGAGCCTAAAAAGAGGTTTTTAATTGAGAGGAAGAGCTGACAGATGTCCCATGTGTGGTGTCGTGTCATCTGGAAGCTTCCAGAAGGTGCACTTTAAACAACACACACTTTGTTTTGCTGAGGAATGTGGATTTGTTTCTCCTATTCATGCAAACTTCTGAAGAAAACCTCAGCAGTGTGAACGTGTGAGAGGATGGAGTTTCCCTGCAGGAATTCCACTGGCACCAGGAACATGGTCAGGAAAAGAAAGTGACACGCTTTTCATCATTGTGATAATAGACACCCAACAAAGTGTGTGTGTGTTTGTGCTAATAATACACACTGATAGTATGCTCCTGAATTAGCAGCAGTATCACACTCACACAAATACACAAAAACACATGTCGTCACACACAGGCTAAATTTCAAAATGGACTAAAGTCTCTGTGCTGACGTGTAAGAACCATGACAATGTGGTCACATATTACTATTATTGCTACTAATCTTTTACTGTGAAAGTCAATCTGTTTCCATTTATTTATACATTGCCCCATAAGAAATAATCTGTTCCGGAGTCAAACTGTCCCCGTCACAAAAGCACAACACATTTTGAAACTATGAAAGATGCTAAAATAATCCAAAGTATTTCAGTATGTGCTAAGATAACATCTTCGCTTTGTGTTTTAGCTGACAAAGGACATTAGTTGCATATCTAACAATTTATTTCATAATCCATCCATCCATCTTCTTCCGCTTATCCGAGGTCGGTTCGCGGGGGCAGCAGCCTAAGCAGGGAAGCCAAGACTTCCCTCTCCCCAGCCACTATGTCCAGCTCCTCCCGGGGGATCCCGAGGCGTTCCCAGGCCAGCCGGGAGACATAGTCTTCCCAACGTGTTCTGGGTCTTCCCCGTGGCCTCCTACCGGTCGGACGTGCCCGAAACACCTCCCTAGGGAGGCGTTCGGGTGGCATCCTGACCAGATGCCCGAATCACCTCATCTGGCTTCTCTTAATAATGTGTTTTAATTTTTATAGAAAGAAAAACCAAACCGTGTGTCGCACTTTGAACACTCGTGTTAATTTTGTTGACTAAAAAAAGTTTGTCTTAGTTATCGACGCGTCAACGGCCTATTTTGCATTGACTAAAATAGGACGATAACAAGTCAAAACAAATGCACGTTGACGAAAACCCTGACGAAATTAATTCACAATTTACTCACCGAATAAAAATGAAACGAAAATAATTGACAGAGACGAAATCCAATCATACTTAGTTTTGTCTTTAGGTGGGTGGAACAAGTTAGGAATCTATCCAATCACAGTAGCATGCAGGAGAGGGGCGGGGGTAAATCACAGTAAAGATCCAATCATCATCAACCGTAATTAGAATATATTTGATTTGTACACACTTCTCATTTAAATACATCTTAAAGCTCTACTGTACAAACAAATGTGTACAGTACAACAATAAAAGATTAGATATAAAACAGATAAAACACTAAGACCAAAACACTTCAGTGAAACATAACACACACCAGACATGCAAAATAGTATTTTTAACAGTGTTTATTTATTTTAGTTATGTTTAAAAAAGGTTTTGAGCACATTCCACAATAATAATAAAAACCGTGATAATTTTGGTCACAATAACGTGATATGAAATCCTTATATTTGAACGATCCCCACCTACTACCAACCTCGTCACGTCCGTTGTGTCCTTGAGCAAGACACTTCACCCTTGCTCCTGATGGGTCATGGTTAGGGCCTTGCATGGCAGCTCCCGCCATCAATGTGTGACTGTATGTAAATGGATGAATGTGGAAATAGTGTCAAAGCGCTTTGAGTACCTTGAAGGTAGAAAAGCGCTATACAACTATAACCCATTTCATATCGTTACATCCCTAATCTGTATTGTTACACACATCATTACAATATGTCTTCTACCACTGGAAGAAAGAAAAGACATATGGTCACACTTTACCTTTGCAAGGTAGACAACAAGACACATAAACCCTGTGGCTCCATTTCTCTGGTAAAAATACAACCAACTTGAAGCGTTTTCTGCAGGCTAATCATCAGGACATCCACACAACAGTAAGTAGGCCTTAACTAATATTTCCAAATGACTCTTACTGTACTATCAAAGACAGCAGAGAAGGAGCAAGACTGCTTACTCTACCACTACTTTTGTTCTACGCATAGGTGAGCTTGCCTGCCAATCTAAAATAAAACTAGTTTGTTTCTTCATGTGACCATTTTAGTCATGTACTATTCAACATTTGAAAAAAAAAAGCTAAATATCCGCTAAAACAATTACACACAATAAGCTTTATTGCAAAATGTACTCTCGGAGTGCAAGTCTTGCTCTGCAATAATAATGAATAAAGGTGCTTTCAAGACAGCTTCAAAGATGCGTTGTCAGCTGTACTTTATATTTTAGTCAACAAAATTTACTGTCATTTTGGACAAAAACTGGACTAAAACTGAATAATGTAGATGACAAACTAAAATACATTTTTTTTTAAAAACTATAACTAAAAGTAAATTAAAAACAGCTGTCAAAATTAGCACTGCTGAACACCCACGTTTTAAAGAAACCGTGTTGAACATAAGTTAAACTGGGTGACCTTTGAAAATGTTTAAGTTTCGCTATGATGATGCCTCCACTTTCTGTTCTGACGTCCAGATAGGACAGAAAGAAAAATGAAAGTTTGCTGTCAGCGCTTATTGACACATGTAGATTTGTTGAAGATCTTGAACAACACAAAAATGTTTGGTCAGTGCTACCATGGCAACACAGCAGTAGAACCAAGATGCAGCTGATGTTTTCTCCAAAACATGAACACATTTCTATCGAAAACGATCTAGAAGCAACATGCAACACATAAAACACTGAGTAGAGCACAGAACTTATGGAGTAGAAGACAAATAATAGAACATAGTACAGTAGTACCCTTAGAATAGAACACAAAAGAGTAGCAAACATAGTTCTCGTATAGATAGAATCAGAATCAGAATCGGAAGTACTTTATTAAGCCCCAAGGGGAAATTAAGATTTTCAGCACAATCCCATTCAAGAGCAGACAAACATTACAGAGAGACAGAACAGGATTGCTGACGGGTCTGCCAACTTCAGGCACCCCTTACGAAAAGGGTGAGAAACAGGTAAACGCTGGGGGTAGGAGAAAAAAAATTCAGTCTAAGGCTGGGCCCCTGGAGAGGGGGTCCAGACTGAGGCCAAGAATAAAACCCTCATAGCCATAGCACAAATAAGCATGTGTGTAAGAGGGAAACATCACACTTCAAAGAACACAAAGGACATTACAGACATTAAAAGAGCAGAGCTGATGCAACCCACCTTTTCTACATACAGCTACTAAAGTAAAAACCAAAAAAAAAAACATATACACTGTGGTAGCCTCTGCGGTGTTCCACGCCATCGTCTGCTGGGGTGGAGGGAGCATGACCCGACACAGGAGCAAACCCAACAAAGCAACCAAGAGAGCTGACTCCACCCTCGGCCGCCCACTAACTCTCAGCCATTAGACAGAGTATAACCCATAGAATAGAACACAAAGAGTAGAACACATAACACTCAAAGTAGAAAACAGAGTAGAACCGATAGAACTTAGAGTAGAACACGTTTTACTTTTGTAGCTGTATGTAGAACTGGTGGCGCTGAAGTGGCAGCTGATTGTATCAACTCTGTGCTCTTTTATGTCCTAATGTTTCTCTCGTTTTCATGGGTTTTTATCATTTTTTGTGGACTTTTTGTATCTGCACTGTAACTACATAATTTCCCCGTTGTGGGATGAATAAAGTCTATCTTAACACATAGTATAGCACACATACAACATAAGAGAGAGTATAGAACACACACAGTAGAAAGCATGGAATAAAACAAAAATAGAACACAGAGTAGAACACGTAGAGCACATAGAATAGAACACATGCTGTAGCTTTAGAACACGGAGTACACCATATAGAATAAAATACATACAATAGAACACAAAGTAGAACATATAGACTAAAATACACTAAATAACACTTAAAACAAAACATAGATTAGAACACAGAATATAACACAGAGTAGTAAATAGAGTAGAACATAGATTTGGAACATGTAAAATACAACAGGGACAAGCAGTAGAAAATGGATGGATGAATGGACATAGAATAGAACACAGGGTAGTACATAGCGTAGAACAAAGAATAGAACACATAGTACACAGAATACAACAAAGAATAGAATACAGAGTGGAACACAGGCTGTAACACAGTAGAACATAATGTGGAACACAGAATAGTACACATAGCACAAAGAGTGGAACATAGTTAAACATATAGAGTGGAAGACAAAGAAAATAGATTTTAGTTATTAAAAATGTATATTCAGCCTCTTCATAAATTCATGTAAGATGATGTCATCTCTTCCGGGAAGTGTTGGCGCTTCCTCTCTCTCTCCTCATCTTCCTCGTCGCAGGGAATCCGGGAAATGCCCCCTCCCCGCCCTCATCTCTCTCTCCTTTCCTCGACTAGCCCCCTCCACACACGCACACATTTCTCCTCATCATTCAGTGATCTTCCGGTAAGCGAGGCAGCTTGCCGGTTGAACGCTTCCGAGAAGACCAGTTTCGCTGCTGTGGGTCACATGATCACCTCATCGTGACATCATCTCAGTCAGAGATTGTAATCTTGAAAGAAAAACACAATTATCTGCAAACAAGTGATTATGTGTCGTTCAAAATCGAGCACACTTGTCTTTGCAGAAATGTGTACCTAATGAATTGTAGCTGACTCAGCGGTGATATGTGTGCGAATTAGAATGTCAATTAAGGTGAGTCATGCTAATTAGTGGCAGTAATCAGACCATGTGACATCATGAAGAGTGTGACAAGTTTCACGCTGAGTCGCCTCCTGAAATGCAGCAGTGCCCCACAGGAAGTGGTCGAGATCAAGCTTACGGGAAGAAACAAACATAACTTTCAACTGGACTTCTGGTGACTTGTGAAGTTTCTACCACAATGACATCATCATGTGCCATGACAGTGAAAGAGGGATTTTTTTCAACATGACCTTTCACCCTGTGCAGCGCCCAGAGAGTGGTCATAGATTTTTTTGGGACATTTTCATCTGCGTTAGCAGAAGTAAACGTTTCTGACATGTAGGTCCAATGTCATCACTTTTAAGAAACAATTATCTTCTAGTAAACAAGTAGGACCGGACTCTCACATTATTAATTGTATCCACTCGGCATCCATTGCACCGGTCACCCAGATCCCTTCCAAGGTTTCCCGTTGTTCCCATTGGATTGAGTTTTTTCTTGCCCTGATGTGGGATCTAAACCGAGGATGTCGTTGTGCAGCCCTTTGAGGCATTTGTGATTAAGGGCTATATAAGTAAACTTTGATTGATTGATTGCTGATAGTAAAGGTCAAACAACATATTATAAAGGGGATGCTGTTCACTCCAGTCCTGTTGGTGGCAGTAATAAGTGGCAGCAGAGTACAGTGCTAGTAAAAAAACACACACACACATATATATATATATATATATATATATATATATATATATATATATATATATATATATATATATATATATATATATATATGCGATACATATGTACAATATGTATATGTGTGTTTTATATGTAATTTATATCATATTATATACCGTATGTATTTATATATGATACAAATTATATTAACATACATATAGATATATAACATAAAAATAGCACAAAAAAAGAAAGAACAAAGGCCTGTAAAAGCAAAGAGTGTTTAAAAAGCAAACGGTGATGAAATGAAGGTGGATGTCTTTTCTTAAACATCACGGCGTGGCTTGCCGTAAATGACGGCTGCTCACAAAGATGTCACATGACGTTAATGAAAGCAAAGTTATAAGCGGGCCTTGGGCCCAAAACGCTAGGCAAACGCAAGCAGAGGAAAACAAAAACTAAACTGCAGCGCGGACTTGTTCTCACATGCTAGCTACATCGCTACTTTTGATGTCGTGCGCCAAGATGTCTCCTACACTTTTTTTTTTAAATGTTGCATAATCATGAACCAAAAACTACTTTTAACCCCTTTAACCCACGACAAGTCTTTACTAGCTCTATCCTTAGCAAACTAATTCACAACATAAACTAACTCACAACATAAGCTACCTTGAAAAAAGCAAAGTCAAAACGTAAACTAATACACAAAACAATCTAACTCAACACAAAGTAACTTCACATAAACTACATCTAAACACAAACTAACTCAACAAAAACTATCTCGCAACACAAACTAACCCACAACATAAACTAATTCACAACACAAACTAATTCACAAAGCAAACTAATTTAACACTAACAAAAATACACTTGAATCTCACTCAACAGAAACTAACTCTTAACATTTAAGGGCTGATTACGCAACATAATTTAAAGTTAAAGTTAATGTTAAAGTACCAATGATTGTCACACACACACTAGGTGTGGCGAAATTATTCCCTGCATTTGACTCATCACCCTTGATCACCCCCTGGGAGGTGAGGAAAGCAGTGGGCAGCAGCGGTGGCCGCGCCCGGGAATCATTTTTGGTGATTTAACCCCTAATTCCAACCCTTGATGCTGAGTGCCAAGCAGGGAGGTAATGGGTCCCATTTTTATAGTCTTTGGTATGACTCGGCCGGGGTTTGAACTCACAACCTACCGATCTCAGGGCGGACACTCTAACCACTAAGCCACTGAGTAGGTATTGCTATTATATAATGATGTACAACAATGACGACATAACATGACTTTTAAAAAAATCTCGTCCTATATTTGACGCTCAACTACTTCCACATTTCTTCATCTAAATGTTTCACTATGAATATGTTGAGCTCACTCTCCATAATTATGAATGTTCTGCAAAAACAATTTGCTTTTAAAATTATGGATTCTTTTTTTGCAGGTTCTATGTACTCATATTGCTCAATTAATTAATTCAAAGCATTCCAACGTGAAAATATAGTTCCAAAAACTGATTAACAATACATATCTTTCCAAACATATTAAAAACATGAACTCATTACACACATTAAAAAGAACGTTCCAAACATTCTCTGTACAGCCTTTAGAGACTGAGCTTCAGCTCGTCACACAAAAGTATTTTTTGCTGATGTTTAGGAAGCTGACGTAAGTGAAAAAGGGGTTCGGATCAGAACTCGCCTTGATAGCATCGAGGAGCAGAAACAAGGTTGCGCCACATCTGAAAATAAGAAAACAATTTTATGGACTTAAAGCTTCCTTGCTCTGCACTTGAACTTTTATGTGGAAGATTAATGGTCTTCCAGCATGTACAAGTGAAACTCAAAAACTTTGAATATTGTGCAAATATTTGTTTAGTTCAGCAATTAGATGTACAAGGTGAAACTAAAATATGACATAGGCTCATACTACGCAACTCAAGATATTTAAGGCTTTCTCTTGATATAATTTTCATGATTACGACTTACAGTTTATGAAAACCGTGAATTGAAAATCTCAGAAAATTTGGGGATTTCAAAAACTGTAAGCCATGACCATAAAAATGGTTAAAACAATAGGCTTGACAAATGTCACTTTGTATGTAATGACTTTATATCACATATTGGTTTCACATTTGAAGTTGAACTCCTGACTAAAATTACCTTTTTCACCATATTAAACATTTTTGAGATTGACCAGTAAAATGCTGTTGGGATAATTCCCGCCCACCTCCCCGAGTCCCATCAAGATGTCTTTGAGAAAGATGTCAAAGTTTTCCTGATGCTTTGTCATCGGTGAATACCCTCAGCAATAAAACAATGAGACAGAAAAAAAGTCCCACACATCGTCACGGTGAAGTTCACACATTCCTCAGTCGACAATGTCGTCTCTGAGGCGGGAATGAAGGCGGACAGGTTTGGGAGGTTTTTTTTTTAGCTTTTACCTGACATTAAACGTGACATTTGACATCTAAAGAAGCCAAAATGAGGACAATGAGGCCTTCACTTGCAACCACAACATCTTTTAACACCTTCACGTTCAGTCACCAAACACACTATGATTGTTGCTTTTAAATAACGTAATCCATCCATCCATCGATTTTCGACCGCTAATTCCCATCGGGGTCGCGGGGGGCACTGGAGCCTATCATTACTTGTAAATACTGTATGCTGTTATAAGTAACATAATCATTAAATGTAAACACCTTGTTAAGTAATTATAATCATTACTTGTAAATACTGTATGTTGTTTTAAGTAACAATCATTAAATGTAAACACGTTGTTAAGTAATTATAATCAATAGATGTAAATACTGTATGTTGTTCAAACAGTCATTAACACGTTAATTAGAATAATTAAATGTAAATACTATATGTTGTTTTCAGTAACATGATCATTAAGTATAAACACGTTGTTTAGTAATTATAATCATTAAATCTAAATACTCTACTGTATGTTGTTTTAAGTAACAAAATCATTAAATGTAAACATTCAGTGACATAATCATTAAATGTAAATGTTGTTTTAGGTAACATAATCATTAAATGTAATTACTTAGTAACATCTTTTTTAATTTCCATGTGTAAATGAGTTTTAGGTAAGTTCCTGTCTTCTTTGCGTTACAGCATCATGCCCTCATTCCAACATGCTGTTTATGTTTACGTGCCTGTTGCTGCGGCGACGGCACCGTCACTCCCTGTGGACTTTCACCCGGAAAGCTGAGGATCTAAGGGAGGGGCCAAGAGGGGAACCCTCTGGAGTGGGCCAAATTCCATTATGAAGACTTTCACACCCCACTAAAAATAATTGAATTTGGAATTACAGGATATTGTTGAATAAATTGGTTTAAAAAGTTCAATTTGCCGCCATAAAATTTGACATTTTGTTGATCAAGCACACAAATTATAAACGTGACTTTACAAGTTCAATGACCCCACTTCACCTTTGAACAGACAACAGAGGACAGAATGGGAAAGTTTACCAGGATTCCCAGGCCGCGCCGAGCTGGGCTATCATGCCGCCACACCCCCGGGTGTGTTATTTTTAGCTCCTGTGTAAACATAGACACATCTACACTACGTGTTTGTAGCAACAGTGACGTGGCAAGTTCAAAATAGAACACGCGTGACGTAAAAAGCGACAACTGCGTGATAACATTATTACAGTTACCATTACATCTCTTTATTCAAGAAAAGAACAATTAAACTAGCTTGATGGTGACGCATCTGTGGTTTCAAAGTCTTGTGAGCCACCTGTTGATGACGACTCAGCACTTTCCTCCACACGTCTCATGACCATACTTGCCAACCTTGAGACCTCCGAATTCGGGAGATGGAGGGGTGGGGAGAGGGGGAGTGGCGGGGGGTATTGAGGTGGGCGGGGTTAGGGGGGGCGGGGTTTGGTGGTAGCGGGGGGTGTATATTGTAGCGTCCCGGAAGAGTTAGTGCTGCAAGGGATTCTGGGTATTTGTTCTGTTGAGTTTGTGTTGTGTTACGGTGCGAATGTTCTCCTGAAATGTGTTTGTCATTCTTGTTTGGTGTGGGTTCACAGTGTGGCGCATATTTGTAACAGTGTTAACGTTGTTTATACGGCCACCGTCAGTGTGACCTGTATGGCTGTTGGTCAAGTATGCCTTGCAGTCACTCATGTGTGTGTAAAAACCACATATATTATGTGATTGGGTTGTAGAGGACACTAAAGACAGTGTCTTTAAGGCACTCCCCCAATATTGTTGTCCCGGTGGAAATTGGGAGAAATTCGGGAGAATGGTTGCCCCAGGAGATTTTCGGGAGGGGCACTGAAATTCGGGAGTCTCCCGGGAAAATCGGAAGGGTTGGCAAGTATGCTCATGACCCAGTGCGTACCAGCAATACATCCACCCAGATTGTGGCGAGGAGTCACGTAATTGTGGTGTCCGCTTGTGGCCCAATGTGACCCGATGAGGTGTGCGCCATACGTCTTCAAACCTGCCTACACGGCAGCTTCATGATGCTCAGTGTTGCCACGGTGATGTCACTACTGCGGTCTGCCTTGTGTTGTTACTTCCTTATAGTCATCATAGCACTTTCTAAGTGCCAAATTACAGTACTGATCACAGCTTCTAGGGCAAGGGGTGTATCTGGGAATTGCTATGATATGCTGTGATTATTTGTTATTCAGTGACGTCATCTCTTGGCACTTACACAATAGACGTTTGAACTGGAGTTGATCATTTCTTTACATCAGCAAACATCAAGAAGGTGACTTCATCCAGTCTGTTTGTGGAAAAATCACACGGCTGAGGTGAGATGGCATCACCTCAGTCTTCAGTAGTAGTGACCTCACCCTGCATCATCATGAATGCCTAATGAGGGATTTACCCTTCAGCCAATCAGCAGAGGGTGACTAGGAGGTGGAGAGCCAATCAGCTCGTAGCTTACAGATTAGAGCCGCCGGTGCTGACAGGCGGTCAACAATACACGAGGCCTCATTGCCGTTACCGTAAACGCGCTGCCAGCCTAGTGGCGCGCGCAGGCACGCGAGGGGCGGGGGAGGGGTGATGTTACTAGAGGGAAGGGAATTAAATGGTGAGAAATCAGAGATGGCTGGATGATGTCAGCGCCTCGTGTTTGGACCTCCTGCCCATAGCTGTGAGTCACCACGCTGACAGCAATTGAACACCAGAAGAAGAAGATGCTCTCACAAGAAACCTGAGCACTCAAATACAAAATAAGTTTGGTAAAAAATAAGTATAAATCAACACTTGCAACGTTCCAAATGACAAGGGGAATCAGTCAAGAGCCATTTCCAAAGTACACACGTCCTCAGGGGACAGCACCAGATAAGGGGCGCGGCTAACAGTTCCCATTTACTGCTCTCGCATGACCTTTGACCTACCTGACCAGGTGTCTATGATGACTTTGTTATAGCAACCAATTCTTACCTTTAACAAGTCTAGGCATACAACATGCACAAACTGTGTACAGTACCTCACTAAAGTGAATACTGCATATTTTACATTTCTGCAAATATTTTTCATGGAGCAACACTGAAAAAATTACACTTTTATACAGTATAAAGTAGTCAGTGCACAGCTTGTATAATAGTGTTCATTTACTGGACAGCCCTGAAAGAAAATGTCCAAATGGTGGCCAATTAGCCAGTTTCCCCTCTTTGTGTCATTTGTCTTGTTAGTGTTCTAAGGTATCTGTTGTGTTACATTTGACGTTATCATGTTCCCTTGAGTCGCTGATGTTCTCTGAAAAGTCCTGAATCTGAATTTTGAAAACCACTCAGAAGTAACGTCAGCGTAAAGCAGACTGAAAACTAAGGGTGTAAACGATTAATCGATATATCGATTTATAGTTCATTGATTCAACCACATTGATCTGTGCTCAGCAAGATTGCTTTTTGGAAGAAAGGTATTGATCCAAGGTCATTTTAAAAGGGAATCGATCGATTTTATCAATACTAGAAAAAGGAAAACATTAAATTCAGGAATGGCATACTTTATATGAAGCTTAACACTTTTAATGATAAGGACGTTAAACGTTATTCAAGTCTGTCTGCCTCATCCAAACAAAAATGGCGAATATCTACGGTGGTCGATAAAGGTCACAACAAAGGCAAACGCCACAAAACAATATCACAAATTAAAGCACAAAAACGTTTAGCTGCAGCACGATTGCAAAAGCTACACCAAATACAAACAACACAATACAATAACATAAAGCCGCAACACAGCTATAAGGCACAAAGGACGTGACCGACACAATGAAAGTGACAGCGGACCAAGTTACGGTGACGCATCGACTGTCGGAACATGACACCGTGAAGCCACAACCGAACAACTGGCACCCAAGAAGAAGGCATTTCATTACAAACAAATAAATACAAGAGATGGATCAAAGAGGCTACAGAAATTAGAAAGCGAGGGGCCAACACCATCAACGGAGATGATACATGCTTCCGCACCCGGAGAACAGATAGTGTATGGCTGGGTCGGGGAACTTTATTTAGCAGGAAAATATACTGCTAAAATGTTGGTTACTGTAGTTTTATTGAAAATATCTTGAATGATGAAAATGAGAGCAGAAAATATTTCCTCTTGTTAATTCAACCTAAAGTGTTGTTTGTATTAGTAATGTACCGGGATACTAATGAATCATTCGGTATTATACCTCCTCTGAAAAGTACTGGTCCGCCTAAACATGCTCCACTACACACCGTAGCTCACTGGTGTCAAAATGTAAACAAACGCCATTGGTGGATCTACACCTAACATCCACTGTAATGATAAGTACAGTAGCGTATCTAGTCGATACTAGCATGATTACGTCGATATTTTTTGACATCACAGCATCTTTTTTTTTTTGTATTTATATTATGTCTATAAACTCAGGAAATATCTTCCTGGACACAAGAGGACTATGAATATGACCAAAGATACCCAAATGTGTGGTATCATCCCAAACTAATGTACATTATCAAACAAGAGAAGAAAAAGTGATTATTACATTTTAACAGAGGTGTAGATAGAACATGTTGAAAGAGAAAGTAAGCAGATATTAACAGTAAATGAACAAGTAGATTAATAATTCATTTTCTACCACTTGTTCTTATTAATTTTGACAAAATAATAGAATGATAAATGACACAATATGTCACTGCATACGTCAGCAGCTAAATTAGGAGCCTTTGTTTGTTTACTTACTAATAAAAGACAAGTTGTCTTGTATGTTCACTATTTTGTTTAAGGACAAACTTGCAATAAGAAACGTATGTTTAATGTTCCGTAAGATTTTTTGTTAAAATAAAGCCAATAATGCAATTTTTTGTGGTCCCCTTTATTTAGAAAAGTACAGAAAAGTACAGAAAAGTATCGAAATAATTGGTACCAGTGCCAAAATATTGGTATCGAGAACACTAATTGGCCGTTAATTGTTTACTTGCTTATTTGTACCCATAATTCCTTTATATCTAAATCCCTTACAATAAATACCAGAAATATTTGAAACTTCACCTGAAATGTCAAGTATCCAGTATTTATTTCACAGTCTCACTGAATCGTTTTGGATCGTATCGTTTTAAAAGGATAATATTGTATAAGCAACAATAAATTCCAAATCGAATAGAATCGTTGTTAAAACAAATTGTTACACCCCTTCTGAATACAGCATTCTGGTAAAAAGAAAGTGAATGATAGCAAACAAATCCATCACTTCTCTTTGGCTAAATCATAGAGATTGAACAAGGGTAGAAAAAAATAAGATCATGAATTTCATTACAGACAAATAAACAATTAGCATGCTAATGCTAGCAACACCCGAATGTTTGTTAGTGTGAATACAGCTATATAATAGTGTTTGTCATGTGACCCGCTACTTCAAGATGACTGGCACATGTTGGGAAGAAAGTGGGTCAACAGGTGATGGATTATTTGATCAGATAATAAGAAAAAACAGCCACAAGGACTATTTGATCATGTAATTGACAGCTGATTACATGCCAGATGTTGCAGCAGAGCTCTTACGTAACAATAATGTAATATAAAAAGTATTGAGAAAATAAGGTGTTGGCTATTTTCCAATAAAAAAAAAATCCTCACACTGACTTTAATTAAGACATTAAATATTTCCATTTGAGACAAGGATGGAAACGCAACCATTTTTGACGTCATCCTGAGTCAGCATTTTCTTTCAGCGTTGTCACTTAGTAGCGGCCCCTGCTGGCTTAGCACCGCTATTATTGTTTACTATTTCTTTTTTCTTTAAAAAAAAAAAATACTAATCCACTAAAAGAGAAGCACTAAAGAAGGAATGTGTTTTATTAAAACGTACATAGAACATGATGGCCGTCTCCAACTTTCCCGGTCGGCTGACTGACAATTAGAACGCAATAACATCAGCAGAAAATGTATCTGGCAAAATGTTCAAACAGATAAAGAGAAGCTTGGACTCATCTAATTATTCAATTAACTTAAGCGGATTTGTTTTCTACTTTTAAGCGTCACGATAGAAGGGATAAGGCAAGTGAAGGTGCGACTCCTGCTGGACAGCACGAAAATTGCATGTTTTAAAAAACAGGCATTTTGTTTGATTTGTTTCTCTTTCACTGTACTTTTGTCACAAAATTAGAATTTTCATCATTGGTAATTACTGCACCACAAATAGCCCCGATAAAATAATTGTAAATAAAAAAAACACACCTTTAGTCTATTTTAGAAAATTATACCTCACTATATAAAAGTAATCTGATACGAGTTCAACAAAAAGTGTGGTGGAGGAAGGGGTTGTGATGATTCAGATCGGATCCAGATTGGACAATTAACAGCAGTGTAAACATAGTAAATTATATTTAACATATTTAATTGTTTCTTTATCGCTGTCAATTTCTCGCTGATGATGTCACAGGTGCCTTGCTCGTTAACACACGTTTTGTGACATATGTGCTTATTCCAGTTGCTTCGACTGGTTTCTTCCTTTTTCCTTCTTGTCCATGTTGAGAAGCGGTGTGCGTGTCAGGAAAAGCGAACAGGATGGCGGCAAAGCGTCTTACTTACCGCCCGCCTTTGTGGGCACACCAAAAACAGGCCGACTGCTTCGCTTCGCTCCCATTCAGCAATGCAAAACTGAGTCCAGCACAGTAAACCAAAAATGAGTCTTACTTTCTGTCATGGCTACTTCTGTAACTCTTGCGGCGTGCTGAAGCTCTCGTACACAATGGCGGCAAACTCTTTCACGTGGTCATTCATCAGCAGGTCCTGAGAGACAACATGGGCATCTTTGTGAGCGTCCATCATGATGATGATGAGGATGATGATGATGAACGGCATTCCTACTTGAACAAAATGACCTGGCGTCTCGCTGCAAATGGTATTGATCTGACCGTTGACAATGGGGATGATCTTCGCAAGCGGAAGACTGACGACAAACAGACTGGAAAAAAAACACATGTATTTGACAAGTGGGCACAATGTAAAAAAATAACGACGACAGAGGTGTGCCATTCAGCTGCTCACCTGTCAGGGCTGCAGCTGGAAGTGGAATCGTCGAGGGACGGGCGAAAGAACTCGGCCAGATTGTCAAGGAGACGAGAGAAGCCTCGCTGCAGGCAGGCGTTTAAAACCACGCTAAAGTTTGGGCTGGATCCACAAAATAAGGCAATGTTAGCATGAGGTAAACAACGTGAGCGAAGACACGATGGCTGACCTGTCCAGCATGTCTCTGGTTTCGTTTAACAGGCGGACAGTAAGGACGTCGTTTTCTGTCAGCCCGCACGCCTGCACACACATGAGGTTGAATGAAGTCATCGTTTTATCTTATTGTTGGATGCACGCGTGTGTATGAATGCTGACCTGGTCAGCGAGTGTGTTTTCGTCGTCGGCCATCATGTACCAGGACAGCGGGCGCTCAGAACCGGCTTCCACCTCCGCTCGAATCCAACTGAGCTGCTGCTCTAACTCCAGCAGACTGAGACTTTGCTTTAAGGACATGCTGGACACAGCAAAGTTGTGTTTTCATGGACATGTTTCCCCAAAGTTGTTTCCACAAACTTATGGTTTATTCTTAAAAGTTTATTTTGAAAATGCATACAGCTACAACATAATACATCACAATTTCCAGTTTCTCTTTTCAACATGTTCGGAAAAGAGTAGGAAGAAGCAGAGCTTATTAAATATTACCCCTTTTCCATTTCATAGCAATTACCAACACTTTAACTTGCTTCCTGTTCTCAATTAGTACACAATTTACTCCATAAATAATACAAATCTAAAATAGATAAATGAATAGTCAAGTCAGTTAAAATTCACATCATGAGATGAATAAGATTATCTCATTTTCAATAAGTTCAAAATATTTATTATGATTCTTCTTCACTTTAGATTTTGAACAGTTTCTTAAACTGGATCATATTAGTACTTAGTTGGACTTATGTGTTAAAACCTTCCATAATTTAATTCCCCATACTGATATGCTAAATATTTTAAGTGTTGGAAACTGTTCTAAATTACATTTTCTCTAAGTTTATATTTCTCTTCTTTTGTTGAGAATCATTTTTGTACATTCTTGGGTAGCACGTTAAAGTTTGCTTTGTGCATAGTTTTAGTTGTTTGCATTTGCACCAAATCATTGAATTTCAATATTTTTGATTCAATAAATAAAGGGTTTGTATGTTCTCGATATCCAACATGATGTATTATCCTAACTGACCTCTTTTGTAACACAGTTAGTTAATGAAGTGTACTTTAGTAGTTATTTCCCCATGTTTCTACACAAGAACTCAGATATGGTAACAGTAGCGAGCAGTAGAAAATATGACGTGATTTTTGGTCCAAAACATATTTTGCTTTATTCATTATTGATGTATTCCTTGCCACCTTATGTTGTTTATTTTTATATGAGATTTCCAACTTGTCCAAAGTCTTCGTCAAATTGCTTAACCCTCTTTAGTTCTAGGTTTTTTGGCTAAAAAAAAAGTCATTCCCAAAGTGAGTGGCAGCTCTGTTTTTGTTAGTAACCCATTACAAAAAGTCTGAAGAAAATTTTTGGCGAAAAATGTTGTGGATATAAAATATTGTAGCTATTGCTCGGATGTTGACAGGATGACGAGGTCGTGGTGAATCAACAACTACTTTATTTAAACCATTAAAACTACATGTTAAACCATTTCACTTAAATTGCGCAACAGCGGCTCCAAGTCTCCCCCTCCCTTTCCCTTCGGGCTACCATGTGATCATAATTTCACCAGTCAGGATTAGGGATGGGCACCGAAATCAATTTCCATAATGGCACCGGCGCTAATGTAAACAGTAGTAACCATATCAAAAAAAGAAGAAGATATCAGTGCTATATTTCAGTGCTAAATTAATGCAGTCCAAGCCGCCTGCAACATGTGCTTGGCGGATATTGTACAGGTAACGCATTTTGAGTAATGTAGCGTCCTGAAAGAAGACACACAGAGTCTGACAATCTTTTTAAACGCATTGATACCCTCAGCACGTCAACAGCACCCATCATAACACTGCGAGCCCGTAGCCCCAACAACAACACAGCATTTCCTTATTAAGTAATATGCACCAATGACTGTTACAGTGAACGAAGTTTCTTTTACAAACCCCCGGAATTATGTGCATCAATATTACCGAAGTCGATGTTTGCACGTTCTCTATGTTCTGTATTGCTGCAATAATTTATGACAATTTGTTGCGGATTTTATTTTTGAATGTATTACTTAGTTATAATTTAACTTATATAATTGAAAAGTTTTCAATTACTAGTCTGTTCAACTTGAATGTCACAAAATTGCTAAGGAATGAGGAGGTTTTTTTTGTTTTGTTCTTTTACAAAAATGTGCATGTTTTCCATTTTTTAGATATTGGTTGATGCACGGGCACCATTTTTCAAGTACTGATGTGGTACTAGGATCGGTTAAAATGTAAACAATACCCACCCCTACGCGGGACACATTCAATGACTGTCGGAGAATATAGCAAAACAGTTTGTTTTTTAAAGTGCACATTTCTTACACACTGCTGTTAAAAAATGTCCATGTATGCGACTGGGCTTTAAAAAAAAAGTCTGTTAACATAAAAACACATTAACTGGCTCTTTTGCTCATTTTGTCCGAGACAGAAAAAACAACCACAGGTGACCTGCACATAACACATTTGTTCAGTAATATAGTGATATATTAGATGTGCAATGACAAGTGTATATTATCTTTAACATCAGCGCAGATGAACACCTGCTGCAATCCATCCTGAGAGTCTCAACAGCACAAAAGCTTACCAAACATTAATGATTTCATTAAAAATCGTTTGGAGCTTAGACATAAGTGCATGGAAGGAGATCTACTGGATTGCAAAAACCAAATGCCGGCAGCTCTGTAACTATACATGACATAATTGATGTAAAAAAAAATAGTAATGGTGCAATATTGGGTATTCTGGGGTGTTAAAAAGAACAACAATGTACACCAAACTGAAAACCGTGTCACAAAATTGTGATAACATCGGAACAGTTGATTTTGTGAATCGTTCTACCCGTAACATAATCCTATTTAAAATGTTTAATTGTACAACAAACTGAACAAAACAAAACTCAATTTCTTCCTGACACTGTATCTCGTATTTAATTGTCATCCTTGTTTGTAAGTTAAATAGTGTGGGAGCTTCAAAAGCACAATGTTGACGAAAGTATATATTTTCCGTTGAATGGTTTTGCAAGTGTTCTTTGCTTTGATGACCACAGTCTACCCATCAAACAGCGTATCGTGTTTTCACTATTAATTGGTTATTCAATGTGTCAATCATCATTAAGATTGGATGTACAGTAATTGATGTGAGACGCGTACACAAGAAGATGGGCTTTTTAACTTTTTTTACGCACAGAAGTTGTGAATTGAGGTGAACAGTTGTGTATAGGGTTGAGTGAGGTGTCAGTCAAAAGTTCAAAGTTCAGTGTTGTTTGGCCAGCTAGGTGTGGCTAACGGATAGAGGCTAACCGCATTTATGTAACAGGGCCATTTTTGTATGGCTTTTATCTGTAGTTGGAATACTTGGAAAGTCTTGGTCTAACATTTGTGTTTAGCGAGCCTGCAGTTATATCCTGGAGTGACGTACGTATATCAGCCCAATTTCAAAGTAAGCTTTCCAATGATATATTTCACGGGGCCACGTAAAGCCCCAGCTTCGTCATAAAAATAGCAGTTGTAACGGTAAGGTGTTAAGAGCTGTGTCCAAATACTTGTGAAGTTCTTCTTACCCATCCAAAGAGTTCTGTACTGATTTCTTCACTACTGTTATCAGCTGTGTCAAGCCTGGGGGGGCAGAGAGAGACGTTTACTTTTTTAGCAGCACTCGCTAGTTAATTGGAAAAAAGAAAGAAAGCTCATCAAGATCGCTGTCGTTGAGTCTCACCGTCTCCAAGGAGATGTTGGATGCTGGATAAGTACTGCTGTTGGACCTCTGCTGTAGCCTGAGGAGACTGACAGCAGACACACAAACACATTCATGTTTCTTGTAAGCGGCCGTGGTGGTTCTAGAAGGCTCTGGCTGCGCTCCTCACCGCGGGGGGCTTTCCCACAGAGTTGTCAAGGTACAGGTAACCTCCAATGATGTTGAGCTGGACCCTCAGCAGAACAACCAGCATGCAGGTGCTGTACACGGCCACGATGGTGCGGGTGAAGCCTGCACGAGATGAAGATGCAGCCATCAAATGTGTAAAGGTACAACATTAGACAGGTGAACATGAACCCACTCATGATCTTTAAATCTTCCCAGATATCCACCTTATTAGCTGGTCTGTGAAGGAAACAGAGGACACATTAACATTTAGAAAGTTTGTAAAACCTCGTGCTGACACTTCAAGTAGAAGAGAGGAACTCACCTGGTCTTCAAGATGGCTGTAAGACTTTCAGAGTTGAGTTGGTTGATGATGGCTTCTCTCAGAGGAGGCAACATGGACACAACTGTAACACACCAATGACTACATCTCGTCATCATTCCTGTAAATATTGGTGTAGCTATGCAGTGTGTGGAGGCCTCACCGGTCATGTTGCACGTCCTCTGGTTGCTCTCGAAGTGGAACTGACGTCTGGCTTGAGCGATATACTCTGTCGCCTCCTTCTCCTGGAGCTCTCGGATCTTTGACTGGGCATATTTACTCAGGAAGTAGACACCTGGCACATGAAGGAAGGAAGTTGTGAAGGAAAGTTTAGATGGGCAACTTCATGATGAACAAGAAGTCTTACTTAACCCTTGTGCTACCCGAGGGCCCAAAATGGGCATTACATGTGTATCTTATGTGATCAATCCATTTTCTACCGCTTGTCCCTTTCGGGGTTGCAAAGGGTGCTGGAGCCTATCTCAGCTGCATTCGGGCGAAAGGCAGGGTACACCCTGGACAAGTCGCCACCTCATCACAGGTATCGTATGTGATATGATTGTTTATTTTGAAGGTTAGCTGCCTTTCCTTTTTTTGTATATTGCATCGTGTCTTTGATTGCAATGTTGTTGTAATAGAACACAAACATAAAATATGCACACATTTTATTAATAATTATTTAGGCCCCATTGACTCCCACTATGATTGCTATTTTTAAACAGACTGCAATACTGGTATATTACTGTGCTTTTTCTATGACAACCTAATTAATCTCATTTTTGCCAATTAAAAAACAACAAAATATTATTTTGGTGTAATCCCTTAACTTCTCAGAAATGCAATAAACTTGGGTCTGGGGTAGTTGTATATCACATGGCAGATATATGTAAAAAAAATTGTGTGAACTCAATAAATTCCACCAATTGCTGCCTGCCTTTTTATTTTAATTAGATTTTTAATTTTGCCTTCTTGTAATTTTATTGCCTTGTGTACGAATCGTGCTTTATAAACTTGCCTTGCCTTTCTCGCTCATCCTCGCTCAGTAGGCTTTGTAAAAATATTGTTAGTCTACTAATTCAATGTTGTCATGAATTATAATATATATATATATATATATATATATATATATATATATATATATATATATATATATATATATATATATATATATATATATATATATATTCCCATTATAAAAAAAACAAGTTATTTCTGACAAACGGTCCATAAAACATAAGAAACATACAAAATAATAAAAACTCTATATCTACAGATCTGAAGTTGTTAAAAGATTTCAAAAATCGAAAGTAACATTTTAAAAATAATATTTGTAGCTGACTTATGGCACTTCCCTTTTGGATCCTAAAGTACGTATCAATCAACCAATCAAAGTTTACTTATATCGCCCTTAATCACAAATGTATCAAAGGGCTGCACAAGCCACGACATCCTCAGCTATGTATAGCCAATCTTAATTTTGGATTAGTAACAATTAATTACAACTGCTACTACTACTAGTAATAATAATAACACTTTGTTAACAAGGACAACGTGTGAATATTTGATTTCACTATATTCTCCAAACGGTTATTATACTATCAAAACACCAAACTTCTACACAAGGAAGAAACCATACAACAACATGAGACAACACTCTTCGACAATAAACGTTATTTGTATGTTTTCTTCAAACTGCAAATAAATGAAACCACTAAATGATGTGACTTGATCCCACAGCCGTAAAAAGTAAACGTATTAGCACATAAGCTAACAGCTACCTCCAACTACAGCTCCGGTGACAATAAATTTCCTTTTGTGGCGCTTCACAAAATTCCAGACAGACGAAAACATCCTCGGACGGCGAGGAATGGACCGAGGTAGAAAAGGAGTCCCGAAAGAGAGCGTGCGTTTATTTTTGAGCCCAGTTTGTGACAAACATGTTCGCTCAAGAGTTTGAAGTCATTAGCTACGTGCTACCATGCTAGCTGTCAGAGCATGTCACTCAATACCGGCAAGAAGTACAGTAAGCTTCCGGTTAATATTTTCAAAACAAGCCAGAAAACGAATACATCAGAACTCATTGTGTAGTATATATTTTGATTTAGAACGTTGACACGGAGACATAACTGAACTCCAACAAAAACTGAAGTACAGGGGGAGACCAGATGAAGTATAACATTTATGATAAAGTAATTATTAACTTCCGGTTAGTTAAACACGAAACCGGTCCGTCCAATATTGCCTTCCCCCGTCGACGATAGCGTGAAACACCCACAGAACTGAAACAACTCCCGAGTAGTCCGAAACGTGAACACATGTTTACAGAAACCCCCTTATAGAAATACTATGTAGTTAAGTATCGTCCTTCAGCGTGAAGTAAAGAAAAAAATAAACTCGACATGGACACAGAGGACGGTAAAGCTATTTTTTGTGCGACTGACGGGGACATTGAAAAGTGGATGGGCCGCGCTTTTGACATGGTCAGTAATTACTGTAAAATAACGACCAATTTACACATTTAAGCTAAATTGTGTTTTTTGCTGTATGCATGGGAGTGTTATGTTTATTGTGATTGTGTGTGTGTGTGTGTGTGTGTGTGTGTGTGTGTGTGTGTGTGTGTGTGTGTGTGTGTGTGTGTGTGTGTGTGTGTGTGTGTGTGTGTAGGCTAACGATGCCCTGAACAACGGAGAAGTTCCAGTTGGATGTTTGATGGTCTACAAGGATGAGGTGGTGGGGAGGGGAAGGAACGAGGTCAACGAGACCAAAAACGTAAGCGTGTCTAAACACACTCCATCCAAGGCATACATAACTTTTGTGTGTGTTTAGGCAACTCGCCATGCAGAAATGGTGGCCTTGGACCAGGTCCTGAACTGGTGTGGTCATAACAACCTGGACGTGAGAAGCGTGTGTGAACAGACGGTGTTGTATGTCACCGTGGAACCGTGCATCATGTGTGCTGCTGCTCTACGTCTCACGAGTATCCTCCTGGATTATTTCGGGTGATCCCCACCTCCAGCATTGCATCGCTAGTCACCTTTGACCCGCCTGCAGACATTCCCGTGGTGGTTTACGGCTGCAAGAACGAGCGCTTTGGTGGCTGTGGATCAGTCCTGGATATCTCTTCTGCAGACCTGCCTCAAACTGGAACATCCTTCAAGGTGTGTATTCTCTCATAAATCATGTTTATGTTAATAATGTGTGTGTGTGTGCCAACAGTGTGTCTCAGGCCACAGAGCAGAAGAAGCTGTGGAGATGTTAAAGTTGTTCTATAAGCAGGAGAACCCAAATGGTGACAGCAGAACTTTTATCTCTCCATACTTTTACACTTAGAGTGGACCATCTAAAGTCGAACGGGTTCACCATAATTGTTAGGTAATGTGGTTTGTTTTTCTCTTTCAGCCCCCAAACCCAAAACCAGAAAAGAGTGAGCCAGATTAGTAGTTCAAATGTTTGTACACTATTTATTGTCTGTTGTCATGATTGTAATAAAAATAATAACAAGGTACGCTGTCTAGTTTATGATTAAATGCATTCTTATTGTTATGACATCACAGACAATGATGAGTCTTGAGTACAGAGAAGAGGTAGAACATCTGGTGGGTTGGTGCAAAAGCAACAACTTTTGCATCATGTAAAAAAGACAAAGGTGGTGATGGTGGACTTCAAGAAGGATAGGCACCCCACTTCCCCCAGCACACCAGAAAAGCAGATGAGGAAGTGGTCTCCAGCTTCAGGTATCTTGGGGTTCCTCTATCCAGGGACCTTACCTGGAGCCACAACACTTCCTGCCTGCTCAAGAAGGCACATCAGCGTCTCTTACTTCCTCGGTAAGCTGAAGCGTGCTGGACTTGGGAGCTCCATTCCTAGGAGCTTCTGGAGATGTGTGGTAGAGAGCACCTTCGGCATCATAATGGTGTTGAACGGCTGAAGAGAAGGAGACACTGCAAAGAGTGGTGAAAGCTGCTCAGAGGAGCTTTCCACCACTTCAGACCTCTTCATCAGCAGATGCAGAAAGAGTGCTCTGAGCAAGGAGGATTTCACCCTCCCTGTACACCCTCTCTTTGAGCCCCTTCCCTCAGGCAAGAGGCTGTAGAGCATCCAGAGTAGGACCACAAGACTGAGGAACAACTTTTTTTCAGAAGCTGTTAAGAATGCTGAACTCTGATGAGGTGGATACCAGTCTCCACAAATAATACTTAACTTGTACTAATGCGCTGAACTCAGATTTTATTTGGTTTGGTTCACCGTCATTATTGTTACATATATTTCCACTATAGAATCACACCTTATTCTAGTTTTCTATTATTCTATTTTATTTCTAATATATTCCTATTAACCTATGTTATTTATAACCTAAGGCAGCACGGTGGAAGAGGGGTTAGTGCATCTGCCTCACAATACGAAGGTCCTGAGTAGTCCTGAGTTCAATCCGGGCTCGGGATCTTTCTGTGTGGAGTTTGCATGTCCTCCCCCTGACTGCGTGGGTTCCCTCCGGGTACTCCGGCTTCCTCCCACTTCCAAAGACATGCACCTGGGGATAGGTTGATTGGCAACACTAAATTGGCCCTAGTGTGTGAATGTGAGTGTGAATGTTGTCTATCTGTGTTGGCCCTGCGATGAGATGGCGACTTGTCCAGGGTGTACCCCGCCTTCCGCCCGAATGCAGCTGAGATAGGCTCCAGCGACCCCCCACGACCCTAAAAGGGAAAAGCGGTAAAAATGGATGGATGGCATTTATAACCTACTCTATTCAAATTATTATGTACATCCTCTTGTTCATGTGGTGCTTTTTGAGATTTCCATGCATGCATCCATTTTCTACCGCTTGTCCCTTAGACTTCCGGTAATATATTCCATGCCATCTGATATGTGTCACGTGTGACAGAATTCCTTGAATCCTTTTGTGGTTAAATAAGGGCTCCAAAAACTAATTGTACAAAAACAAAATGACGACTACAATAATTGTGTGCATGCGGCGGAATAATTTGTATTCGTGTGTCGTTGCACTGAGGAAGGACACCACTTTTATTATTTTTGGTAAATGTCTCCTAAGTGTGAGGTGAAGTCTCCTTAAGGTAGCACATCGAGGGAAAGTCCAATTAGAGATGATAAAATGCTGAGAAAGTGTATAAATCAACATTGGTTTCATGCTCGCTCAAACGCTGCGACCATCATTAAGGATAAAGATGGTGTCTTTGAACCTCCTTTTCGTGTACACTTCAAAGGAGCCGCATGACAGCATTTTCTCTATTAAAAATGTGATTCCTTCCAATTAGAGTAATTTGATGGCAATATGAAGCATTAATGTGGACAGTTATGTTTACTTATTTCTTGAACATATTGTTGCACATTTGGACACACATAATGTGAATCTCCTTTCAGCTCGTTAGCATGCAAATATATGCTTAGTAGTGCAGAGCAGAATATTTTGAGTGTTTCAATGTGTCGCCTCAGAGCGGAGGAGAGGACATGCTAATGAACACACACACACAAGGTGAAAACGCTAATGAAGAGTGTCTTTGATTGAGGAATAAGTGTAATGTGAGAATATCACATTGTGAGAGAACAGCAAAATAAAGCCATCAAGTTTGAACTATTTGACTTCAAAAGCAGTGGAGTTAAGACACAAGGGTGGTAGTTTATGTCTGAAAATAAAGAAGGATCCAATGATGACAACATACTTCACTTTGACTGAAAACAACTTAGTTTATTGATCACAGAGAGTTGATGTTGACCTGTTTTTGATCCAATAAATATTGTTTATGTGCAGAGTTCATCAGCCTGTGGGTGTGTTTCTCCACGACCAACAAGTAATATAATATACTTCAACAACCCCCAACCCAAAATTAAACATCAGTAGTAAGCTTGTCTGTCTGTATTATTCATTGTTTTTGTTGGTTTGCAAGCTTTTTAACATTCAAGTCATTGCATCATCACAGGGGGAAGAATTACAAGAACACTTGAAGAAATAACGATAGCAACCATGAACGACTTGTATGGAAAGCCCTCATCGAGGCCTTTCATGTGAGGTATGACTTGATGGGGTTTATCGCAAAATATATTTTGACACCTTGTAAACTTAGATGTCCTTTGACCTAAGACCACCCTGACCTCAAGGCTTTGACCTGTCAGGAGATGTGAAGACTACAAAGATATGTGAACAAATGAATGTTGCAGTCAATGGAATCCTATCACCAGTACACTTTGTACTTACTTCCTGAGTGTGTGAATGTCGACAATGTGGTATCAAATTCCATCCATTTTCTATCACTAATCCCTCTCAGGGTAATGGGGGTGGCTGGAGCCTATGCCAGCTGCATTCGGGCGGAAGGCGGGGTCCCCCCTGGACTTACTGATATTATACATTTGCCAGAAATAACCATCACATCATTTACCTTTTTTACCCCTTTTTAAAAGACCACTCAAGTTAGCATATCCCCGTCCGTTACGTAGCCAAGATGGCGACTGTAGAGAGAGGTAAGTGTCCTATCACCGCACACTCACCATTTTCAGTGTTCGAAGTACAACATCCGGATATGTATTATATATAGGAAAAGAAGTACTGCTTTTTACCGTACTTCTAAGTGTGGACACTTACGCACTTGAAGGACTAAGTTTAAGTATCAAAGTGCACCAATTGAGACACAGCACAGAGTATTCAATCTATAAAGTTAGAAAAGTTTGTAATGGTTATTTCTGTTAAGTGCATAAAGACAGTAGAAGATTTGGGACATTACTTCAATGACAGCATTCACACACTCAGAAACTTAATAGGTTGCACAGTATACTAATTGAAGAGTACTGACAGAAGTCTTTCATTTGAGACACATGTACCGTCTAATGGGTGTTTATAAAAAAGCCAACATCAGCAGCCATTTTGTTTGTTTACATCTCCCTCGTGTTAATGGATGAAGGTAAAAGGTAGCAATATCTTGCAGATCCACTGAGGTTTTCTTTGTGCTGTCCAGGTGGGCAAGGCGTGACCCCCCATCCTCATGTGTGCTGGCAAGGCCTAATGCGATGCCCAAGAAGGTTCACTCACCTTTGACCTTTCCTGGGAGGAAAAGAGGCAGGTTTGAGGGGGGCCACATGTCCAAGCAGGTGTGTGTGGGCGTGCATACCTGTGTGCGGCTTGTACCAGACGTAGCTGTTGAGGATCTCTCCAAGGACGTAGAAAACGCAAAGAACCGCAGTGAGTGCACTGAAAAAGAGGACGCGGGCCAGCGGCGTGATACGCTCGAGGATGGGGTACACCCAAACGCCTGTCACATGGTGGACCCAGCAAGTCCTTCAGGGGAACCACAGTTTCAGCAGGACCTGCACATTGCATGCAAACTGACATTTAAAATGTGAGTGGTGGTCCTACCAGAGGATGTACCCCACGCCGAAGGAGCACACGGCCGCCAGGCCACATGATCTATCCGGGTAGCGATGGTGTGTGGTCCGCATCTCGATGATGATAAAGGGCAGAACTGTAGTGTGCTGAGAGGAGGAAGAACACTTTTTACTAAGTTTCACTTTGTTCAGATGATGTAGAACAGAGGTGACCAAAGTGCACTAAATCTTTTTTTTATTGTCCCTGGGCATATTGTAAAATGATTTATTATTAATGAGATCTATTAGATATTACTCCAATAATGTTTGGACATTTTAGTTTCCAAACTTGTTCCAGCGAGGGTTGCATACCCAATAATTGAAGATAACGATGCTGAAAGGTATCCAGTGAATGTCAATCTATGCAAAGCTATTTACAAAACATCATAGCTTCGTGTCATCGATGACAAAGCTAAATCGTGTCATATATAATCATGCATCTGATTATTAATTTATTTTATTTTTACAATATGTCGAGGACCAATGAAAAAAGGAGCTTATGATTTTGGACATCTGCCACGCTGTACTACAACCCCTGGGAAAACGATGGAATCACCAGTCATGGAGGAGGTCCATTCTGGTGTTTAATTTTGTAAAATTAAAAATTAAAAAAAATTAATAGACATGACACAGAACTATAATAATTTGAAATGGCCACTTTCTGGCTTTAAGAAACACTAAAATAAATAAACACAATAAATTGTGGTAGTAAAGGTTTCATTTTTAGATCAAGCATAGTGAAAAATATATGGAATCATAAACAAAACTAAAAACAAATATAAAAACTAACAAAAACACTACAACACATCACTAGGAATGCAACGATTATAGATTTTAACAGTACAATATAGTATGTGTCTGTGTTTCTTAAACTGTGGTATGTGGGCTTTATCCAGTGGTACGCCAAAATATTAATTAACTCAAGGGTCCCCAAACTTCAGCCCACGGATTGTTCCACGTTTACTATTTAACCATCAAATCTAGAACAATTTTGTACCACAAATTGTTAAAAAATGTGGTCCAAAAACACACAACTTGCCCACTGAACTATGTCGACATTATAAAAAAATTATAATAATACCATACTTGATTAAAAAATACACCCATTTAAACCATTTATTAAGCCTGATGGGCATACAGTACTTGCCAACCTTGAGACCTCCGAATTTGGGAGATGGGGGGTGGGGGTGGGGTATTTGTTCTGTTGTGTTTATGTTGTGTTACGGTGCGTATGTTCTCCCGAAATGTGTTTGTCATTCTTGTTTGGTGTGGGTTCACAGTGTGGCGCATATTTGTAACAGTGTTAAAGTTGTTTATACGGCCACCCTCAATGTGACCTGTATGGCTGTTGATCAAGTATGCCTTGCAGTCACTCATGTGTGTGTACAAACCGCATATATTATGTGACTGAGCCGACACGCTGTTTGAATGGAGGAAAAGCGAATGTGACGACAGGTTGTAGAGGACGCTAAAGACAGTGTCTTCAAGGCACGCCCCCAATATTGTTGTCCGGGTGGAAATCGGGAGAAATTCGGGAGAATAGTGGCCCCGGGAGATTTTCGTGAGGGTCACTGAAATTTGGGGGTCTCCCGGGAAATCGGGAGGGTTGGCAAGTATGCTGATGGGTAATATGCAAATCACTACACACTCATGTTTGACACATTATAGCTACTTGAGGGACATTGATAGAAAATGGATGGACGTATGAATATTTCAAGTTGGTTACAAAACTTTAAGGAGGTCGTCAGGAAAGTAGGAATGGTTCACATACTCTTAATATTCAATGTTTTATCATTTATAATTCATGTTGTAGTGATACGGGCGTCAACGTGTTGTTTAGTCTGTTTGCTAATGCTTGTTGTAATTCATGCTTTAACAATTTGAAGTGTCTCTGATCATATCCTGATAATATTCTAAATCAGACATCTTTTTTTGGAGGAAAATTTGTTGTTTGTCTGTGCATGGTGCAATCGTATGTGTGCCATCCATCCATTTTCTACCGCTTGTCTATCCCAGCTGCATACGTACAGAAGGCGGGGTACACCATGGACAAGTCCCCAACTCATCACTGGGCCAACACGGATACAACACAAAATATGTATTATTTATTTCTCATTTTTTGTTGTGATTTACTTTGTAGCTGTAAATATCAGCTCTGTGCTCTTTAATGTATTTTACATCATTTGTGTTCTTTGATATTTCCCTTTCGTTTTAATGTGTTTTTACCTTACCTAACTTTTTGTATCTGCACTGCGACCAAATAATTTCCCCATAGTGGGATAATCAAAATCCATCATATCCTATCCCAACATTCCACTAACATAATTTAACTCACTTATGTCTTAGCTCTACTTTGGCGTGACAAGCTCGTCTGTGGTGATCCCGCAGACGCTGCATCATATTGGAGGTATTAGACCTTTTAGCCTTTAGCAGGCTTTGCAAATGGGTAAGTCAACGTCTTCAATGACTCCCTGGTCATTTTTAAAGTACCTGAAATGTTCCCACACTGCTGACATCAGCTTTTTTGGGGGTGAAAACCCCCCCCACCTTGTCCTGCTACCATTTTAAACTAATGTAGCATGCTAGCGTGTCTCTCGATAGGTGTATATAGGCTTGTGCACCGCTGGTGTAACTTAGCTTTTTTGTTTACAGGCAGGTTGTGCCGAAAATTATGTGCCAGCATAATGTCCGTTCATAGCAAGTGAGGGGGACTAAAACACATGGTATTATGGAGCTTTTGCGATTAAATACCCACGATGTATTAAATTACGGTTAATAAAGGGATCATCGTGAGGTAGGAAAAAAATGTGTGAATAATCCTTTTTAACTGCAGACCAATGAACAGATGTAATATGATGCATGTTTAGAAAATAAAAATTTACAGGGTGATTTTAAAATGTTTTCCTCAGAATTGAGTGTTTTTTACTCTGCTTGAACTCAAAACGAAAATGTTACTACCACAATTTATTTTCTTGATTTCTTTAAGTGTTTCTCAAAGCCAGAACGTTGAAATGTGAAATTAAGTTTTGTGTCATGTCTTTTGTCTGCTTTTGTTCAACAAAATTAAACAACTAAATGAACATCCTCCAAGTCTGATGATTGCATCATTTTTTCCAGGTGTTGTAGAAGACCAAGATGAAGGAAAACGAGGATGGCTGCCATTGTTCAAAGAAGAACACGAGTGGTAAAATGTACAGAACAAAGTCAAAATGAACTTTTCTTTTTTTTTCTTAATCAAACACACACTATCATTTTGTTGACTTTTTATATCCACTACGAACGCACGTTCCTGCATTCTTGTGTGCTTTTTAGCAAACAACTCCCCCGCAGAAACCTGACAAGGTCAGACTCGCAAGGGCAACTATGTCACTTTAGTGAGGGTGTGGGGGGCTAAAATGCTAGCTTCCCTTCCCTTAATTTGTTCGCACGCACGCACGCGCACACACTTTTTAGTCTGCTGGTTGTTTAAGTTTGTCTTGAGTGGACTTGTCACACTTGAGCTCTCAAAGTATAGAGAAGCTTCTAGGTCTTTCACCCCGTTGTCCCTCTCACCTTCATTACCCCCATCCCCCTTGATGTCTGCGGTTTGGCCCAGGAGGCCATCTTTTTGTCTTCGTGGAAAATCCCACCCACCCCTTGGCTGCAGGAGCAGTGATCGTTCCTGCGGTCTAGAGCAAAAACCGGGACAACATCACACTGACACAATGAACTCCTGGGACAGCTGAGTCACATGACAAAAAGAGGGGCCACCAGGTGCTGATATGGAGACTCTACAAAATGTAATTCAGACAATTATATAATGGAACCTGTGTAATTGATTGGGTAAAAAATCCACATACAGAAACAATGGAAGAAGAAATAGTCTGTTCCAGCATCTAATTGTGGCCACATATTAAGTATATTTTTAGGGCCATACTCTCCCGTTTGCGCTTAAGTGTTTTTTACGCAAAATATATGTGTGTTTTTTGTACTTAGACACATACAGTCGTGGTCAAAAGTTTACATACACTTGTAAAAAACATAATGTCATGGCTGTCTTGAATTTCCAATAATTTCTACAACTCTTATTTTTTTGTGATAGAGTGATTGGAGCACATACTTATTGGTCACAAAACACATTCATGAAGTTTGGTTCTTTTATGAATTTATTATGAGTCTACTGAAAATGTGACCAAATCTGCTGGGTCAAAAGTATACATACAGCAATGTTAATATTTGGTTACATGTTCCTTGGCCAGTTTCACTGCAATAAGGCGCTTTTAGTAGCCATCCACAAGCTTCTGGTTGAATTTTGACCATTCCTCAACATCTGACCACATAACTTTCCTCCAGAAGGTCTTGTCTTTGTCCATGTGGTGTCAGATGAAACAGAAATTGAGCTGTTTGGCCACAACACCCAGCAATATGTTTGAAGGAGAAAAGGTGAGGCCTTTAATCCCAGGAACACCACCTACCGTCAAGCATGGTGGTGGTAGTATTATGCTCTGTGCCTGTTTTGCTGCCAATAGAACTGGTGCTTTACAGACAGTAAATAGGACAATGAAAAAGGAGGATTACCTCCAAATTTCTCAGGACAACCTAAAATAATCAGCCCGGAGGTTGGGTCTTGGGCACAGTTGGGTGTTCCAACAGGACAATGACCCCAAACACACGTCAAAAGTGGTAAAGGAATGGCTACATCCGGCTAATATTAAGGTTTTAGAATGGCCTTCCCAAAGTCCTGACTTAAATGTGTGGACAATGCTGAAGAAACAAGTCCATGTCAGAAAACCAACAAATTTAGCTGAACTGCACCAATTTTGTCAAGAGGGAAGAGTGGTCAAAAATTCAACCAGAAGCTTGCCAGAAGCTTGTGGTTGGCTACCAAAAGCGCCTTATTGCAGTGCAACTTGCTAAGGGACATGTAACCAAATATTAACATTGCTGTATGTATACTTTTGACCTAGCAGATTTGGTCACATTTTCAGTAGACCGATAATAAATTCATAAAAGAACCAAACTTTATGAATGTTTTTTGTGACAAACAAGTATGTGCTCCAATCATTCTATCACAAAAAAATAAGAGTTGTAGAAATTATTGGAAACTAAAGACAGCCTTGACATTATGTTCTTTACAAGTGTATGTAAACTTTTGACCATGACTGTATGTGTATCATGGCAGATGGAGTTTTACTCACATTTTGAAATCCATAAAAAAGATAAGACTTTAAATGTGAAAAGGCTGTATCAATCCAGCCAGTGTTTACATGTGTCGTCATGGTGATGTAGTGTGTGTGTGTGAATGCTACAACAGCATTTTCTTCCTAGCTGAATGTAACTCTGTAGATGAAACTTTATTTCCCTTGTGGATCAATAAAATGTGTCTAAGTCTAAGTTGTTATTATACCCACCCTGATGTGTTTAGTACAAATATTTGTGAAGTTGTGATGCGTCAAGATGGTGTGCGTGTCTCATAAGTGTGTGTGCGTGTGTGCACGCAAGTCGGAGAGTCATTTTTTAACAGTTAATGTCAAACTGTCACTGTCAATCGAATAAATGTATTAAAATGTATAAATATTTCTGTTATTCTGCTTGCTACATTATTGTTGATCAAATGTGTTCAGTATAGGGTTGTTGATGGTCACGTCAACGTAGCATCTCTATCCAGCCATTTTCTACCGCTTGTCCCTTTTGGGGTTGCGGGGGTGCTGGAGCCTACCCCAACTGCAGTCTGGCATAAAGCAGGGTACACCCTGGACAAGTCGCCATCTCATCGCAGGGCCATGTAGCATCATAGACATAGATGATGTAGCATCATCATTTCTTTTTAATAGTCACATAGTTCATTGATCACAGACCAACCGCATTTAACGTCCCAGGATGTCCAAACGCAGCAGATATATGTGCAGTAGCCTTGTGTTTTATGCTGTGGTCGCGCACCCTTCTTCAGCTGTTCTTAGCTTGAGACGCAGCCAGTATATGATGCCAGCATTTTGACTAGGGCTGGGACGATTCGTTGACTTAGTCTAGTGTTTCTTAAACACAGGGCAATAGTGTGTATGTCTGCTCTGTGCCATTGTTGGGCGAGCCAAAATATCTGTTTCTTAACTGTGGTCTATACTGCTACTGTAATACACGTTTCCACCACTTGTGGCAGTAATGACAATATCAAACAAACATAAGAAGCCTGGAGCTAAAGTCATAGAACTTTCTTCAGCCAAAAAAATTATGACATAAGTTGTGAATAAGCCTTACCTAAGCCTAAGGTTTATGCGTCAAATATTTTTTTTTTGTGATTAACACATGGTCTCATATCATTTGACAAGTTTGTAAACTGTAACTATAGGCTAATATACACACGCACACAAACGCACGCACGCACGCACGTTGGTGGTGTTCTGGTTGTTTCTGTCCTTGGCGAGAGCGTCGAGGCAACCAGTTGCCTGTTCCATCACCTCCTGAAGAGCCGGAGCACACAAACACGTGCACACACAAACATGCTCGGTAGTAACAAGACACTAACACAAATAGCAGGTTGAAGCTTTTTGTTCTGCATCAGTCATGTGATACATCAGTCATGTAATGCAGAGTCTAGGGTGTCAAAGATCAGATGAATAGCAAATAGTGTGTATGTCTGCTCTGTGCCACCACTTTGTGGTGGTAGTCTGCCTTAGGAAGTGTTGTTATTGTTGTTTGATTGCAAGCGTCTGTTGCCAGTGGCAACAGAGTCACTCACCATGCCATGGTTGAGCCATTGAGGAATGAAGTTGTCGAGGAGTTTGGGGTAGACCAGCTCTCGGTCATACAGGTAGAGACTCCAGAAAGTGAACACTACAAACTGAAGGCACAAAAGAAAAAAGATGCTTACAAATAATAAAAGATGGAAGATACAGTAAATGAAAATCAAAACAAGATAATTCACTGACATCCTATGTCAAGCTACTCTGTGTGTGAGTGTGTGTGTCCGTGTGTGTGTATGTGTGTGCGCCCATGTGCTTACCGCTCCAACAGGGAACGCCAGCACGGCCATCAACCAATCCCTGAGGCTAATCAGCTTCCTCAGCTGCCTTTCCTGCTCCCTATTTTCTCCTCCTTTTGTCAGTAGACTGGAGACATCGATCAGCACACACACAGCGAAAAACATCGCCTGGATCACCTGCAAGGTTGAATTATTAGTCAGCTCTCTGGGTCATACAAGCACAATAAAAGCAAATTTTCTTAAAGAGGAACTGCACTTTTTTGGAATTTTACCTATCGTTCACAATCCTTATGAGAGACAAGAACACGTGTCTATTTTTTTTAGGATTTTAAAGATGTTAAAAAACGCTTGCAAGATACGGCTAATAAGAGTCACCCTTGTAGCCTTCAAAGCCCTCTAAAACAACTTAAAAACCCTCTATGAACGTTTTATATACACACTGTAAATCTATATATAATGTAGTAAAAGACACTATCATAACAATATGTAATATGTACAATATGTACCATATTTTGCTGCCATCTAATCGCCGTCTTTTTCATGGACGCCCCTGCTTATTTCAGCAAGACAATGCCAAGCCACATTCAGCACATGTTACAACAGTGTGGCTTCGTAAAAAAAGAGTGCTGGTACTTTCCTGGCCCGCCTGCAGTCCAGACCTGTCTCCCATCGAAAATGTGTGGCGCATTATGAAGCATAAAATACGACAGCGGAGACCCCGGACTGTTGAACGACTGAAGTTCTACATAAAACAAGAATGGGAAATAATTCCACTTTCAAAGCTTCAACAATTAGATTCCTCAGTTCCCAATCGTTTATTGAGTGTTGTTAAAAGAGAAGATGATGTAACACAGTGGTGAACACGTCCTTTCCCAACTACTTTGGCACGTGTTGCAGCCATGAAATTCTAAGTTAATTATTATTTGCAAAAAAAAAAGAAAGTTTATTAGTTTGAACATCAAATATCTTGTCTTTGTAGTGCATTCAATTGAATATGGGTTGAAAGGGATTTGCAAATCATTGTATTCCGTTTATATTTACATCTAACACAATTTCCCAACTCATATGGAAAAGGGGTTTGTACAACCCATTTACCATTTAACCTGTCAACAGTCATGGATGTCATTGCTAGCCAGTATACAAGTCAGATATATTTAGTAAACGGTTAAACAATAGGTGTCTTGTTGCTGTGTTATCCTTGTGTTAGCTGGCCTGTGAATGCTTGTCCTGTATTACTTGCTCATCAAGGATAGGAGCTGTGTTTCACAATAAATGTCATTGTGCAGTATTTATCTAACCTAATGCATGTTGGCTTCTACTAGCTGTTACATTGATTTGCTATATGTGCTTTGTATGTATATCTATGTTTATAAGGATCACAGTGCCAGACAGTAAATTGCACAAAGAAGAAGAAGAGGAAGAAAATGTAGAAGAGGAAGAAGAAGAAGAAGAAGGGTAGCTAGCATGCTAAGATAGCTGGCTAGCTTCATGGCGTCAGAGTGAAGTGGGCGGCGCGTTGGTGACATTCTGACCGACAACACCTGCTCGTGTTCGGCTGACTAACGCCCCAATTGTGGCCGAAGGTATGCAACAACAAGCTTATTTTGGTCATTTGTAAACAACGTAAACAGTTACGCGGGACACAAAGATACGTTTCATTTATGACACCACAGCAGAGTGACACTAATTAGCTTAACAAGCTAGCTAGTAGCCTCACCAGGTCTATGAAGGTGAGGAACTTCCAGCTGCCTCCGTAGGTTTGGTGAGCCGGCATGTCCAGAGCCTTGTAGTGGCACAGGATGGAGAAGTAGGACAGCAGTATGGTCATACGAAGAACCTGTGAGGGAATGAGCGCCATGATGCTCCCTTTTAGCCCGCCTTTTCCCTTAAATCCCAATTTTTCTTTGCTGCACTGCGTCGGATTATTTTAAAGCGAGGACGAGGTGGATGATTTCCTCTTTTCTTGGCTTTAAGCGATCCCGGTACCCCCCGTGTCTGCCTCCTGCCCCCCTCCAGTGTGCCGTCTGCTTCCGTGTTGTGACGATGATGATGCTAGGGGGAGGGAGCTTCATCTTTAAATATCACACTTTGCATGTTCTCCCCGTGACTGCGTGGGTTCCCCCCGGGTACTCCGGCTTCCTCCCACCTCCAATGACATGCACCTGGGGATAGGTTGATTGGCAACACTAAATTGACCCTAGTGTGTGAATGTGAGTGTGAATGTTGTCTGTCTATCGGTGTCCCTGTGATGAGATTGCGACTTGTCCAAGGTGTACCCCGCCTTCCACCCGAATGCAGCTCAGATAGGCTCCAGCGACCCCAAAAGGGACAAGCGGTAGGAAATGGATGGATGGATTATCTTATTTGTAATACATGGCTTAATATTACACCAATATAGCCATCCAGCGATCTGTCTATTTATCAGTAACAATTTTGTCTAAACCAGTGTTTTTCAACCTTTTTTGACCCAAGGCACATTTTTTTCATTGAAAAAATGCGGCGGCACACCACCAGCAGAAAACATAAAAACATTGAACCCAATATAGCCGATATTGACAATAAAAAGTCATTTTCACAAGTGTTGGATATGAATTCAAACCATAACCAACCATGCATCACTATAGCTCTTGTCTCAAAGTACTGTCACGACCTGTCACATCACACCGTGAATTGTTTGGAGTATTTTGGTGTCTTCCTGTGTGTAGTGTTTTAGTTCTTGTCTTGCGCTCCTATTTTGGTGGCTTTTACTGTTTTGTTGGTATTTTCCTGGAGAAGTTTCATGTCTTTCTTGAGCACTATTCTCCGCACCTGCTTTGTTTTAGCAATCAAGGCTATTTAAGTTTAAGCTTAAAGCAGGGACATTGTTGATTGTCATGTCATGTTTGGATGTACTTTGTGGACGCCGTCTGCTCCACATGCTGTAAGTTTAAAGATTAAGTATTACACTAATTCACCTACAGTGAAACACATCTAAGATGTGGAGGTTTTGTTTAGATAGTTTAGCATATTTTGATTGACCTATATTGTATTATCTTTAATGTACAAAAGTGGCCGCAGCATCCATAAATATGTTGTGAGCAACCCTTGCTAAAAAAAAGTTTGGACACCCCTTGTTTAAAATCAATACGGTTCAGGCTTTAAATGGACAATTGCTACCTTAAACGTGATTGTTGAGGACCATATAACATTTAACCATGGCCATCTTAATTATCTTGACAGTCCATTTAGTCCATCCAAGTTCCATGTGTGAGTTGGAATTACATTTTGAGAGCTGACCAGGACTTCATAATGGGATCCTAAAATTCCACAAGGTTGACAAACTGACAAATGAGGATCAAATCCGACTTTCCTCGGGAACTATATGTGTGCAGTCAAATGGAACCAAAAGCAACAGTGCAGCGGAATGTTCCAAGGGCAAAGAAGCGGCGTCCTTGGAGACACTAACTTGGACACTTTCACCTTCTGAAACGTGGCCGTCTAACTAAAATCAAGACTGAGAAATGTTGTCACCCATCAAGTCCCGTGGACTCACACTATGCTTCACCTGCACCAGTTATTTACTGTCAAACAGTACAGGGTTTCCCCGAGATTTCCAAGAAACCGTTGGTGGTGGGGGCGTGGCTATGGGCGTGGTCAATATAACGTAATCACATTATTTGCATATCAACCCATCAATTTTCTACCACTTGTCCTTCTTGGGGTTGTGATGGGTGCTGGAGCCTAACCCAGCTGCACTCGGGCGGAAGGCGGGTTACACCCTGGACAAGTCGCCACCTCATTGCAGGGCCAACACAGATAGTATATTTTCTTTAAAAAAGGCAACAAAAAAAAGTATACATACATTTAAAACAAACATGTTATTGTTATCGTATTAACATATATTTTCTCTTACATAATATCGTTTTTCTGTATTTTTCAATTGTTGCTGCTTATTGTACAATGTACTCCGTTGAGATTTTTTTTTAGAGACTTCTCCAATTCTTTTAATTACTCTTTCTTCATTAAAATTGACTCACAACAAATGTAGCATCTATTTCTGGTGTCTCGTGTTAAGAGACTCTTTACTTCTGTAGCTCCATGTGCACAACGAAAAGCGAGCTGCAGAGAGCCTGACGTCATGCTTGCTTTGCGCTGCTGGGAGCCTTTCTCTCCTTAAAAGCCACCAGTGTCACCTTAAATTTTGAAGATCGAATACATGGAAGTATGTCCACATCGCGGACATGCTGCCTCTGATCCAGACAACCCTGTGCATATTGATTACGTTATCACAGTATTTGGTTTCGGCAAGGCTGTTTTGTTGATAAAAGTACGTCTTTTTCGGCCAAATTTCCAGTGCATCCCTTGTCAATAGTGCGCAAATAATAAACTGTGTATATATATTGATTCAAACTGTACCTACCTGCTAGTGTTTATGTGTGTGTTAGTGTGTTGTGATGTTCATTTTTCCCGTGGTCTGTGAACACGTAGTGTCGGCGGAGAATGAGGAAGTGTTGTGCGTCTCGGAGTAAAACACAGAGACGTGTGTGCATGGAGGAAACACTTGCTGGAATTGAGGCGATTGTTAGTATAAAATTGGCAATAAAAGTAAAAAAGAACGTTAGACTATGTGTATCTTTTTCTGAACGCTACAATACATTATATTACAAAATTTTGTTTTAACATAAAATTCCCCATTTTTAAGGTGTAGGGGCTAATATATTGCCGTGGCGCACCGTCACAATCAAATACATTAGGGGAAACCATATTTCATTTATGTACTGTACTTTATTTTACTAACAATTAGGGCAGAAGTTGTTTTCAGAGAGTAAGAGATGTGTTAAACGAAAAAACGGCAAGATGTTTTTAGACACGTCACACCAGGAGGCATTGACCGCTCTAAGGAAGGCTGAAGTGACAGCTGAAACTGTAAGCAGGTAGAGAGATCTCTCACTCTCTAAACTCTAGTTGTCTGCACACTAGAATATTTTATTTACCCTATGTCTTCCTTTTTTGTCCTTTCAATCCTCTCCTGCTCCGGTCTGGCTGCGCCAAACATTAAATAAATCCATTTAAAAATGTCCAAATACAAATAAGAAGCAAACAAGAGAAGTATCCCACACTTCTATTTTGTAAAGTAAATCTGTACAGCAGATATGGGCATCTACATCAACAATATGATAGGACATGTTAAAAAAACAATATTATATTACATTCACAGAAGACATGATGAACGCAATAGATCTATCCTAACGCACCTGCTGTACAAGGGGGCCTCAGCAAGTACTCATTTCAACTTGCCTACCCTGTCCGGCGATTTGACTGCGAGGTTGATAGTCGAATCAGACTCCATGGAATCGTTGAATCTTTGACTATTTGAAGACAACCCTACTAACATTAATGTAATGAAGGTCATTGTATGTATAGTGATGTAGCAATAAATGTTAATCATAACCGCGGTAAAAACTACACACAGTTAGTATTACCATTTTAAATAAAAAAATTCTAAAAACCAAGATTGATAACTGCATTTTGAGAAACTCACGGACTGACTGCTGCCAACTTGTTAGCTTAAATGCCAACATGAAAACAAGAGACATTAACGACTTTCCCCATTTAGAAACGGCACACCCCAAATGAAATTTACACTCTATAAACACATTGCTGTCTGATCAACTACCGTATTTAATTGTGCACATTGAACCTACCACTGGGATCTCTTAGCTTGAGTAATCGAGGATTACAAGACAGAGGTGTTTTTACGGTAGGTTCAGGGACCGCTGAACAGAGTAGGACACAACACCTGCTAGAAATAATAGATTTTATTTGTTATGTACTACTTAATAAATAGTTCTACAGTACAAACCATTATTTAAAACATCAAAAGCTTGGCCATTAAAACTAACTAAAACACTATTAGTGAAGCATAAGAAACACACAACATGCAAAATGGTGGGTTTTCTAACAGTGTCTTTATATATATACAGTATATATATATATTTTTAATAACTTAGTCAAATGATTTCAGTGTGATACATAAGTACTTTTGAGCACATTAAACAATACCGCAAGACTGATAACCATGATAATTTTGGTAACAATAACCATGATTTGACATTTTCCATATTGTTACATCCCCAGCATATAATTTCAATAGAGATAAATAAGGCCAATGTGATTGTGATCATAGTTTTTCATGGACTGCCGAGAGAGAAAAGGAGAGTAGAAAAGACTTCCACAAAAGTTATTTTATAACAGCAGAGTGAAGGAGAAAGATGGTAAAGCAGATGATTTGGGGTTTGGAAGACTGTGATGGAAAATACCACAGTGATTGGATGCATTGACCCTTCTAAAATAACAGAATCCTGGGAGAAGCTGGATGTGATTTGTGTGGAAGTCTGGAAGTTTCCCATTGTGGAAATAAGTGTCTGTACCAGGATGTCAATTAGTGTCTCACACGCTGTGTCTGAAGCGTTGGCTTCCTCTCCTCCGAAATGTTCCAAAATGGAAACTCCTCTATAGAGGATGTAGCAATCAGGACTAAAGTAAATAGTTTAATGTTTATTTAGCTGTGTCATTCCTCACCACAAGCTGGGCTACGGACGTTTAAACTGTCCGAATTAAACATAACCTTAAACATTTATATAAATGTACACCAGGACTGCATGTCCACTGTTCCTGCATGATTTGAATACTGTGTGGGACACGATAAACACAAATCAACATGTGCTTAACTATTGAATAGAACAGCCTACATCTCGGCTTTATGCGTTGGTGACATAACTTTCTTCGTATTTTGATTATTATTCTTTACTATTATTATTATTTCAGCAACTAAATAACCTTTGAGGTTTTGAAACCTACTCAGAAACTTACCGAATCTTGCTAATATCCTGCCGACAATTGTCAATATTCGTAATGACAGGACACATGAAAAACACCAAAGAGCAGGCTACTATATGGATGCACAGGTAGTCGGGCATTTTTGGAAGATTCGAGCCATTTCCAGTTTTCTGTGCGATGGTCTAATACTGACTGTTTTGTTTTGGGGTTTTTTGTCTGTAGAATGTTTGGCGGCTAATAAGAATTGCGGGTCGCAAATGGTCATTAAACAGCACTTTGGACACCCCTGATTCATATGACCAGTAAAAAACATTGTGTCAGTACTGCAAGTGACCAGTGAAGGGTGCTGTTTATTCCCATATACTGTTCATCTATCCATTGCTGTATCCACCCATGGATACCGCATGAGTGTCAAACTCATTTTCATTGAGAGCCACATCGCAGTAAGGCTGCCCTCAGAGGACCGCTGGTAAAGGTGATTATCAATGTATAATCGCCTTGTGATATTAGTACACAATTGCATTTGGAAAATGTACAATGTGATGGGTAACTTTCTTTGAAATGATAAGCAGATATATAGGTATATATTTTTGTTTTCTATCCAGTCATCCATTCTTTACCGCTTGTCCCTCTCAGGTTTGCGGGGTAGAGTGGGGGTGGTTAGTGTGCTAAGGGGCGGGGGTAATAGTCTATCCCAGATATTGACGTTTTTTGGAATACCATATATGTTGCAATTAGAATAATGTTTTTTTGCATGATCAGATAATATTAAAGTTTAATAGGCATTACATATGTATACAGTACATGCATTTTTTCTGTCAAAAAACCCCAAAAACATTTAGCGAGAAAGATGAAGTGCTTTATTCACGCACATTATTTCCAGGCTTTCGCGGGCCGAGTAAAATGATGTGGCGGGCCGAGTAAAATGATGTGGCAGGGCATGAGATTAAAAAAATGGGCCATATCCGTATTCACTCGGCATCCATTGCACCAGTCGCTCGGGAGGGGCAGTGGGGTTCCCACATCTGCGGTCCCCTCCAAGGTTTCTCCCTGCGCCCAATGGGTTGAGTTTTTTCTTGCCCTTATGTGGGATCTGAGCCGAGGATATGTCGTTGTGGCTTGTGCAGCCCTTTGAGAAACTTGTGATTATAGATAAATAAATAAACTTTGATTGATTGATAGCTTCTGTTGGGTTGTCTTGTTGAAGGTGTACTTTTTTAGCCGCCAGGTAGCTTGACCTTTGGCCTCCAGATGTTATATAACAGCAGTGCCGCACCTTGTTACGTCGGTGTGTGTGTGAGCGCGTGTGTGTGTGTGTTTATGCAAGGCAAGTGTAAAGAGACTGGGAGAGGGATTAGTGCATGGAAAGACATTATGTAAGGCGTAAATATGTTAAAGGGGTAATTTTATGATTTTATTTTCTGCATTTAAAACAATTCCTTGTCGTTTGCATAACATGTGATAGTGGTTCTTTTGGTTTAAAGTTTGCACAGATTGTTTTACAGACCATCCTGAAGCTGCTTTCTTACCGTCTCTTCAGGATGTGCCGTTTTGTGGGCGGTCTCTTTTACTGTATGTGGCGTGTCTCCACTTTGATAGCGTCTTCTCCTCGTCAGCCATGTTGTAGTTTTTAGCGCTTCCATATGGAGTGTACTGACATAAGTTAGAACTATACGCTGTTTTGTATTAAAAATGGCAAAAGCAGTGGATGCAGAAAGTGTGCCTCTCACTAAAAGGATAGGAAAAAGACGGAACTTATTGACTACACCGTCGGGCTACTATGTCGGACTTACACAAAGCTCTTCAGGTAAACTTTACCATGTATGGAGATATCCGCTGACGTCACCAATGGGAAAAACGTCAAAAATTGGGCAAATTCCAAATTGTTTGGAGAAAGTATGAAGGTAAGCAAGGTTGTTTTATGAATATCTCGGCCATGCTTCCATGGTTTGATTTCAAATTTTCGGGACTTATGCAGATGCCAAATACACAAAAACCGGAACCAATAGATAAGAAAAATTGCTTTTCACATTATAGGGCCCCTTTTAAGCAAGGAAACCTGCCCACTCTTAAGCTGGGAAATTGCAGTAGGTGTGGCAGCAAGAGGAGCAGCCTTTTAAGTGTGAGTATGAGTAAGCGTTATTAATCAGTCAGCTGTCACTGAAGAGCTTCGTCTTGCACGGCGTTGCGTTCAGTACAAGAGCCTCAGGCAAGTGGCTGTGTGTACACTTGTTCGTTTTAACGCCTTTAGAATGACGACATGTTTGGTAAGTTTGCAAGTTTTTTTTTTTTTCCCCACACAGCTTTGTGTATTGCTTCCATAGGACAGAACTTCCTTTTGTTATGTCAGTGATGTCCAAAGGACAGCCCGCGGGGGCAGCTCGTTTTTTATTGGTCCTTTGCATATTGTAAAAATATAATTTAGTTTGCAATTGCTTTGTCACCTGTAACACAACGCTAAGATTGCTTGTTCAAATAGCTTAGATCCAATATAAAAATCTGTCTCATCAAAACTTACTTTTGGTTGACACTGTATGATAGGTATTCATTTAAAAACAACGGGATTTGTTTCTAATATTTTGAGCTTCTCAAGAAGTTATAATAAAAAGAAAAACCTGTGACAGTACAGTTCTAATGGATTAAGTGTATAGATGTACTGTATTATTATTGTTGTTCATGCTAGTCGTTTGAAGCTGGGATTGTTTGCATATTTCTGGGCACAGTAGGCCCACAGGAAAATGATTAAAAAATATATATTTAAACAACATTTTGCCGCCACACAGATCACGACACCCACACATCACCAGTCTGATGTGCGGAATCTATAGTTAAATGTCTGGACACTCCATTTGGTCTGGATTTTATCAATTTGTCTTAGTTACACTCACTAAACAATTCATAGAAGTAACAGAATATAAATCAAAGCTTTGTGTCGATGGAATTAATCAATGTAATCCATTAATTGTTGCAGCCCTATAGCACCACGTATTGTAGTACAGTCAATATTTGGAGTCCCGTCTTGGGACATGACCAGTGTAAGAGTCATTTTTCAGGTATGTGCATGTAAACATACTGACTGAGCGCTTCAGGCCAAGATTCTTGATAAAAGACAACAATTTAAAATTTTTATTTTTATGTTAAACATATCTTAAAGGTCATATGATTTTTTTAAAACATTTAAAACATTTCCATGTGGTCTACTTAACATATAATGGTGGTTCTTTGGTCCATATTTTCCACAGAAGTTTTACAGGTCTTTTTCAAGCAGCTTTCTGAACCTTTCTTCAGGATGTACCATTTTGTGGGCGGTCTTATTTATGTGCCTCCACTTCGACACCGTCTTCTCCTTGTCAGCCATGTTGTAGTTTTTAACGCTTACAAATCATGTGTACTGACAGATATAAGTTGGAACTACATGCTACTTAGTATTAGAAATAGAAACAGCGGATGATGCATGTGCATTTACGAGCCAGTCTGCCTCACAACAAGAGGATAGGGGTACAAAAGAGCTTATTGACTACTGCGCGGTTTACAATGGCGTATAGATATATAGATGGGTATTCCGCTGTTGTCATCGATGCGAAAAATGTCACAGGTTGAGCAAATTCCAAACTGATCGTTTGTAGTGTGAAGGAAGGCTAGATTATTTTATAAATATCTCCACAATGCCACCACAGTTTGATTTAACATTTCTGGAATTTATGTTTATCTAAAATACACAACAGTAGGTACCAATAGGCAGAGGTGGGTAGAGTAGCCAGAAATTTTACTCAAGTAAGAGTACTGTTACTTTAGAGATTTATTACTCAAGCAAAAGTAAGGAGTAGTCACCCAAATATTTACTTGAGTAAAAGTAAAAAGTATGTTGTGAAAAAACTACTCAAGTACTGAGTAACTGATGAGTAACCTGTCGTTTAATGATGGTGGCAACAAATAATGCACAAAAACATGAAAATAGCAATGAGCAAATTCAGAGCCAGGAATATATCTTAAGCAACTAAAACAATAATATATATTAAATAATAATACATTAACATAAAAAAAATTAAGGCAAATTGAGCCACAATAAATTAACAGCACCATAGGCTCAGTAGGCAGAGATTACAAAGGAAAATAACAAGTTAGCCTTTACGCAAACCATAAACTGATAGGTGTGGGCTGCACCTGAGAACACACTGTGCACTTCTGATTGGTGTTTGTATGCATGCGTGAGTGTGTGCGTGTGTGTGTATCTCTGTCTGTTTATGAGGCTGCAGTGCGTTAATAAATGTCCCCACACTATGTGCATCTGACAGTGATTCATAGCAGGGAAGCTAACATCAGCCTACGGTGACAGCCAAAATATCTACTAACATTACTTACCGCGATGTGCTTCCTCAAATTTGACGTTGAGTTCATGTAAGCCAGGGGTGCCCACACTTTTTCAGCAGGCGAGCTACTTTTCAAATGACTAAGTTGAGGTGATCTACCTCATATATACATAAACATACACACACATATCATATATATATATATATATATATATATACAGTATATATATATATATAGATGTATGTGTAGTGTATATATATATATATTTTATATATATATATATACACTACACATACATCTATATATACAGTATATAATTTATATTTATTTATTTTGCCGTTTTTGTTCACATGTTAAAGGTGTTTTAATGAATATACATGCATGTTTAACATATAGATTCCTTTCTTTCATGAAGACAAGAATATAAGTTGGTGTATTACCTGATTCTGATGACTTGCATTGATTGGAATCAGACAGTAGTGCTGATTACGTCCACGTTTTCAAATGGAGGAGAAAAAAAGTTCCTCCTTTCTGTGTAATACCACATGAAAGTGGTTGGTTTTTGGCATCTTATTTGTCCAGCTTCCATATTCGTTTTTATACACTTTACAAGAAATACATTGGCGGCAAACTCCGTAGCTTGCTAGCTTGTTTGCGCTGGCTTTCGGAGACTCTTATTTTGTTAGCGCAAGCGCGATGGAGCGGCACTTTTATTGTGAAGACAGGAACTGTACGGTCAGTCTTTAGGCTTTTGACGGGAGGTACGGTTGAAATAAAAAAGTGTCTTTTTTCCTTCACAATTTTGATTGATTGATTGAAACTTTTATTAGTAGATTGCACAGTACAGTACATATTCCGTACAATTGACCACCAAATGGTAACACCCGAATACGTTTTTCAACTTGTTTAAGTCGGGGTCCACGTGTGACGGTCATGTGACCGCCTGGCTCTGTTTGATTGGTGAAACGGAGTGAAACATCACCAGTGACTGTATTTGGTGAAACGCAGGCATGCGATAGATCCTACTTTGAAGATCTGTCTGACAAACCAAAACAAACATATCGTGCATTAACAGATCGATAAAAATTAGTAGCGAGTAGCGAGCTGAATGTAGATAAATGGAGCGGAGTAAAAGTAGCATTTCTTCTCTATAAATATACTCAAGTAAAAGTAAAAGTATGTTGCATTAAAACTACTCTTAGAAGTACAATTTATCCCAAAAGTTACTCAAGTAGATGTAATGGAGTAAATGTAGCGCGTTACTACCCACCTCTGCCAATAGGTAAGAAATGTTGGTTTTGCATAAGTGAACTTTTAAGTTTTAGGTTAGAAGATCACAACTGCTGCAATGAAACAAGCTAACTATTCATAATGTACCACATATTGTGTTTTTGTCACAGCTATACTGTTGCTTCAGCTGGAGTGTGTGCAGGTGTGGATCACATGAAGCAAACACTTTGGA